>NC_142600.1:21285780-21596745 GCF_041222555.1 Hakea prostrata | reverse complement strand
TCTAGTTTTACCAGTCGGTTCCCATCATTGTAGTCAGTCCAACCTAGGACTAAACAGTTCTTTTAAATTTTCTCGGGGGACCAAACCAAAACCAAAACAAACATGAATCAGTTGGTTGGATGGTTTGGCTAATTAGATTTGGGCACAAATCAACACCATAATGGAAATTGAAGATGATTTCCTTGAAATTGTCTGGTAGGATCTGTTTTGGAATGGTACCTCTTCTTAAGGGAACAATATAATGGTTTGGTGTTCCCACCCAACATTCCCCTCCTGATCTTTCCTTGTATGGGTAGGGCTTGGGTACACCAGTGCATGTCCTTCACATCCATCCTTAATTGCTTCTATACATTAAGTAGCAGCTAATATGATCCTTCAGTTTCTGCTATCTAATGCTTGCTTTTTGCCTTTCAGGCAACCTTGCATAATGAAATACTTCATATGGCTGGGCAGTTGGGACTTGACCCTCCCACAATGACACTTTGCAGTGGAGGCCCCACTGCTGAACTGGAACAAGCACTAAACAACTGTGAAGCAGTCGCTGAGTGTTTCAACTGTTCTATAGCTTATTCTGCAATTACCCTTATTATTTACTGCTCAGCATCCATTGCTTCTGATCAGAGAATCAATATTCAAGAGAGGCTGGAAACATATATAAGAGAGAGAAAACTAGATGAGTTAGATGATGGGAGTGTCTCTAAGGTGTCAAATTCAGTTATTCTTTACATTCTTGTTCCTGACCTGCCAAAGAGGTATTTCTTTCTTTCTGTTGATTGTATGATTTTGATATGTCATCATTAGGCTTCAAGACAAAAGCCTGCTTTTGTTTTGTTTTGGTGTCTGATACTTCCTTTTTGTCTTCAAGGGCTAACCTGTTGATCTATGCCAGCTAAATTTTCATGTAGGGACTTAAGGGGTTAATTTTTCCAATAGAATGGTTTTGACCCACCTTGGTTTTGCCACATGGAAATATGAGAAAGCAATACCAACTATTGAATAACTACAGACTGGATTTGACTTTGTCCCAATTTAATCATGCTTTTGATCATTTTCCAACAGCTTGACCTTTTCTTCACTTTTAAAAGCTTTTACTTACCATGCAGTTAACTCTGCATTGGGTACCCTTGGTACTAGCTGCCAGTGAAATTTGGGCCTTACTTGATCTGCCACATGGCTGATACTAGGGCTGTACTGGAAGTCTGTTTTCTGTTGGCTGCAAGAAAACAGACCAGACATCTTCGACATTGCCATGTAGTGTTTGCCTTAATTAGCTGTAGTAAAAAGCAATAACATTAGCACTAATTCTTTAACAATTGATGCATCATTCAGCCTAATGTACCTGCTTTGGATTTTCTTTTCCTGTGGTCATTATAGCCTTTGTATTCTACTCATGTCGTCTATTGGTTTATATTGTCTTTTTTTTTTTTGGATGAATAAATATTGTCTTTTTTAGTACTCATTAATAGTGGATGTGTTACATTTCCAGGGCACTAGTGGAAATAAAACCTGTCCTTTATGCTCAAGAAGATAAGGAAACCCGGCTACACACTGACGTGCAGGGCCCATCTTGCTTCACTTCACCTAATCACTGGGGCTTTCAGCACTCATGCTGGCATGAATCTTGTTACAGGAAATGCGTTATTCATGGAAAAATATGTTCAGTTATCCTCTGCATTACGAATGAACTTGTCACAAAGATCTGCTCTGATTCTCTTGATTGCCAGTATTCAGCCAAAGAGAAAGATATGCAGAGGATAACGAGGTTTTGTCTTTATCTTATTGATAAAGTATTTCTGGAGGATAGCTTCTCCTGGGAAGACATTACGGTTTGTTTCTCTCCTTTACAGAAATCTCATGTTCCAATAAGGATACTTCATTATGTGGCACTGCTATTTTTATACTTACAGCTTGTTAGAGATCTGCTTGATGTCTCTAGTTCGTTAACATGCTAGCAGATTTTGTTTGTCTGAACATACATACAGCCTGGAAATGTGAAAAGAAGTAGAACAATGATGAGCCTCTTTTGCTGAGCAGTTTATTTTTGCCCAACAAAGAATTTTTGGGATAGGACAAAGGCAATCAAAAGAAAGTGAATTCCCTACTATGCTGTGTTTGGTAATATATCTCATGAATCAAATAATTAAATACATGGCTGCATCTTGGACCCTACGGATGTGGGTGTGCCACATCAACAGATATGCTAATATAGTTGTCCACAGCCAACCTAAAATTCGGAATTGGGAGCACACAATCAGAATGTGGGAGAGCTCGATTCATTTTTTTGTATGCAGTGATCATCTGGCTGCTGAAAATTGGCTTGTTTGTCAGTGTATTTCTTTGTGGTATTTGATGGCTGACAGAATTGAAAATGACTACCACTGCTCATGGTCTGCTCTCTGCTGTAGACCAGCCTGCTTGGATTTTGGCAGGGTAACATTTGGTACATATTACCATTTGTTTTTGGTCTGTCATTTATTCATTGATACTTGTGGCTGATTGGCATTTCATTCATGGGGGACTATAATGATCTGCTGTTACTGTTTACTTTTTTAGATTAATTGGGTTTGTATAATCAATCTTTAACTAGGCGTAGTAGATTTCTTGATATGCATTTGCCTATTATTAAGCATTGGATCCTCTAAGGTTTTGTTCTACATTATCTTTGTTTTCTTTTTTCTGTTGCCCTTTTTTCATAACCTGTTTCCTTTTCGTTTGCAGAACATGAGGTTTTACTTTCCAACGAGCCTCTGTATGTCTGCAGACATGTTGTCCCTGATAATCACAGATGCCTTCTCTGAATTTGCCAAAGTGAGTCAAAGAATCAGTGTGAGTGATGTGCCCGTCTTTAATGTTGTTCCTGTCTTGGGTGCTGGTCAATCTGTGACATCCATGGATGATGTAATCACTTGCGAAGTGTTTGCCCTGAAACCCTGAACTTAATGTCATTTGAGTGAAGATGGTTTCTGAGCTGATCTCCGGTGTAATTTGCTGTGACAATCAGGTTTTCTTATTTTGAAATATTATTTCCTTGTGCTCTTTATAATTACTTTGTTCTTATATGAAGTACTTGTTTCACATCTATCAAACCAAAATTTGGTGAGTTTTTGACAGTGGTGATGATGGATGGATGTTTTAAGATACCAACCAGTGTTCTGCAACAAAGACAATCTAAGTGCTTCAGTCAATGGGCTCACTGTTTGAACAGTTTCCTAAAGAAGCACTTGAAGCATCTCACCAGCATATTTGATATTCCACGCCTTGGTGTGTTCAAAATCGTCAGATTAATGCACAAAGATTGAAGAACTATGGGAACCTAGCATGGTGACAATGCATTGCCTGCTGCTACACTCCTGAAAAACTACCACTGTGACCTCATGGTTTAATTGAAGGATAATTTATCCAGCCTTCTCTATGTCAGGATATTGTATACAACTCAAATTAGAAATCGAATGATCACAAAATAGCAGTATTATTGCATGTCCTCTTTTTAGCTAGTGACGCAATGATTTATTATTGTTGGATTCAATAATAAAAAATATCTTTACCTTACCTGAAGAAACACGGAAAAGATTGTAACATCAAGTGTCAACCAGAATTCATAGTATTCTAATGTTCTTTGTTCTTCAAGTTTGAATTCATACTAGTATAGTAAGTGAAGGGAGAAAGAATGCCAACTCTTTTATCTTTTCCATTCTATGTGGAAACTGAACGGAATTGCTCTCTCACTTATTGTTAGTTTGGAGGTCCTGGATCCAAGGTGAGGATAACGGCCAAAATATCGGTTGCTTCTGCATGTAGTCGATGGTGTAGATTATGTCACGTAATCAAAATAAAATTGAACGGAACAGAATCAAGTGGCAGGGTTAAATTGTAAATATGTATTCCACTTTCACACGGTCTCAGCTTTCCCCGATCGCATGCATCAGAACCAAATGCATCGCCAGAGCTTACCAACCAGCACATCTGAGAACACCGCAGGTACTGAGAAAACAAGAACTAAGCTATATGACAGATCTATGGATTTCTATGAATGAGAAGAAGATAGCCAGCTTTAGTTCACGGTACCTAATCCATCCATCAAGAAAAATGGTGAACAAAATAAAACCTGCAAGAATTCAAGTGACAGGATGGAAAGGAGACTGCTGGGTTTGATCAAATTTTGATGAGCATTCTAAACATTTAGAGAGAGGCTTACTTTCTTTGTGCACCTAATTCATGATATACATTCGACAGGCCTCTGTGATGTTCTTCCGCCGACGAGGAGCTAACAACTCTCTAAGTGGTCACAACATGATTTTGCTGTGACTGGAACAAAATTTTCAACCCATCTTGTCCAGGGATGCGCAACTTCAGTGCTACACAATTAATGCACAGCATTGAGCTGCGTATGGTCCAGATGGAATGGATGGTCTTCGGTAAAATCTCGATCACCCGATTTGCATTTTTTTTTAAAACTTTTTCAACCACATCCAGACATGGTAGGCACCTTCAAAAAGCCAGTGGCTATTTACCAAGGCCAGAGGCGCCAACAAAATATTGTGGCAGAGGGAAGTGCCTTGCAAATTGCAATTGGAATAACTGATAATATTCCGGGAAAAGGGAATTCAGAATTGATAATACCAGCACACCATTATCTGTCAGGCTGGAACGAATACCAGTGGCAAGAACAAGATCCCTTACATGTTTAAGGCAAGAAACAGGCAATAGCCAAGAACTCTTTGAAGAATAATTTTTGTTGGTAGTACTCATGGAGAATAATTAAGTCTCATCAAAACTAATCATATATGATAGAATGGCTGGTAGTAGTTTCTCTTACACCACTCTAAAAAGAAGCAGGAAAAGAAAGAGGCGGGGGAGGGGCAACAAAAACAAAACCACTAGGCACTGCTGATTTCAGAAAAACAATGTAAAAATTGATTTGTTTACGATTCCGGTCAAGCGCTCTCCTTCTTCAGCTTTGCAAGCTCTTGCCTCATAGCTCCACCCCTCTGCACAAACACAATAACATTTCAAGCAGTGCAAAATCCATGCTATAATGCTACTCTCTGTAAATCTGATCCTCGCCAACAGACTAAGAGAGACTCAAAACAAATTGAGTTTCCAAATACAAGGATTCCACGAAGTGCTACTCTTCCAGGAATCTTCATCAACAGTCCTAGAGGAATTTCAAGCTAATAGCAATTTCCAAATAAAATGCAACGGAAATACCACATTCCAAAAATCAAAATGATCACTTTAACCAACCTTGATCTTTGCTAGCATGATTTTGAACCTGTCAAAATCATTTAGAGAGGCCCTTCTCTTTTGAACAATCAATTTCCTACCCCAAGAACTGTTCTCCCACTTGTTCTTAACATCTGCAAGTACAGTAGTGAATTTTCTACTCATGTTAATATGAGAAAGCAAACGAAATGATTTAACAATATTACAGATACACATCTGTTCTATAATCTAATTAATGAATAATAAACTGAACCGTAGGTACTTTTAGAGATTTAATCTGTCATGTAGGATAATTATTTTTTTCAATTCTTATGTATTGGAAACAAAATTTCCCCTCACCTCCTGACTCCATAGCCGCAATAAGAGTTTTCTTCTTTGGTACTCTCTTGATGTCAATGTTGATATCTGTCAGTGAGAGCCTCTTGAAATTCATTTGGCTTCTTACCATGTCAGGAGCATCAACGAGAGCCTGCCAAATTTATGCAAGACAGCATTGAGATATGGGTTACTGTACTTCTCAGAGACCATTGATTACAGGAAGGGTAATCTGGCTACATATTTGAGATGTACAGTATTAAACCAAAAGAGCCTTTCTACATAAGACCAACATGGTCACAAGGACCAATTGCAGTATTCCATACAAGTACAACACTGAAAGACATTCAAAGCCATGTTCCAAAGCTCTGTAGCTTAAAATAAAATCATCAAGTGAAATACTTGTGCTGATACAGAAATGCCATTCATGGGCTAAACCTCTTTTGTTTCTGACACGCACTTAATCCAATCTATGACACCGTTTAGGATGTCCAGATAACCCAAGCAATTAGATGAGGCATGGAAATTGAAGAAATTCCAGAAGTTACAAAGGAAGCTCCAAGTTCATATCGGTCATTAGTTAAGGCTGTCAGTCAAACTCAATTAAACATGATCTCCCATTGTTCTCAGCAGCTAAGTGGTGGAGCAGTGGACTGTTAACTGACTAGTTTAGGTTCCAATCCTACTAGGAAAGATCTGATGCATTCTGAATTCATTTAATTCAGAATGAAAATACTGATTTTGACATTAGGAGTAGGTAATTTGATTACCATCTCGAGGAACTGTAACCTGAATCTCTCCAATCGACGAACTATAACCCACAATCGGATTGGTTGGTTCCCTATGCCACTAGCTCAGGTAAATCTACACATACGTTAAACAGAACAATTGAATCAAAATGTCGCTTCACGGGATAAGTGATGTATCAGAAGCAACCCAATATTATCCCCACGCCCATCCAGTAAAAAGGACTAAGGCACGATAGTGGCCGATTGAGCACAGCACTGATTAAGTTAGCATTTCTGGATTTCTCATCTTCCTTACAGATTTTCAAACTAAACATGATTAAGTTGATTCTACTTTAAAAGCAATGAATGATTCAGTAACAAAAGAAAATGCACATGATAGGAGAATGGCTGCAGATCTGAGCAGGACATGACATTGAGAATCAAAAAATACATACACGATTCTGGTCGATGACATCTACTATGACGACTAGTCGCCCATAATCCTTGCCGTAGTTTACAAGTGCAACTCTCCCAATCTCTACATACCGCTTGAAAGGCTGCAGAATCAAACCAGAAACGAAGGGCGTTAAAAAGGGAAATTCATGAGAAACAGTGAACGTAAACGAGATTAAAGAATCTGCTCCGCCGATTACCATTATCGAAGCTGTGTTCGAGAGACGAAGTGTTGAGAGAGACTAGGGTTTTTCCACTTCTTCGGATTCAGAAGAATTTCAGGTAGGGTTTCTACAACTTTAAATAGAAAACGTGGACATGGCGATTCCTTGGCTTTGGCTCAGCTCAGCTGGACTTTGAAAACACAGAACCGGATATGTGTTCAGTGAATCGGCCGATTTGGTTCGAAATTGGCTGACCTGGAATAAAATTGTAGTGGCCCAAAGCCAGATCACCTTGAATCGGATCAATCCGCCAAAAATCGCAGACCCATTTGATAACCCACTCAGAAGCTGTTTTCAGTGTTTCTTTGTTCCGGAAAAACATAAATTTTGGTTAAAATCTTTTTGGTAAACAATTAAACATGCGTTTTTTTTTTCCTGGTTATTTTGGAAATTAAAAAAAGTAAGGACCTCTATAATCTAGTGAAAATTTTTTTTTGGTGCTTCTTGCTTCGAAAAGTAGAAAAACCAGCCGAAAACCATTTTATTTCGCATAATTTTTTGCAACATAAATTGAACACATATTAGGTTTAGTTTTAGAAGGGGTATAGATGGAATTTGGCATTCAAAATGTAACAATCGCACATTTCGTAACAATTTCCAAATTTGTTTCAAGAAACAAATTTTATCAAACCCCCATAGGTACTTCTACTTTCATAAGCAAGTTTTACCAAATGCCTCAAATTATTTTTATGAGTATTGGGGTTTTAACATAGCTCTCTTTCCTATTTGAATTGAAAAATCTTAAATATAATTTTTTTTTCATGGATTTTGACATTCTAAGATCATAATGATGGTAGTAGATATTTCAAGATCTTCTCTCAAATGATATTTCAAGAGATTTTTTTCCTTGTAAAATTTTTTTCTTTATTTTTTTTCTAATTTTATTAATATTGTAATATAATTTTTTATTTTACATCTATACAAAACAATTTTAAAATTTTCTTTTTCTTTTTCTTAAATTTGTAAAATCAAATAGGAAATAGGTCATTGAAAAGAAAAACACGGAAGAGAATTTCTCCCAAGGATCATATTATTAATGGTAAAAGATATTTTGGGATTTTTTTTACCAACATTTAATTTTATAGAGTAGTAACAAGAAGAAGAAGAAGAATTAAACAAACTAAAGCTAGTTATGTCGATAGTGGCTAAGTTGGAATTGATTCATGTCCAGTGCACTATAAAGGGCCTGTTTGGTTACATGAGTCTGGAGATTTTAAATATCTAGAGATTTCAAATCTATGGAGTCATAATTTATAAAATTAAATGTTTTGTTGTAGAATGAAATCAGTGGATTCATCCTAAAAACCATTTGATCGACGTGATTTTTGTGAATGTGCAAATGTATAGTTTTTTTGAAATCTCTGGATTTCACCCTTTACTCATAAATCTACAGATTCAATGGGTCTAGCTTATTGATATGTTCTAGAAAAACTCTATCTAATTGAATCCATTTGATTTCTCTTTACCGACAAAACCCGTACTCGAAATATTCTATTTTTTATTATTTCTATTTCGAGTACGGGTTTTTCTGGTCAAAGCATATCTTGTTTTTACCACGAATTATTTTCCTTGGTTAACAATAATTGTAGTTTTTCCGATATCCGTGGGTTCTTTAATTTTCTTTCTTCCTCATAGAGGAAACAAGGTGATTCGCTGGTATACTTTATGTATATGTTTATTAGAACTCCTTCTAATGACCTATGCATTCTGTTATCATTTCAAATTCGACGATCCATTAATCCAACTCGAGGAGGATTCTAAATGGATAAATATTTTTAATTTTCACTGGAGATTAGGAATTGATGGACTTTCCATAGGACCCATTTTATTGACGGTGTAAAAATGTGAATCTCTAAATTTCATGAATCTAGAGATTTTTACAACCAAACGGGTATAATTCTCAAATTCATGGATCCAGAGATTTGAAATCTCTGGATTCCTGTAACCAAACAGGGCCTAAGGAATCTAGAGATTTGAAATCTCTGGATTCATATAACCAAACAGTCGGGGTTTGGTTTTCTAAATTGTTTCATTTTTAAGGGATAATTACTGTTGTCACGCAGTATTATAACTTAATTACTACTTTATCCCCTAAGTTTCGTGAAATTACTAATCCAATATTGAACTTTACTTGTAATTATTGTTGCCCCCTACCATTAAATCCGTTACTTAAGTGATGATGTGACAATTTTTATTTATTTAAATTTTTTAAAATAATTCTAAGATTTTATTTTACTTATTTATATTTTATATTAAATTATAGAACAAATTGCACTGACACCCTAAAATGGAGGCTGTAAAGCACTGACACCCCATTTTATATTTAAAAAACACAGACACCCCAATTCATTAAACACATTAGTCTATTTTGTTAAGAAAATTGTTAACCCATTGTTTATTTATTTTTTTAATTCAAAAAATGCCCTTACCAAAATTTGAAGAAAAATTGAGGAGAAAAAGAAAGAAAAAAAATCCAATAACAATGTCTTCATCGATGGTTGTTATTCATCGAACTATTGTCCTCACTCACACACAAATATAACTCCACCTTTACTTCTCCATCCCAAAGAACAACATGTTTTTGTTGCAGCAAAGAAGAACACGAAAAGTTTTAAGTCCAAACCATCCCTTCTTCTATCTGCTCTTCTTGTTTTCCTAGTCTCCTCTACTCAATATTTCTTCCGTTCAGCAACCCACTAAAACCATTGTAGTCCTTGTCATGGAGAATCAATCCTTCGATCACATGCTAGCTAGGATGGATGAAAAATCTGGAAACCCAAGTATTAATGGGGTCACAGGCAAGGTATGCAACCCTGTTTCTACAAAAACCCCAGGTTCCCAATTCATCTGCTTCAGTGACGGCACCGAATTAATCGACCCTAATCCAGGCCACTCTTTTGAGGCTGTTAAGCAGCAGGTCTTTGGCTCTAGTCTCGTTCCTTCAATGTCTGGTTTCATCGAACAAGCTATAATCATCTCCCCTAACCTCTCCGATGCAGTGATGAACGGCTTCAATCCTAAATCGATACCTATCTATGAATCTCTAGTTCGTGAGTTCGCAGTCTTTGACCGATGGTTCTCTTTGAACAAGCAAAAAGGGTTGTTTGTTATTCATCGAATGATGGATTTTAATTCGTAATGGTTGTTTCAATTCACAAACAAGAAGAGCAATAAAATCATCAATTTCTTCAAAATAGAAAACCTATCATGTGACAGTGCAGAGAGACAACGGTTATAAGAAAATTTTCTACTCTTCAAATGTGCGTGGGGGGAGAAAACGACAACCCTAATTATTATTTTATTTTTTTTAGTAAATGAAAATAAGATTTCTTGGAGAATAAGTCAAGGGTATAGTAGTCTTTGCAATAATATAATTAACCATTCTAACAAAATAAGACTTATGTGCTTTTTAAAAATAAAGTGGGGGTGTCAGTGCTTTAATGCCTCCATTTTAAGGTGTCAGTGCAATTTGTTTTAAATTATAATATTACCTTAACAATTAATAAAAAGTTAACCCTAATTTGGTAGCTCTTTTTTTTTTTTTTTAATTATTTACTTTTTAGTTTGATGTTATCAATTTTAAGAAGTTCATACTTCCACTAGGTTTTCATTTATTTATCATCTAATTTAGCCTCGTCAACTTTAAAAAGTTCGTTTTCTTAGCTATTTAAAAAATAATTTTGATAATCTATTTTTGGAATTCAAAATAATAAGAAAACAACTTGGTACTTATATAGTTATTTTTATCTAAATGAGAATAGTTTTATGTTTTGACTTCTTAATTTTAGAATGATAAAATAGGCATTAAACATTCAACTGTAACACTCTTTAACACTGTTAGAACCATGGTACACTATGTCGGCGATATATTATATCGCCAACACAGGGCGATACATTGCCGTGTCGCTGGGGGGCGACATGACTCCCCCTAGCGACACGATATTTACAATATATCGGCGATATATCGCTACATTCGCATATAGCGGGACCCATGTCCGTCGACAACAATATGTGAAACATGAGCCATACTCAACATAATTGTATAATGAATTGTAAACTTTAGTACATTTATGTATTTGTGTTCTGTTTACATATTTACATTAGTTTATATGAATTTTTCAAACTTCCCGTTTTGCCCGCATATAGCCGGACAGATGCTAATTATAAAATTTAGATTATGTGATGTTTTAGGTCAAAATAACACTCCCAATGTGTTTATTGGCCTCAAATTAGATTACACGTCAAATTTCAGGTCAAAATGACTTGAAATACCCTTCGAAACAGGGGTTCGATTTTTTAAGTTGAATTATAGGCCGACATCTGGCGACATTTGGCGACATGTTTTGAAATTTAAAAGTCGGCCGACATCTGGTGACATGTTGCCCAAGTCGCCATGTTGCCATGGTCCGACACGGACCGACATGTTGGACCATGGTTAGAATTGAGAAATATAATAATAATTTGATATAGAATATGATTCTTTTATAATTAAACTATAGTATGGAAATAAAAATAATTATTCCTATTTTTAAATATTTGCTGCAAATACTTCAGAATTTAGAATCTAATTAGATTGTACTTGGAATTTAACAAACTAAAGATAGTTAGGTCGGTAGTGGGTGAATTAATGGAATTGATTCATGTTCAGTGTACTAAAAGGGTTTTCTACGCTGTTAGTATTCTTACCTTAAATACTGTTGAATTAAAACAATTATTGAACTGAAACACCTCAAGATGCCTAAATTGAGGAAGAAAAATAACGGGTAGTTCTTATTTATTGCCTTTTTCTGGGAAATCAATGTAGATATTCTTTCCAAAATATCCGATTTTGGCCATTAAAGCAGAAGAATATCCATTAAAAGGAAGCGATGCCAAAGTTGAATGAAACCCAGACAGTCATGGATGAAAAAGTTGCAGGAGGAGAAGGAAAAGAGCAAGGAGTGGAGATGGTGAGCCTGAAAGATCTCTCAAGGAAGATGGAAGAATTCGCAAAAGCAAGAGATTGGGAACAATACCATCAAAACCCCAGAAACTTACTCCTTGCAATGGTAAGTGGTCAAACAATTTCTCCTTGATCTTTTTTTTTTTTTTTTTCCTTTGTGGGTAGAAAATTCCCCACCATAAGGTTTGTCTGTGTTTTTGTTATTTTCTTTTCTTTTTTCATTTTGGGTTTTGTGTGAAGAGATTAGGGTTATGATTTGAAGATTGAGTGACATTTTTTATCCGGGTCTCAATCGGTTTAGATATGCAGATAGAGGACTGTCCTTTCCTCACACCCCTCCATCATATATTTAAGAAATAAGCACAATATGTGTTGGTTAGGTGTTAGAGAAGTACAATCCTTTATCTCTACGGATAGAGAATTAAGATTTGATCTAATTAGAGAGGATCTTATTTCGAGTCAAGAAAGATAGAGAGAGAGTTTGTTAATGTTGATGTTGACAGTTTTGTTATTTAACAATGCATAGATTGGTGAGGTTGGAGAACTATCAGAGATATTCCAATGGCGAGGAGAAGTTGCAAAAGGCTTGCCAGATTGGGAGGAATCTGATAAAGAGCATCTTGGAGAGGAGTTATCTGATGTGCTGCTTTACCTCATTAGGTTGTCTGATATGTGTGGTATTGATCTTGGAGAAGCTGCGTTGAAGAAAATTGTCAAGAATGCCATCAAATATCCACTCCCTAAGAGCTCTTAAAGCCTTTAAGGTTGCTATTACCATGGTTTCCAAGTATGAACAACCAAAGATAAACATTTTATCACAAGAAGGGTGGTGTATGGAGTTTTTTAATAAAATACTAAAATATTGAATTTTCTGATATGATTATTTACTTGGAATATTTTTCTTCATGATTGAGTATTCTTTGACTTTCAATGGACAACTTTCAAAGATTCTAAATATATAGCAAACTAGAGAATGATGCTTTGTCAAGGAACATTCTTCTCATATTTTAGTTTATATGCAAATGGTGGCGGTGGTAATCAGAATCCGAGCACCTCTTATGACGCAAGTTTGCAAAGATAGTGAGCGAAAAACTCCCCTATTCACCTGGAGTCCGAGGCGTGAGCGCCACTTTTCACAACTGGTGTTTTGACCTGGGGCGCTGTCGGGCTGTTGGCCTTGTCGTCCAACTTGGCCCCCCTTTCGCTGCCTTGGCTTCCTGCCTCGTCGCTTTCCCCTTCGTTTATAAGAAGGGGTTCGGGCTCTCTCTTGTTTGGGGCGGGGTTCTTTGGGTCAAGCAAACTTTGAGGATGAAAGCATAATTTCGATCACTTAAAATGGACAAATTCTAGTTGACTCACTTATGTGGAATAAATTATAAATGGTTTACAGCTTAACGTTTGGGGTTAGTGTCCAGTTAACTCCCAATTTCATAATCAAAATATCCTCCCATGAAATCTAAGGAAAAAAATTTACTAAATTATCATTGTTTCACTCTTTTTTTTTGTTGTTGTCAAGAAATAGCTTTATTAATTTATTCAACAAAAGCACCAAGCACTTAGCCTGAGCTACACATGGACGAGTTCACAATAAACGGTGGTGGTGTTGTAACCACCACACCTCGGCTTCTTTATTTTCTGATTGAAGGATATGGCTGAAAGCATAGTCTACAAATATCGACAACAGAGGGACGATGAAAGAAGTATCCTTGTTTGACTAAATACCCATTCATATATGTGAGTGAAGGAATCCTCTCTTTGGTCATCTCCTTTCTTCACCCAGCAAGAAATCACCCACCTATCGCGCCTTGCAGAAAATACATGAAGAGACATTTAGTCAAATAAAAATACTTTAGTAATTTTCTATGCTGATAAAGAATTTAACTTTGAATGCCTAACTTTATACAGAAAATCCCATTGGTTCAATCGTTTGGTCCAGTCAATTAATTAGAGACATCCAAATAGTGTGCATTCGAATGAATAACTCATAATTATGTATAGTAATAATTAACTATGAATCTATGTAATAATAAAGTGTTTTAGGTTTTTTATTTTTATTTATTTTTTTTCCTTGAAAAAATAATAATAAAATTTCCTCTACTGGGATAATAAGCTAGAGACTCATTAAGGGTGTTAATTCGGTACAGTACCAGTAATTCGGTTCGGTATTGTACCATACTGAACTTTAAAATTTCATACCGAAACCATTCCATACATATTTATATGGTACAGTATAAAACTGATAATTTTAAAAACAATTTGGTATA
This sequence comes from Hakea prostrata, assembly GCF_041222555.1. Taxonomy (NCBI): domain Eukaryota; kingdom Viridiplantae; phylum Streptophyta; class Magnoliopsida; order Proteales; family Proteaceae; genus Hakea; species Hakea prostrata. The sequence continues at coordinate 21,582,596 of NC_142600.1, read as the reverse complement.
AAATCGGTACGAGAAAAACGACACAGTTCGATATATGAGACGGTATAATTTCGGTATGAAAAACTCATTTTCTAATATTTTAATTTGTAATGTTGCCACAATAACTAACGTATTGACTAGAACATATTAACATCATTATTTTTCAATTCCTTTTCCTTTCGCCTTCCGATTATTTCCTGAAACATTTTTTCATTCCTAAGAACCAGAAACTGAAATCTAGTAAAAGAGGAAAATGGTGGCTAGAGACATTCTTTCTTTTTGTTTGGGTAAGAAAAAAATTTCGTAGTTGAAATACTGACTTTTAGCTCATGGACTACACTAGATTTGTATTTTTCAAGAATAATGTCAAAATGGACTGGACCTTAAATTGGGACCAACCCAGGAATAATGTCAAGATGGACTGGGCGTTAAATTGGGCCCAACCCAACCTAGATTAAGGGTATCAAATCGGTACAATAATTCAGTATATGGCACGATTCAGTGTATGGTAATTCGGTGCAATATTTGGTACATACTGACAGTATGCTACCTAAAATGGAAACTGTACTATATTGAATTTCAAAAATGGTTTCAATACATATGGTACCGAATTTAGAAACTATGCGATATGGGATGGTTTAAAAGGCACGGTTTGGTATGGTAAAATGGAATCGATATACAATTGACACCCTTAGATATAATACGCCAGGTTTGTTTTATATTACAATAGTACTTCATAGGTAGACTAGCAACTATACAACATTAGAAAATGCAGTATAGACCCACGGGGGTTGGTCCAAGTGGTAAGCAGCTTGGTCTGCTTAAGCAAGGTTCCAGTATCGAAACCTTGTGGATGCAAAAAATCTCTGCTGAGAGACTCACCCACCACAGCCATGTGTGCGACCCGGGTCGAACACCGGATTAGTCAGGGCAAAGCCTTGAAAATCGGGGTTGACAAAAAAAAAAAAAAAATCAGTATAGTAGGTCCTACAGGGATAGATACGATATCGCTATGTAAATGCTATAAATTTAGCTCAATGGTTGTTTTAACTTTTGTTTGGCCAAAAGCTCAATTGTTGTTGAGTAACTGATAGACCAGAGATCCTCATCATTCCATAAATTTTAATTCTATTGACTCGAGAGTTGTTCGAGTGGTGATGAGTCTTCAACTAGCGGCTAGAAAAGAGGTAATGAAGAATCGACCATGTCATTTCCTTGATGGGTAATTAACGCGCAACATGTGCAATGTATGGTTGAAAATCTCGATCGAAATTTTGATCTCGAGCATTTGTTTTCGTAAGTGTTGAAACACACTTTTTGTGAAACAAACAACCGAGATCAAAATCTCAGTCAAGATCTCGATCTTGAGACCGTGCGTTGCACATTCATTGGATTGGGTAGAATCGGCAAATTATGGTAAGCATCTTTGCATTTCTTAATTTTCTGAATTTGATTATTTTTGTTGCTAAGCCTTGAGGATAATCTTCGGTCTGATCCTTGTAATACAATGTAACTAGTGAGCAGTGACTTTTGTATTCATTTTTATTTCTAGCTTTTTTTTAAGGTTTATTTTTTTATTGGGAGAAGGAAATGGAAATTGCTTGAGTACTGCGTTAATTAATGCGCTGCACCTGCACCTGCAACGAACGATCAAGATCATGCTACGCAATTAATGCACAGCACTGAAGTCGAACTCGAAGGAAATATGAAGTGAGAACGTCAAGAGAGTAACGCAAGCAGTACTGGGTCTTGGTGGGTATGATGCAGGAGTGGATGAACTTGAAGCCATTGTGGTTTACAAGGTGAAGCTATCAGACATGGCACAAGTAGCTCAGTTGCTTGAGCAATTGTGAATGTTAATCGACAGTGAACTGAAACATAGCATCTTAAAATGCGGCTTGAGAGTGTGCTCTCAGTGCACAGACGGAAGCTGTAACGCCCCAATCTCCATGTAAGGAGAAAGTCGTCATCGATCAAGGATCGACGTTACTTAGGTAGTGAACCAAAATACACTAAGAGGGTTTCCACAGACAATGTGAATAATAAAATCCACCAAAACTACAAATGATCGCAGTTGAAAATATTCAAATATAAATCAAAATGCTTCCATGAATTGTCTCATAATTTTAATGAAATCCAAGTAAAGGTCTAGAATTCAAGATTTACAACTAATAGGAAATTTCAATATTTATCTATCCTAAGAGATGTAGTAGACATGATCTTGATCTTCATCCTCTGAATATCCATCATCCCTCTGATCAAGTCCATCATCTGTAAAAGTAAGGGGTAAGTTTCGGGAAGAAACTTAGCAAGTATAACCTAATACATATCAACAGTTTCCTTTCTTTTTATAAATAATATTTAATTAAATAGAATCTTATACAAATAAAATTAACTAACATGTATAAATGAGAGAATAAAGTCATGACATGCCCAATGATATGAATGAGACTCAATGATGCCAAGAAGAAAGAAATAAACCACACCCTCACTAATCTAGGGTCGATAGGATGCCCCATGCCTTTACATGGCCTGCGCGCGTTACACAGCCCAACATCCATCTACCCTAACCAAAATGTTTCCAAACTAAATGTATGTTCAATGCTGTTACATGGCATGTGCGCATTACACAGCCTTAACATACATTCATATTCAAAAACACAACTACCATCTCACATGCATACATGGTCTAAGATAGATCGGATGTCCCATGCCGTTACATGGCCTGCGCGCGTTACACAGCCTTAACATACATTCTCATCCAAAACATCTATTAATTCAACATCACACATAATGCTAATATGATCATGACATGTCTTGATGAATCATATGCAAACAATGCAAGATCATATGAAAATGATGAATTTTGGATATAGTCCATTATAAAATCGATGCATAATACAATAATAAATAATTCAATAAAATACAAATCTAAAGATACATTCATGTTTATAGAAAAGATTAATAAATTCAAGGAAGAGATTAGTTATTGGTAGATCATAATAATTTCATAAAACATAATCTAAAAGAATACATATTTATATACTCAAAGACAAAATACTAATAAATCAAGATAGACAAAATCTAAAATGTATTCGTATTCAAAATAAGTTATAAATTCAAGAAAATAATCAATTACTAAGAAGTCATGTAAAACTTTAAAGCTGATCATAGAAAAATAAGACAATAACATGTTGAAAGTATGAAGATTGTACTTACAGTGGAGAAATCACAAAAAGAATATCACCCTTCGATAGAGGGCCTTCAACGCTCTAAATTATCTTCTTTTCTTTGCACCCTTGTCTTTCTTTTCTATTCTTGCTTAATCAATAAAGGCTCTCTATTCTCTTCTTTAATATACTACGTTCTCATCATCTTTCTTCTCTCCCCTCAATATTCCTTAATATTGTCTCTTCCTAAACTACACCTAAATCCTCCTAAACTCCACGTTTCTTTCACCATCAATTTCTCTCTCCTCTCAATATTCCCTCCTCTTACCATCCATTTCTCTCTCCTCAATATTCTCTCCTCCTGAATTCCCACGTTTTCCTTATATTCCCATACTTAGTTTCTCTCAATACTTGATTCCCTCAATATTGGATTCCTCTTTTTATTTGATTACATACTTTATCTCTCATGCAATATTTGATTTGTCTTTTATTCCCTATTTATGCATATCTTCTTATTTATGCAATATTTTCTTTATCATTTAATCATTCTTTTATTTATGCAATGTTTTTGACTTCCACGCATGAAATCCCCAAGATTCTAAAGTAGATCCGGATGGGGTTAAAACAATATCAAAATGTGTAATATAATTTATGTAGCTATGAGGCATTGCATTGAACCCCGAACCTCATTCTTTATTCAAGGAGCTTGTTAACTGTCTAGCTAATTCTCAACCTATGATTGAATTTAGCAAATAAATCGTAGTAACTATTTTAATCCCATACTAGTTCAGCTTTTAACAGTAATTATTTGAATATCAATACCAAATGCCAAGACTACCCCTATATTTTAGTTGCGGGTGTTACAGAAGCAAACTCTAGTACAGAGGGTTCGTAGTGTGAATAGTTTGGCAAACCTAGGCCCAATGGTGCTTGACCTAAGACCGAATGCATGAAATAATTATGGACAATTGGGTGTTTCAAATCCGAGAATGGTTGATATAAACTTTTGATTTCCCAAGCATCGTTCATGAATGGAGGGTTATGGGAAGCACTGCAATTAGCATCATCAATAACACTAGGGAATACCGATTCTGTTTCTCTTGATACCACCGTTGAGATGTTGTATGGAAGCAAATGATAATCTTCTTCAGATTCAGGGGTAGTGACTTCCTCTAGAGGCTTTGCAGGGATCACCTCCTCATATTCTTCATTTTCTCTAGATACAAATGATCATCTTTTTCAAATTCTGTCATATCTGCTATTAGAACTTTCTCAAACCCTGGCATGTATTGGATTTTTATTTGCAACCGCTGCCGCCGACGGTTTAGATTGTGCCACATCAACAAATTTTGATCCAACGGTTAAGATTCAGATGTTGAGGGTTTACGTGTAAATATGAATTTTTATTTTTACATTTTAAATACTTAAATCTTATCAATTTACAACTTCAAATCCCTCAGTTACCCGACCTCCAAAACTCTCTCATTTTGCCTTTTCACACGGACGCCGATGCCATTTGGAAGCAGGTTTCCGAGAAGCTAGAGCCACTCCGGTGAAATAACCCAGGTTGCGATTTGGGAGCAGGATTCCGAGCCGCTCCGGTGAAATAACCCATTATCAGTTGCGATTTTCCGTGAAATAACCCATTATCAGTTGCGATTTTCCGTGAAATAATCCCATCATCGTTGGAGAGACTGTAATATATCAGTAAGGAAAAGGAGAAAAAGAGAACCCAACAGACCTTTCGCAGATGGACCATCTTTTGCTTTCTATCAAACCAGAGAAAGGAATGGTCCTCTATTCTCAACTCTGCAACAGATGCTGGACGAAGATGATGGGGGTTATTTCACCGGAGTGGCTCTGGCTTCCCGGAATACTGCTCTCAAATCGCGTGGGCGTCGGAGTTGGCATCCGAGGATTTGAAGTTGTAAATTGATAAAATCCTGAGAGAGAGAGGTTGTTATAGAAAGAGTGGAGGAAGTCTATGGAAAATCTTGAGAGTGATGGAGTAAACCTGGAGAGAAAGAGAAGAACAGAGGAGGATGAGGGAAGAGAGAAGAGGAGAGGAGAGAGATGCCCTTTATCCTCCGGTTTTGAATGACACTATATTTGCGGCGGCCGACAATCATTTGCCGGACGGTACCTTCCTCTTTCTTTTGTGTTTCGAAAACTCGGTCATCATCTTCGGCAATGGATCCCTGACAATTTCGCCGACCGGGACGAAGAGGTGGAGCAGAGGCCATAGGGTTTGGGAAATCTGGGATTGAATGAATCGGGTAGAGTTAGGGAGTGGTTTTGTAAATTTGTAAAATGATAAATCCTTTAATGTAAAAATAAATTTTAATATTTACATATTTAACCTCACCGATTGAACCCTCATCGTTGGATTTTTTATTGAACGCGTGGGTAAATCTGGAGCGTGCTTGCTGCCGCAAATAAAAATCCGCATGTATTCTTGAACTTTCTCAAACCTCAAACCTTGGCATGTATTCTTGAAACTTCCTCAGAGTAAAGAGCATCCCGATGCTCTTTCACTTTCTCCAATATCCTCTTTTGTTGTGGAGGCTCAACATGGATCACCTCATCCCGATGCTCTTTCACTTTCTCCAATATCCTCTTTTGTTGTGGAGGCTCAACATGGATCACCTCCTCGTATTCTCCTTCATCTCTTCCTCTTTTATGAGTTAAGTAGTAAATTTCGCATAGCACCCACTCTGTAAACTGAAAATAAGTGGGGAGAAAAGTACCTATATAAGTAATGAGATGCATAACCAAATAAATGTGCAGAATTATTATAGTGAAAGAAAAGTGATTAAGAAAAGATAGGAAATCTATGGAATAAATGCAATTTGTTCGCATACATTGCTCGTTCATATTGGATTCAGTTTTGACTGCATATTCTTTCATTTGCCATTTTGTTTTGGTAAAAGGACCTGATTTATCATCGTAGAAGACAAGAGATCTTCTGTATCCGATAATAACATTGGATTTACTGAGTTTGACTTCCTCATCTTTACCAGTGGTCTTCCAAACTCCATGGATGCGCTACTGTCAGCTGGTCTGTGGTTAGGGTTTCTTATATTTTGATGGGAGAAGAAATATCCTCAAAGACTCCATTTATTCCCTCCATAGTGTCCTGCATAATTATTTTTATGTGATCATAAGACAAACAGAAGATGAACAACAGAAAATGAAATATCTATACAAGAAGTAACTAATTTCAAATATAGATGCTGAGAAACTGAAACTGACAAAACCCTATTACTAACAAACCTGTTCTTGATTTTGTTGATCAAGAACCGTTAATTTCTTGGGTTCTTGGATGGTAACCTAAATTAATGGAAACTATATAAAAATGAAATATACAACTAGAACTACTAATGGGTGAGCGAGTTCCAAGGGGAGAGAGAATGAAGCCGGGAAATCCAGAAGAGTTCAGGAGTGCCAAGATCCTGGGTGATCCTGGGTGCATCTACACACAGGGCTGCTTCTTCTTACTGTTTGACTTTGGAGCTTCTTCCAGAGTTCATGAGCAAAACGTCAGACAACCCCACAACTAAATGGTAGCATAAATTAACCCAACGACATCCTAGAATTACATGACAAACCGAAACAAATAAATTACACAAGGACACCCTAGAACTATATGACCTATCGAATCAAATAAATTACCCAACGACCAGGGGCAGAACCAGAATTCAATATGGAGGACCGAATAATGGAAGTCTAGATTGGAGAAGCACCAATGCTTTTTCGCGACACATATTGTGAGGGCCCTTATAAGACCCATTGGAGGTCTCACCTATGAATTATTTTATTATATTAAAAAATACGTTCCAATATGTTTTGTGGGGCCCATATATATTTGACAAAAATAAATAAATTATTAGTAATGATATTTTTTTCCAACTAGATATAGATAAATTAAAGCATCAATTAAAAAAATAATAATAAATAAATAAATAAAAACTTCAACTCTAGAAAGTTAGTTGCAAATCAAATTTATTTTTTTTTAGATAAAAAATGCAAACCAATGGTAGTTAGTTATCTTACTAACTATAGACATTTTATTTACAATATAAAATCAAATAATAAAAATTACAAAAGAAAAAAATTAAAAAAAAAATAAAAAAAAATGAATAAAATAGAAATCATAAATAAAGGGGGAAGGGGGAAAAAAATGGGGGGGAAAAAAATCCCCCAATTTTCCTTAATCGTTTATAAAAAAGAATAACAAAAAAAAATGAATAAAATAGAAATAATAAATAAATTGAGAAAGAGAGAACCTAATTGTGGAGAAAAAACTTTCCCCAATTTTCCTTAATCGTTTATAAAATAAATTGAATATTTAATAATATATTTTTTCTAAAAATTTATCTTAACCCACGTTTATAGAAGGAGAACAAATAAGAAGAAAAGAGGTGAGAGAGAAGAGAGGGGAGAATAAATAGGGATTGAAGAGTTATTTTTTAACTTGGAATGACATTTATACCTATTATTTTACCTTTAAATTTTGTTTTCAATTTTTGAGGAGGCCAAATAGTGATATTTCAAATGTGAGAGAGAAAAAATCGAAAAAATAAAGGAAATTAATATAAAAAATAAAAAAGTTAATAAATTATTTAAAAAATTTGAAAATCTAGGGGGCATGGCCCCTCGGCCCTTGAGTGGGCCCGCCTGTCTAAGACAAAATAGGTTACTTTAGATGGTAAATAAACAATAGTGAACCTCATATATTGAAATGGATTTTGCCTAAAGTACATGATATACTCAAAACTCTATGAGTGAGCTTACTGATTTATAATATCGCATTTGTAAAGTAATTGATTCAAGAAAACCAAAGGTAGATATTGTAGTATCTCTTACCTCGGTCAATAAACATCTCAAGCATTAAAAAAATTTTAGAAAAGCATATTGTGTTTTTTTTCTCTTGTCCAACCTAATATAATTAAAAATATTTTATAATTTAATAATAAAAAATAATCTAAAGGGCCTATAATCAATTGATTTAGGAATGAAAAATATTCTAAAATTTATATGATCAACATTTACATACCAAATTAGTTTTCTCCAATGTCGCAGTCTTTACAGTAGAAAGTTCATCAGTGAAATTCCTTTGTATATTATTTTCACAACTTACATTTAGAATTAGATATTGAAGCAAAGAGGACTTGTAGGGCGACTAATTAAATTTATTTTTACTTGTATTTTAGGTCAATAATACATGCAAAGTTACATGACTACTAGTCATAACTAAAGTGTTTTATAGTTGTTTTAACAACACTTAACTTGCATGTCGTGAAAGCAATAGTAATAATTAACTATGAATCTATGTAATAATAAAGTGTTTTAGGTTTTTTTTATTTATTTATTTCCCCTTGAAAAAATAATAATAAAGTTTCTTCTACTGGGATAATAAGCTAAAGAGACTCAATTGAGGGTGTCAATTCGGTTCGGTATTATACCATACTGAACTTTAAAATCTCATACCGAAATCATTCCGTACCGATTTATATGGTATAATATAAAACTGATATTTTTAAAAACAATTTGGTATAAAATCGGTACGAGAAAAACGCCATAGTTCGATATATGATACGGTATAATTTCGGTATGAAAAACTCATTTTCTAATCTTTTGATTTGTAATGTTGCCACAATAACTAACGTATTGACTAGAACATATTAACATCATTATTTTTCAATTCCCTTTCCTTTCGCCTTCTAATTATTTCCTAAAACATTTTTTCATTCCTAAGAACCAAAAACTACAAATCTGATAAGAGAGGAAAATGGTGGTAGGACACATTCTTTCTTTTTGTTGGGTAAGAAAAATGTCAAAATGTCAAAATGGACTGAGCTTAAATTGGGCCCAATCCAACTTAGAATTAAGGGTGTGAAATCAGTACAATAATTCAGTATATGGCATGGATTCAGTATATGGTAATTTGGTACGTAAGTATTTGGTACATCCTAACGGTATGCTACCTAAAATCGAAACTGTACCGTATCAAATTCCGATGGTTTCGATACATACCGTACCGAATTTTCAAATTCAGTACGGTATGGGACAGTTTAAAAGGTGCGGTTTGGTACTGTAAAATGAAATCGGTACACAATTGACACCTTTAGATATAATACAACAGGTTTGGTTTATATTACAATAGTACTTCATAGGTAGACTGGCAACTATATAGCATTAGAAAATGTAGTATAGTAGGTCCTATAGGGATATATATGATATGGGGTTAAAGACCACATAGACAGGTCTTAATCCAATTCTAAGTTATTTTGAATTATTCGAATTTCATCTAGCCATAGTTAACATTCATGATAATTTACATATTTCAAATAATTTGGTAGGATTGTGGAGTATAGAGTTTTGGTGATTGATGATGTAACAACTTTGTATGAGACCTAATTATCTTATTATTCTAAATAAGGTATATAAAATTGTTACACATGTTTTAATGATGTTATTGTTATCTTTATATCATTCCAAATTTGATGATAAAATTGACAACTATTTATATTAGACATGATAACTATAACATTCCAAATAGAAATATGGAATGATTATTTATAAAATAAACCATTTAGATCATGTTCTTGAATAAATTATTAATGAGAATGCGAATAATTTTTTTTTTTCCGATAATAAAACAACGAAGTCAAGGACTCAAAGAGAAACTACAAGGAAGCAGCATCACAATCCGCCTGAAGGATCTCCTCCAACCCGTGGGGAACATCCTGAAAGAACATCCAAGAGCACTCCAAATCGAGTGGAAACTTAAACATCCAATCAGCAGCCTTATTAGCAACACGTCCAACATATACGCATCGCGTACTCACCATCTCATGCAACAAAACACCAATTCGCTCAACTAAACGATCAAACCTCCCACGATCTACACAACATGGATCCAAAAGCTCTATGTGCGAATAATTTTTTAGCCATCATGTGGATTGTACTAAATTCTTTTGGTTGAATAAGATACTTATGCAAATAATTGAAATCATATATTATGAAATTCATATTTGACAAATTTACAATAGATGATGAAAATGGAGGAGCAAACCCAATACTAGGGCTTGGTGGAAAATTTTACTTAATAAGTAAAATCAATCGAAGTTGTAAGGACGGATCTTGATGAGGATGAATTACTTTATGAATAAATTTGTTCACTGCTACATGGAACTATTGTATTTGTTCTTTGTGATGATAGGTAATTTACTTCCAAAAAGAACTTCTAATTAGATTGGGTTTATATTTGTTTTAAAACTCATGTTTTGGTTTGAAGTGTTCATATATACTTAATCGGATACTATTTTTTTTTGGAAAATTGCGAATGATTTTGTATGGAGTTTGAAAATTACATTTTTAGAACTAATGCTAGAGCCATATGTAGAACATAGGAGAAGATTGTTGAGGTATTTGAATCATATTCAACTTATGGTTGAAGTATTTGAGTTATACCCAACTTATGTTATAATATAGACCATTAGATTAGTTACGATCCAACAATGTAATGGACTTTACAAGAAAGTCCAATTAACGGTAAAACCTAGTGTTGTATATAAATAATAGCTGGAAGCAACAATTAGAGTATTACAAACTAGATACTTAAGGTGTGATGCTTTAAGTAACATTGTACTTAAACTAAACCCTAATAGATATTTGGTATTGATGGGAAAAGGTTTGGCAAATGGTCCTCAGTAGTTATGAAAAAAATGAGATCATATCATGCGTCAATCAGCCAAAAATGACCCAACTAAGTGATTCAATTATTAAATATCAACTGCCAAACCTCAAACCTCCAACATCTCAACATTCAACGTGCTCTTCTTGTTTTATTTCCACACGTTTAAAATGTTTGAAATGTGAAGAATATGTTGTATTGTTTATTTGTCTTACACGTGGATCATATCAAGTATCACCCAACCAAAAACAAACGCAAATGAGTGAAACAACTTGAATCACTCATTAATTACCAACTGCCAAACTTCAAAGTTCAAACTCCAATATCAATATATATATTGTTGATCTATCATGTATTGTTTCTTTGTCTTTCATGTGGCCAACCAAAAATGACCCAAATAAGTGAAACAACTCGAATCACTTAGTAATTATCGACTGTCAAGCCTCAAGCTTCAATATCACAACATCAAAACGTTATGACATATGATTTTGGCTTTTCTTGTTTTATTTTCACACGTTTTAAATGTTTGAAATGTGAATATAGACTACTGACGCATCATGTGTTGTTTCTTTGTCTTTTAACGTGTTAACTGACCAACTTTTATTTACGCATTTTTGGAAGTCATCTATTCCCCATCACACAAGTCCCTTTAGTTCTTCACTCAAGCACACACAACCACAAATGCCAAATTGAATGGTATGGTTCTTTTCTCTTTCCATTTCCATATATATAAGGGACAAACCAAAATGGAACTCTTTGTCTTCTTCATCGTTTGGTATAAGTTCTCAGATTCAAAAAAAAAGAAAAGAAATGAAAGAGTGAAATGGGTTCTCATTCTCAACTTTTGCAGATAAATGGGCATTTCAAGAAGAGAGAGCAATGAACCAATTGTGACCCGGCCAGTCTGGTTCATTCTCATCTTGTATATGGGGCTTAGCTTAGTTTGTTTTTAATCAAATTTCCAAGGTAAGATGATGGGTTTTTTATTGGTTCAATCAACTGGTCTAGCCAGTTTGGCCTGGGGCAACCAAATTGTATGCATTTTGACTGGATGAGTCCTCCTTTACATTAGTCATGACTCATGCCTGAAAATGGTTACAAGATCAGAAAGGACACATGGGGGTTATTTAAATTACATAAAATAACCATCCAATGTATCAAATAATGGAGATGCCAATAGTAGAACATGTCTATGCTCTCAAGTTTTTTAACTTCTTTTCCTTGAAGAAAAACTCAAATGAAAAGGTCTTCTGTACAGAGATAGATAGCTACTTAAATACCATAAATATATAGCTCAGAAATGGTTAAGTAATTGCACAGTGAGACAATAATTATACATCCTTCACACTTGGTTGGCTTCATAACATGTACATCATCATTATTCCTTAACAATGACACCAACATAATCCCAAAAGATGGGGGTCTTTGCTTTATTCCGTCTCCACCACCATCATAGTTGGAGTGGGGTAAACTTATTTTAAGTATATGTTGTTAGTACTTGAAAGTACCTTTCCTCCATCTCCATCTCCAACTGTTGCTCAGATTTTGCTTGTGAGGAGTGTAATTAATGCGTTGTTCGGTGCATTAAATATGGACTGTTTAATTGTGTGGTTCAATTAAGTTTTAACAATTTACATGTGGGTTCGTTAAATGGTTTAAATTTAATCTGAACCGAACAATGAATCTGGATTGCGAATTGTACTGAGTCGTGCATTAGTTACTGCTCCCAATAAAAATCTTGTTGGTCGTGTCATTCTTATATAAGGTAAGTAGTAGTGTGTGAACATGAAGAGAATAGATACAAGAGATAGTGGCTGAGCAGTACTGGTCCGAAGGGTTGTAATGAACAGTCTCAGAAGCTAGATGGAAGATGCTGCTATCTTCACCTACTGCTTGTAACCTATAACGTTCGGTTAGAAGTATTTCATTCACTCTGGCATGCGTCTTGCTGTTCTGGCTTCTGAGACTGTTCATTAAACCCCTCGAATCTATGTTGAGCCGTCAGACTTTGATGCTAACAAGATAAGCTCGATCATGGCATCTAGCTGAGGTGAGGCATGCACTTGTCTTCATGCATGCTGGAATCGATGACATGAACTCTCTGCCTTTTTCCAGCAAATATATCCCAGAACCGGCGGCCCACCTCAGCCGGCCAACAACGAGGCGTTGCAGCAGGTAGGGTGGAACATGGCTCTCTCTCTCTCTCTCTCTCTCTCTCTCTCTCTCTCGTGGTAGGAATTAATGCCAAATTGAAGTACATGCAGAGGGTTCGTGGTGAAGAGTTTGGCGGAACTAGACCCATCAGGACAGATTGTCTTTGTACGAGAGGACCCATCAACCGAATTCCACATTGAATCATGCAAGCAAGCGGTGATAAATTTCAACTTGGAAGACCAACGAAGAGAGCAAAACATGACCAAACAGGATTATCTTCTTCTTCTTCACCAAAAGTGATTATTCTTCTTCTTCTTCTTCTTCTTCTTCTTCTTCTTCTTCTTCTTCAAGGCAGTTGGTTAATTTGATTATCTTAGCACTAGTCACTGGGCTGAAACAAGTTCTAAATGGTTTATTCATTCTTGTAAATAATAGATTATCTGATTAATGTTTCGGCTAATTTCATAAAACACAGGCATGTCAAATTCGATAGCATCAGCAAACCAAATCAACCGTGGTTTCACAGTATATAAATAATTATTTTGTTAACTAAGTGGTAGTTTCAAGAACAATTCGTACTATTAAAGATTCTAGTACCTATTCTTACATTTTATTTTTTTTTCGTCCAAAAGAATATTCATATTAGGCTCTCCAAGAAAATGACTTAGAGGCAGCAGAGTTATGGTCCAACAAGAACAAGGGTGGACGATTCCACTAAACACTAAATAAGTTAAAAGTTTTAGCTCCACGGGACTATATAATCTGCATAAATATTACAATCTCTACTAACATAGCTAAAAAAGACTAAATTAAATGAGTTCTAAAGTCTTAGAATTCCATCTATCAGGCAACAACATATCTAGTCCAAAGAGTGGCTACTACCATTTATAGTATCAATCACACTCTTGCTGTCTGAATATAGAACTAACTTAGTGATTTGCAAATCTCTAGCAAGCAACAATAAGCCTCCCAAACCCTTTTCAACTCCACCATTGCAACCGAGAGACCTGAACCATGACATGATTTTGCTGTCAAAAAACTCCCATAGAAATCCCAAATAATACAGCCTCGTCCATTCTCTCTACTATGTCTATCTCAAGCTCCATCTACATAAACCTGAAAATAAAAGTTAGTATTAGGAAAGTCAAGGGAAGGGGGGTTGTATCAAGTAATATAACTCCTCTAGCACTTGTAAATTCTTTCTAATTGATTTTTGAAAGTCATAGATAATCTTATCATGGTTTCCTGGCCATCTAGTCATACTACTATTATAAAAGCATGAACTCAAAAGAAATGGCCACATTTTTCTTACCTAAAATGCTCTTATCCATTAAATGATCCAATCTTCAAGTCAATCAATTAAATTAAATTAAAAATGTGTATATAAAACTAAAATCATGACCTTATTCGATGTTATTCAATAAATTTTCATTTCTCAAAAAAAAAAAAATCCTTCTTTTGCCCGGGTAAAAGAGGAGGGTTGATGCATTAGGTAGGCAGCCCACACCTGAAAAAATCTAGCTAAACCTTTTTCATTAACCGACCCCATTTAGTTGGGACAGAGCTTCTTGTTGTTGCTTTCTTTTTCTTTCTTTTTCTTTCTTTTCTTTTCTTTCTTTCTTTTTTTTTTTTTTTTTTTTTTTCCTTATTTTCTTTAAGAATATTCAAATGTATTTCAATTTTTATTTTTCTCGTGCCTGTCTTGGAAAATTCCTCTAGTTTTAGATATCTGTTTCAAACTGTTGGGAATTGATTTGAATATAATCGAAGAAACTCCATCAAATCTATGACTATGATCCCAAGAAGCTTAAGAAACCTCTTCCTCTTCTTTACCATGGAAAGCAAATACCAAGCGCTAGTAATACTATCCCAGTTGTTTGAGCTTAGTTGTTCCAAACACCATTATTAAAGCAGGGTCATTTTGTAAGGTTGTATACTCTATAACTTCTCTATCTATTTTATTTCTCTATGGAATCATATTATCTCCTAACCTTCAATTATTCTCTTTATTATTTGCAGGAATTTTATGTCTGCTAGGTTGATTTAAAAAACCAAAGAAGACGGATGAAATCAGCCAACAAATGAATGAATCAACCAATTAACCAGAAAAACTTTATGGGACTTTCAATGACATAATTCCTAACATCCTCAACCTGTGAGTTTCCCTTCAATTTTACCCTTTTGGGTTTATATTTGACTAACCTGCACTTTCATCTTAATTTGTCATTTATCTTTGTTGATGTAAATTACTTTATTTAATTATTTATTAATATAAAATCTGTAGATATATTGATATTCATGCACTTCTATTTTAGGTGGCTAATGGTGGTGGTTGTTTTTGAGTTAATTAATCATGTTGTCTACGTGGCTTGTCACATTAAGTTTCTCTGTTCTCAAGTGAATATTTGTGAAGCTATTTCAACATGAATTTCGGAATGTCTTCCTACTTCTTATCAGAAACTTGTTACTTATTTTTCAGGTATGAGTCCTCTGCCAGTCTACCTTAACCACAAAAACCAAATGTTGTGAATACCATAAGCCATTACTTCCACCTCCAAGAGTAATCCAATCCTCTTTGAACTAGCTGCACCTTCAATACTCACATTTCTTCCATCGCAAAAAAGGTTTGTTCTATTTGATAATCAATTTCCTCCAAAAGCTTCATTTGGATCAATGCCTTTAGAGTTCTTTGATTCGACCTATTTCACCAAATAATCAAAGATTGGGAGCTTATCCACCCAATGCTAGAGACTCTTCAACCTCTTGGTCTAGACATTAATAAGAAGCAACTTCTATGACTAAAACCTTTTTGACTTCTAAATCTCACAGCAAGTAAAAGCGAAAGCAATCACCAAGTCTACTAACATTTTAATAAGATGGAGATATATTTTGGTCAAACACAATATTTTCTTTATTGCATGCATCATTGCTAATATGCTCTAGACATCTCAAGACTTAGTCACCTCAAGATGACTCCGTTTAAAACACTGAAGATGTTAAATATTTTGGCATTTGCTGAGCCAAAACCAAAGATAATATGCATTGTGGTTAAGCTTCGTACCCTATTGATCTCAACAAGGAATGTATATGATCCAACTTTTATCTCTCTTGTCTTTTTGAATGTATAAAAGGACCACTATTAGATGAAAGAGATCCATCTAATAGAGGTCATTTTATCTCTCCATCTGCTGGAGTGTTACGACTGAGGGAGAAGACTCGCTTTCACAAATGCATCTCCCACTCTAAGTTTCGGACTAGACAAACTCTTGAGCTAACAACACCCTCAGTGCATCTTTCTCGAACAGGCTTCTCCAAGTTTATTCAAGTTTTCCCCCTTCTCCTGTGTATTTCTATAGACTAAGTTTGGAACTTTAATAGGGTTTTGTTTTTTTCCTTTTTCTCATTTACATTTTCTCTGACCCTATAAAATAGTAGAACCATCGTTGCTTCTCTTTTTGGGATTGGATTTTGGATCATTGACGTTGTAAGTTCCTCTTCTGTTACTTTTCGTTTGAAGTTTTTTCCTTTTTCTCTCATTTACATTTTGTCTGACCCTATAAAATAGTAGAACATCATTGCTTCTCTTTATGGGATTGGATTTGGATCATTGACATTGTAAGTTCCTCTTCTGTTACTTTTCGTTTGAAGTTTAGTGATTAATATCGATATTCTAGCACCATGAATGGTTATTTAGTATTTTCATAATTTTCTATATCTGCATTTCATTAACTTTGTCGTGAGGCTAGGTTTCTGCTCGAGTCTTACATTTTCTATACAACTATACTTGATTGGGGTTATTTCCAAGGACCTAAAGAGGCTGCCAAGGATCTCAACTTGCGGTGCAAATTGAGAATTTTCCGCAGTTTCTAATAATTTTTTGCTCTTGAATCGGTTTGAGATGAGTAGACACTTGTTGAGAAGTTTAAGGCTCTCGTTGCCGATAGCAGGGCCACTTTTTGGGTACTGTCTTCTTCTGCCTTTCCTACTAATGTGAAATGGTTCGCTTTCATTATTTCATCTGTCCAAATTTCAATTTAATTTTAGGTGGATTGTTGAGGACTATGAGTAATTGAATTAGATGACTCCTTCGTATCTTTCGTTGGAGCTCAATTTATGGAAAAGATACGTAGTTGATATCTTGAGAATAGATTTTCTTATTTTATTCAATTGATGCCAATCATTTTTCAGTAAAAGGTATTTTGCCAATTAATGTTGCAATTAAGCTTTATTCAGGATGCACAATTTTGCATTTTGGAGGTTAATTTTGAGAATAGATACTTCATTATGGCATAATTTGTAAAGTACTTGGTTAATTGAGTTGAGTTTAAAGGGTACGGTCTAAAATGTAAAATTTATTCTAACAATAAAAAAATGTCAAAATCTATAGATTACCTAAACAACATTTCCTAAGTAGGAAGAAAAATCACATAAATTAGAAGTACAGAAATACAATCCATTGTCATTTTAAAAGCTAGATAACTAGCAAGGAAAGGCGGGGAGAAGGGAGCTACGAGTTTCATAGTACGAAGTTGCATAATATATATAATCATCCTGTGGAATACGAAGTCTAAAATTAAAAATCTAACAAGCAAGTGTTTTATACAAACCAAGTGTTGCATGAAACTCCTTTTTTTCCCTCACACCATTGAAGCTACAATATCTATGTATGACTTGTTTCAGATGAATCCTTTGTGGTCATTAAAGCCATCTCAACACATTAGTGATGAATTCTGATAGACAAGAAGAATTTTTTGTAGTTACTCTTTGCTTTCTTTTATCTGATAATAACCCAAAACGTTTGTTTTATGCTTTTTGGCTCGAAATTTTCTCGAGTAAATTTCTGGTGTATTCTACATATTCCCCTTTTTGGCTGGCTGTTTGGAGATTCACTCTATTTCTTCACGTCTTCAATATGTTTAGAAGAATAACCTGCACTGGGGGTTAGGTTAGAGTTTCAGCTTTTAGGTGGAATAAAGTGAGAAGAAATTAAGATGAATAAACAAAGGGAAGGTATTGGAGTTCTTATTTAATAATAATAAGCCTCGGGTTGGGTTCTACAAATGTTAGGGCTTTGATCCTAAGAGCTATTTATCATAATGGGTCACTTCTAAGGCCTAAAGTGGGATATTTAAGCAGTTTGTAAAAGAAATTAGGTGTTTTTACTTTGTACTAAATTTATGTTGTAAATTTCATTTTAGTTGTGACTTACATGGTAGAGGTGCATCATATTCCATTATCATTTAGAAGAAAAAAACACCAATAAGATAATAAAAGTAAAGGAAGCTTTTTCGGCCAATGGTTTAGAGAGATGATTAGACTCTGATAGAAAAAACGGAAAGGAATTTGTAGAGATAGGGTTCAAATTTTGGATTATATATATATATATATTTTTTAAGTGTGTGTCTCATTATGAGCAACGAAAGTGATAAAACTATTTGATAAAAAATCGTTTAAAATAGTCAGATTCAGTTCCAACACGTTGGAAGGGAAGCCAATAGAGTTGCTGATTCTATGGTTAAGACCAAGATGTTTTCATCTCAACTGTGGGCATTTTATCAAGTTTCCCCACCGGAATTGGAAGATTTGCTTAAGGCAGATTTAGAGATTTCTTTGATTTAAGTTTTTTTTTCTTGGGCACCTCGTTCTGTACAAAAGAAAAAAATAGTTTAAAAAATAATAAACAATAGAAATATTAAGGTACTTCAAAAAAAAAGATGTGCCACAAAAGAGGATTACCAAGCTTTTTCTAATTTCATCCAAAAATCCTGGTTAGATCTCACATCAAATTCTTCTGCCACATTATAGAAAATCACTTCAAACTTCTCCGTATGGAAAGAGAAATACACTGATCGAATATTATATACATCCTTCTGCTCTAGAGGTCCAAGACAAAATAATCTTTTATAACATTTCCAAACTTTCCTAAAGAAGTATGCCCTCAAGACAAGAGAATCATATAATTTAGTGGCAGAAGTGAAAGTAATTAACTTTATGGTAGTAAGAGAAATGTACTCCTGATTTACCGCATATCCATTGACTGAGATATCAAAAGAACTACGAAAGACCAATGCCAAAACTACAAAATAGTATTATAATGAACTAGAAGACATTTGGACATAAATACTTAGTTTTGAGACTTGCTCTTCTTCCATTAATTTGTTTCTGAAAATTTGAGATGGATGAGTATTGAACTTCTACAATAGAATGATATTGTTTGCTCTTTAGCGAATAGATCAGTGTCCAAGATATGGATCAATTGTCCAGTGTCCTATTTAGTGGAATATTTTGTCAAAATACGCATCTAAATCTTTATTTTAGCCACATTCTCAACATCACTTTCCTTCTCATATGATCTACCTACAATCTTATTATCCAAAAAAGAAAAGAAAAAAGAATCTACCTACAATCAGGAACAAAAAGTCAAAACTAAACCCCAATCACTTCTACATAATCCACCTAGCTGCCAAAAACTCTTCTCATTTTGAATGGAAACCAATTCCAAATTCTCAATATCAATCTGTTTTATGAGTTCAAATCCATACATTGCCAATAAATTTAAATTAATATTTCAAAGATGAAAAAAAATAGAATATTTCAAATTATAAATTTATGTTCAAAAATATGAAACACGTGCATTTGCACGCATACCATTACTAGCTACCATAAAAGCATGTACTCCTCAAAGATGGTTGTATTTCTTTTACCTAAAACTCCTTTATCCACTCAAACTCATAATTTCTCTCAATTTTTTACAAAAAATAATTATTATTTTGCTTTCACGACATGCAAGTTAAGTGTTGTTAAAACAACAACTATAAAATGCTTTAGTTATGACCAGTAGTCATGTAACTTTGCATGTATTATTGACCTAAAATACAAGTAGAAATTAAATTTAATTAGTTGCTTCAATCTCTCATTCTAAATGTAAGTTGTGAAAGTAATAAACAAAGGAATTTCACTGATGAACTTTCTACTGTAAAGATTGTGACATTGGAGAAAACTAATTTGGTATGTCAATGTTCATTATATAATTTTTAGAATATTTTTCATTTCCAAATCAAAATACTATGTTGATTATAGGCCCTTTAGATTATTTTTTATTATTAAAATTATAAAATATTTTTAATTATATTAGGTTGGAAAAGAAAAAAACACAATATGCTTTTCTAAAAAAATTTCAATGTTTGAGATGTTTATTGACCGAAGTAACAGATACTACAATATCTACATTTGATTTTCTTGAATCAATTACAATGCAAATGCGATATTATAAATCAGTAAGCTCACTCATAGAGTTTTGAGTATATCACATACTTTAGGAGAAATCTATTTCAATATATGAGGTTCACTATTGTTATTTTCCATATAAAGTAACCTATTCTGTCTTAGAATCCACTTTGGAGCAACAATCGATCTCATACAATCCTTAACCTATCTAATAAAGATCTCAAAATTATGTAGACAGTATATCATGTAAAAATCAACTAATGGACCCTGCCCCTCTGCAATTGTACATTAATCTTGCTAGCTTAAGAAAAGTAACTAAACGATTATTAAACATTAAATTCATTATTCTAACATATTTGAAATTCATACAATCATTTACCCTAAACACATTATTGGAAATTCAGATGGAGTCCATACATGACTTTTCTTAAAATATGGGAAACCCAAATCTTTATTCTAGTTTACTGAATATTTGCCCATTTCTTTGGATAGACAGGTAATTTTAAAAAATAGGAAGGAACAGTATTGTTCCATAGGAATGAAGTAACAACTGGAGTAGTGAGAGAATAACATCTGTTATCACATTCAAATGCTCGGATTAGCAGTTGAGGGATTGGTGTTCATTCATGCTAAAATTGCTCTCAGGATAAAAGGCATGGAAGAAAAAATTAGTTGCTGCATTATGGGTACCTTGTAGATTGGCATCAACACTTGAAGTTCCACTAGACAAAGCCAGAAGGCTCAGAAAAGAAATGTTGTTCGAAACCCCTTGGTGGTATTCATCATATCATGAGTCTGGAATTCCTTTAAGGGACTTAGCTCTTTAATGCTTCCTCCATTCTCAGAAGGACCTCGCCCTCTCCTACTTCCTGCCAAATCCATGGAATTGATGCATGCAGTAGCTCCATTCTTAGAGAGAGTTTGTTGATGCAGTCCAGGTGGGAAACCCAGAGATTCCAGTAAATTTAATTGGCTGCCCTGACTCATTTGCCTCATCTGAATCGACTTCTCTGGTGTTTCCGGAAACCATCCTTCCTGAAATCAGTAACACTTCCTCTTCCCCTTCAGTTGAAAACCATTGCTGGAGTCCATCTGGAAAGGAATTCACTCTTTTCAGGTTTCTGTGCAATGATGTAGTATAAGTCTGATCTATGAATTTATCGGAACAAAATTCTTGAATTGAATGTAAATTACCAATTTTTTCATTTATCGTCTTCTTTTTCAAATCCCATTATCAAATATTTCTCCTTATTTTCCTCGAACAGAAATCCAGGAGTACTCACAAACTATGCCCAACCCATAATTGAAAAGGGTAAAATATATATAAAATATATATATATATAATAAAATAAAATAAATCTTAGAAGCAAGGTTTAAAGTATCGGTATTGAGTATCGAATCGGTTAGGTGGTTTAAGAGCGATCATCCTCGGTATTGTATCACTCTTGCTAAGTATTTAGTGATTCAATGGAGCCGATCAGATGTTCGCGGTTGGGTCAATATGGTCGCGGCGTTTGTTGGTTTGGGACTCCTTGCAGAAGAGGGTTTAAGCACTTCAGAAAGGGTAAAAAAATTCCTCTTAAGAAAAGCAGAGAGAGTTCTAAATGCTGACTGCCGGGAAAAATCGCCTGCCATAAAAACTAACAGATCTCCCTCAAAATACAAGTAACAGAACTCTTGTTCTCGATTTTTGGCTGGCGAAAGGTACAATGAACCAAAATAAAAGAGGAAAGTAAGAGCTCAATTTGGAAGGTAAGAAAATTCAAGGGCTCTTTAATTTTTGAAAAATCTCTTGATTAGAGACCTTGGATGAAGACCCATCAGCAACTACTAAAATGTCAAGAAAATCTCTTGCTGTAAATATCAGAAGATAGACACTACCTCTCCAGCCTTGCAACATGAATATGTTTTCAAAGATTTTCCAAAACTAAGAACCGCCGATCTCTTAGTTACTATACCGGTGGTAGCCAAACTAACGCCGGACTTGTTGCCTGGTCTTCTTCAGTAAATGCAGAATACAAAAATTGAGAAAGAGAGATACATGAAGTTGTTAAAAAATGAATCGAGTGGGAGGAGGGGAACTATTTAACCTCAGTGATAGTTAACGTGTCAAAGACTTGTAAGTTTGTAACTACTGTTGTGAAAAAGTACAACACAAGTGTACGCTGTAGTAACAAGTAATATAATGATAAAAGATCGATCCCTCGAAGACTATATATTAAGTACCAAATTAATTATACCAATTTTATTTGAACAAATAATAAGGAAGATAATTATTCTAGACTATATTGCAAATTGAAAGTTAAATTGAGATTATTAATTGCTAAAGACCTAGGGGTCAGATTTCACCATAACTAAGCATTCCCACCCTTTTCTCCTTCTTTATAATTTGAGAAATATTTTCCGATTGATAGTCGAGATTCCTTTCCTATCTATTAGTCTCTCTCGGTACTAATAGAATTCCTCAATTGCTAACCCACTATATTTCTATGTGGGTTACAACAACTGAAAAATCATTAAATTATGTGGATTCCCATGTAACAACTACACAAAACCATGTAAGTATATCTCTATCTTACATGTAATTCATGGCTTTTACTCCAAGGAACTAAACACATAAATCCCCTCTCAGTTCATTATGATTAACAAATCAGTTGATTAGTGGCCAATTAATCAAAAGCATGAAGAATAGAAGTAAAAACTCAATCAAGAGAAACAATATTCAAAATTATATTGATGAAGTCAAGAGTGGGAATTCAAAGATAGCTACATTTGATCCCTAGAAAAACTAAATTAGTTCATACTCGAAACTAAAAACATTACAGAGGAGTTCAAGAACATTGAAAGAAGATGAAGAAAAACTTATTCCCAAGCTTTAGATCTCCAAAGCCATCCAACGTCTTCTGGTTCAACCTCCACGCTCTTCCAAAGCTCCCAAAAACGTCTTCCTCCAGTTCCTTGGCTTTGCTATCCTTTTATAGATTACTTAAACAAAGAGTTTGAATCAAACTCAGAGTTCTTATCTGACTTAACCAATGAGTGTTTTGATGTATAAATCGGACTAACTTAGAGATCTCCAATGCATAATCCCACCGTTGGATTTGAAGACCAAGACATCGTGAAGCTCTCCTCCAAAAATCAGCTCGATCGGACATCATATGACCATCCGATGAATGTCTTGATCAAAACTGGACAGAGACACTCAAAATCGGGATTCTTCTATCCTTCTTATTTGAATTGGATTCTTCTTCCTCTTTTCCCTTCTTTGATCAAATCCTAAATAGGAAATAAAACGTAGAAGCATGCAAGGATTCATTCTCTTTATGTTTTTTACTTGAAGTAGGACTCTTGCAATAATACCCAGATTTGACTGATAATTTCCTACATGTAAAAGTAATAAATCTTTATTAGAATTTGTTAGGAAATATATAAAATCACCAAAATTATAGAAATTAAAGGAAAGGATGCAACGTATTCATTTTCATATCATATTAGGGTAAATTGATATAAAACAATTGTAAATACATGAAAATATAATAAATTAATCATATAAAATAATATGCATGAAATCAACTTATCAACTACTTTTATGTATTGTGCAGTTTGCAAGTTCAATCTTGCGTTTTGGTGTAAATGGGAAAGAAAAAATAATATTGACATACTTGTATTTAACTTTTTCTTCTTGTAATTTTGTGGGCATTATTAAAAATTTATAAATACATAGGGATCGGGGTTGGCAGTACGTAAAGCTTAAGACACGGCGGTCACGGCGGTCGAGTCGCCCAACCGGAACCGATAGCTGCGATGTAGAGAGATTGGCAGGAAGGAAACCTTACGTTGATGACATTTGGCGTGTGAAAGACGTGCATGACACTTGACGTGTGAAAAACACCGAGATGGCTCCAATGTTAGCAACAACTGGTGCAGTTGGCAGTTTCGATAAAAGGGACTGTTTTAAGGAGTCCTTATCTGTGTTCCCGTCAAATATTGACTACAAATTACAGGGGCTCACAAGATTAGAGTGATCATTCAATTGGATATGTTTTCCAAAAATATCAATGCATATATATACTCACATTTTTATGACTGATATCAGTCACGCTAGTGGCGTGTTTATCTAGTATTAGTGCAGTTTTTTCCAGCATGATCATTCAATTGGATATCTTTCCCAAAAATATCAATGAATATATATTCACGTTTTTCAGACTGCTATCAATCATGCATGTTATAGTTTTTGACTATTATTGATTAGTTTTCCATAATTGTTAAACCGAAACACACATTTATGTTTTTCTGACCAATGTCAATCATGCATACTGAAGGTTTCAAATAATAGTTCAACTAAAAAACTTTGACCACTAAGTCAAAGTTACTTTCGTATAATTTGAATAACCTTTCCCAGTATACCAGTTCATGTGCATTTACGTAATTTTTACCATTGTCAACCATGTTCATTGGCCGTTTTTATCACACCCCACCTAGATGGATATGGACACACCCGAATACCCGTGGGGATAATAACATTACAGAATCAGATTCATAGCCAATCCATAAAAACATAACACAATATAACATAATCCAAAAACAAGAAACGAAATAAGGTATCAAATGTCAAGTATTAAAAGTTATTACAATTCTCCTCAAATCATATCTCAAAGTTAGTTAAAATTATAATCGAGTTTAAAATAAATAATTGTTCAATTCTAAATGTTACAGAGGAGAAGTCAAGAATCTAAGTGATGCCCTTGCCTAATGAATAAATAAATAACAAAAGTAATGGCAACTAAGGCGACTACTTTCTCCCATGTATCTCCACAACCTCATAATCGTTGGACTTTGTAGGCACAGGAATACGACTCTTAATGTATTTTTGTGACCTCTCCCGCCGGTCCATCGAAGGACTCTGTCAGAAGCGGACCCTCCAGGTAGAAAGAGTTTTCATAATCTGCAATAGAATCTAAAAGAAAATACATATAAAAAAATACGTTCAACAGAACTCAGTGAGGTGAACATAATCACACACTGTCAACCGTCACACGCATTTATAAATTATATAGTTATAATGAAATAGTGAATGATGATGATGATACAAATATGATCCTAACTATAACGAATGTAGTCTTTATGGTAGATAGCGTTAAGTTATAACACCAGTCTCCTCTGAGTGATCTCGTCACTTTCCCTCACAACACTCAAGCACGTCTTTTGTGTTCCCTAAGGATCAATTGCGCATCGTCATCTTTAGTGGAATATTTGATCAAAATACGCATCTAAATCTTAGTAAAACCATTAACCCACAATTTTTTTTTATTTCAAAAATGCCCTTACCAACACTTAAAGCCCTAACCCCAATTTGTTCTCTCCCCTCACCGTCTCCAGTTCTGCTCCGATATCTGTAGCCAAAACTCGTGAAGTTCTTCTTTGTTAATTCTCATTAGCTTTTGACATCTCCGCCTTGCGTTATCCACCATCTCAGCATTATACCATCTCTCCCTCTTTTGCTTATAAAAAACCCCTGTCATTTCCTTCAATTTCTCTCCTAATCTTCCTATTTCAAATCAATTCTACATTTCTCAATCTTCAACATCAGGCCAATTTAGAAGCTAGGTAGATCTCTTCATAATAGTGTTTTTCTCTCTGCAACAGGTTTCTATGGAAGGACTGGAAATCTCAGTTATTAACAGAATAAGCGCTCTCGAAGAATCAGAAGAGGAGGCCTGCTGTTGCTGATGATGAGTCGCAGCCAGGGCTTCGATCCCCATTGTTGGGTAGCAGCAGCAACAGCTCTGCTTTGTATCACGGTAAGACTCTGGTCACCAATGAATTCAAAGACACCAAAATTAAGCTAGTGTCAAAGAGATTCATGAGAAGAGAAAGAAAGGAATCCACATCGCATGGAATTTAATAAGAAATGAACCAGCAAACTGAAGAAATTGAAATGAGAAAGAACGATAGAGCTTCTTCAGTGGTGGTTTTAAAGCAGATGGACGGACGTTCCATGGAAGCTGAAGGTGAGTTGGCTGGCGGGGTCCACTAAGAAAAAGAATATTCACCGTTGGTGTCCGATGTCAAGAATTTATGTTTCTAGATATGGACTCTTTTTCTTTTAAATCCGCAAGATTCAGACTCGATCTTGAAGATTCTCGAAAAGTCCTTCTCAACCTTTTTTCCGAATGGCCTCCGATCGGGAAAAAGGTAAAATTCTGCTTCTCCTCTTCTTCTTCTTCTTCTTCTTCTTCCTTCTTCTTCTTCTTCTCCCCTCTTCCTTCACTCGGAGATGCTCTGGCTTCTATTATAATTGTTGCAGGAATGCTTGTTGAAGGAGAATAAAACCCTGTTCAGTATCGTTAATAAACTCAACCGAGATGTTTCCAAAGTAGAATTTTAATCTGAAACTTTATTGGTGCTTTGATATAGTACTTGTTGAATCTTGCAGGGATTAGATGAAGACAAGACGCTTCAGTCTCCCTTAGCCAAGAAATTTACTTTTGAGAAAGCCACATCCGTTGCATATAACAAGAATTATCTCTCTTCACCAATTTTGACTCGATTGAAATTCCATTTGGATTGTTAACAACTAAGACTATATTTACTCTTGGCCTGAGTGATGATGATGATGAGAGTGGGGCATCGGTTGATATAGATACCGGTTACTCTAATGAATCTAACGACCCTCATGTTCTTTGCTTCTTCATCTATTGCATCGTAGATCTAGGTTTTATGATTTATGTTTCTATTGGTGGATTATTCTTTGTTTTTATTCACTTTGTTAATTATTTAGAGACAGAGAAAAAACATGTCACAATATTGTTCCTACATTTTTAGTTAGAATATTGAACTTAAAAATTGTATTCCCAATATTCGATTAGAATTAAGTATTAGAGATTATAGAAGGCACGGTTCTATCTTTCCTTTAATTAGGATGCATGCCATTTTCCTTAGAAAATTATCGTTTCTTCACTTGTAGTTACTTTTATTTTATTGCATATCAAGATATCTCATAAAACAATTTTCAAAATTTCACTCTCTTAATCCTTCATACATGGTCAAGTGCATTTGCGCGTGTATAAGTTTGTGTGTGTGTATATATATATATATTATTACTAGCTATCATAAAAGCATTGTTTTTTCAAAGATGTTTGCTGTATATCTTTTACCTAAAAAGCCTTTATCTACTCAAACTCATAATTTCTCTCAAGTTTTTACAAAAAATAATTATTATTTTGCTTTCAAAAAAAAGAAATTATTCCGTCCTCTTTGCCAATCCCTTCAAGTGTTGTTAGAATTTTCAACAATTGATAAAACACTTTAGTATATGACCATATAATTTTAGATATTTTCATTTCCAATAACTTGTTGCTATGTATTATTGACCTAAAATATCGTTTTTTGGTTTGAAAATTATATTTTTTTAATTATAATGGTTTGCCGAAACCTATATATAACGTCTCTTTGCCCTCTACAATGTCCTCTGAAAATTATGCATTTCTTCAATCTCTCATTCTAAATGTAAGTTGTGAAAATATTATACAAAGGAATTTCATTGATGAACTTTCTAACGTAAAAACTGCGACATTGGAGAAAACTAATTTGGTATGTAAATGTTCATCATATAATTTTTAGAATATTTTTCATTTCCAAATCATAATACTATGTTGATTATATGTCCTTTCGATTATTTTTTATGATTTAAAATTATAGTTTTTTTTAATTATAATAGGTTTAACCAGGAAAAAAAACAACACAATATATATATATATATATATATATATATATATATATATATATATATATATATATATATATATATATATATATATAAAGATCATGGTTTTAAATTTTCAGATTTACCTATCACAGATATTTGTTGTATGATTATATTAGATAATTCTAATGGCCTTCTATTTTATTTTCTTTTCAGGGAAACAATTTGAGGTTGCAGGATAGATCAGGGCTGCTTAATTGGTTTAAAATCAAGTCTTACATTGTTTAATTTCATTTAAAATTGTAAAATAGTTCAAATATATTGTGGATGTGCAATAAAATATGGTTGATGTAGCAGGACAAGACCACCATTGGAGTTCATACTGAATAAAGAGCTGGAGCTGGAGTTTAAAATCATGCTGGATGTGTTCTCCATTTTAATGATGAGATGGGTTTTACCGGTTCAAAGCAACTTAATAAAACACATTAATTGTACATATCCATTAATTGCACACAATGTTTTAGATATTAATGTAATGGTAATTAGTCTTTCTGAGCTTTTCTTTCAATGAATAACTGTGGCTGGTAATCTGCAAAGATTGTAGATTCTAAGAATTTCGCATTGCAGTGTTGATGCTTGCCTTCAAGTAAATTTGGTTTTCTTGAATCATCAATAGCGATTTTACAAGTCAGTGAGCTCACTCATAGAGTTTTGAGTATATCCTTTACACTATGATTCAGCCTTCCTTAGGAAAATTATCCATTTCAATATATGCACTTTCCACCGCCCCTGAGGTTCACTATTTTGGACACTTTTTTTTTTTTTTTATATATATATATATATATATATATATATATATATATACGCTTTTCTATTCAATGCTTGGGTGCCGGGCGCCATATCTAACTTTGGTTTCTTGATCTCTGCGTTTCGGGCCCCGGTTTGGTAATCCCCGGCCTTTCAATTTTGGGGTTCCCTTTTTTGGCCCTTCTGATTATTTTCCATCCTAACCTATTCTGTCTTAGAATCCACTTTGGAGCAACAATTGATCTCATACAATCCTTAACCTATCTAAAAACGATCTAAAAATTATAGATAAAAGAAGTAGACAATATTACATGTAAAAATCAAATAATCGACCAGTCATGTGCATTTGTACATTATTTATTTTATTTTTTTTTCGATAAACGTACATTAATCTTCTTAGATTAACAAAAGTAACTAAACGATTATTAAACATCGAATTCATTACTGTAACATATTTGAAATTCATACAATCATTTAACCTAAACACACTATTGGAAATTCAGATGGAGTAGTTCATGCACAACTTTTATTTTTACACTTCTAACTAGGCTATTTTCACAGAGAAGCTTACACGTTCCAAACACGGGTTTCCTAGATGGATCAAATCCTTCATATTGGACTGGAGGATGGGAATAATTCAAGAAAAATAAACACTTAAATGGAGGAATCCATGGATGCAGTAGCTCCATTATCGGAGGGAGTTTGTTGATGCAGTTCAGATAGGAAACCCAGAGATTCTAGAATCGACTTCCATGGTGTTTCAGGAATCCATCCTCCCTGAAACCTTAACACTTCCTCTTCCCCTTCAGTTGAAAACCCTCTGCTGGAGTCCTCTTTTCAGGAACTGTCTTTTTTTGAATTCTCTTGTTTCTGTCCTTCTGTTTCTGCTTCTGTCGTTCTATCTTTTCAGGAACTGTCCAATTTTTTTCATTTATCTCCCTCTTTTTTAAATTCCATTGTCAAATATTCTCTCACTTTCCTCCCACAGTTCAGAAACTCCAGCAGTACTCACAAACTACAGCAGCAGCAACCCATAATTGAAAAAGGTACTCACAAAAAATATCTTAGAAGATGGTTTAAGCAATGCAGAAGTAAAGGAAAAAAACAAAGAAAAAATTATTTTCTTAAGGGGAACAGAGAGAGTTCTAAATGCTTATGGCCGGAAAAACTGTCTGCCATAAAAACTAACAGATCTCCCTCGAAATACAGGTAACAGAACTCTCTGTTCTCAGTTTTGGCAGACGAAAGGTTTTCCAAAACATAAATATGTTTTAAAAGACGTGAAGTTGTTACAAAAATGAATCAATTGGGAATAGGGTAACTATTTAAACCAGTAACTAGTTTTTTTTTTGGGTAGAACCATGTAACTAGTTTTATGAATTGTGCTAATTGCAAGTTTAATTTTGCGTTTTGGTGTAATGATAAAAAGAAAAAATAATATTGACATTTTTTTATTTAATTTTTTCTTCTTGTAATTTTGTGTGTATTATTGGAAATTTTAAATACATAGGGGCCGGGATTGGCGGTACGTAAAACTTAAAACATGGCGGTCGAGCCGCCTAACCGGAACTAATAGCTGCGATGTAGAGAGATTAATTGGCGGAAAAAAAACCTCACGTGCATGACACTTGGCGTGTGGAAGGCACCGAGATGGCTCCAATGTTAGCAGCAACTAGTGCAATTGGCAGTTTCAATAAAAGGGACTTTTAAGGATTCTTGATCTGTGTTCCCGTCGGATATTGACTACAAATTACAATGGCTCTCAATGTTAGAATGATCATTCAATTGGATATCTTTTCAAAAATATCAATGCATATACATTCACGTTCTTCTGACCACTCTCAGTCATGCATGTTGTAAATTCTTGATGTTCTTTAGACCTGTCAATCATGCATGTTGTAGTTTTTTACTTTTATTGATTAGTTTTCCATAATTGTTCAATCGAAACGCACATTTAGGTTTTTCTTACCAGTGTCAGTCATGCATACCGAAGGTTTCAAATAATCGTTCAACTGAAAAACTTTGACCATTGAATCAAAGTTTACTCTCATATAATCTAAATAACCTTTCCTAGTATATTAGTTCATGTGCATTTACGTAATTTTGACCACTGTCAATCATGTTTATTGGCAGTTTCTATCACACCCCACCTAGATGGATCTCTGGATACACCCGAATACTCGTGGGATGATAAAACTACAGGATCTAGCTAAGCCGATCATAACAACATAATACAATAATACAATATAATATAATCCAAAAACAAAAAACGAAATAAGGTATCAAATGTCAAGGTATTAAAAGTTATTACAAATTCTCCTCAAATCATATCTCAAAGTTGGCTAGAATTATAATCAGAGTTAGAAAATAAATAATTGTCCAACAAAGGAAGCCTAAATGTTGCTTAGGAGAAATCAAGAATCTAAGTAATACCCCTGCCTAATGAATAAATAAATAACAAAAGTAATGGCAATTAAGGTGACTACTTTCTCCCATGCTATCTCCACAACCTCATAATGGCTGGACTTTGTAGGTGCAGGAACATGATTCTTAATGTATTTCTGTGACCTCTCCCGCCGGTCCATCAAAGGACTCTGTCGGCAGCAGACCCTCCTGGTAGAAGGAGTCCTTATAACCTGCAGTAGAATTTAAATGAAAATACATATAAAAGGATGAGTTCAACATAACTCAATAAAGTCAACATAATCATACACTGCCAACAGTCACACGCATTTATAGATAATATAGTTATAATGAAATAATGAATGATGATGATGATGCAAATATGATCCTAAACTCTATTGAATGTAGTCTTTATGGTAGACACGTATTAAGTGATAACACTAGTCTCCACTTAGTGATCTCGTCCTCTCCCTTGCGACACTCAAGAACGTCTTCTGAATTCCCTATGGATCAATTGCCCTATGTCCTATTTAGTGGAATATTTGATCAAAATATGCATCTCAATCTTTATTTTAGCCACATTCTCAACACCACTTTCCTTCTCGTATGATCTACCTACAATCTTATTATCTAAAAAAAAAAAAAAAAAAAAATCTACCTACAATCAATAACAAAAAGCCAAAACTAAACTCCTATCACTTCTACCTAATCCACCTAGCTGACAAAAACTCTTCTCGTTTTGAATGGAAACCAATTCTTAATTCTCAATATCAAACTGTTTATGAGTTCAAATCCATCTATTGCCAATAAATTTAAATTGATATTTCAAAGATGAAAAAAAAATTTCAAATTTCAAATTTATGTTCAAAAATACAAAACATGGTATTTGCACGTATGCCATTACTAGCTATCATAAAAGCATGTACTCCTTAAAGGTGGTTGCTATATTTCTTTTACCTAAAAAGCCTTTATCCACTCAAATTCATAATTTCTCTCAAGTTATTACAAAAAATATTTATTATTTTACTTTCACGACATGCAAGTTAAGTGTTGTTAAAACGACAACTATAAAACACTTTAGCTATGACCAATAGTCATGTAACTTTACATGTATTATTAACCTAAAATATAACTAGAAATTAAATTTAATTAATTGCCCTACAAGTCCTCTTTGCTTCAATCTCTCATTTTAAATGTAAGTTGTGAAAATAATATACAAAGGAATTTCACTGATGAACTTTCTAATGTAAAGACTGCGACATTGGAGAAAACTATTTTGGTATGTAAATATTGATCATATAATTCTTATAATATTTTTCATTTCCAAATCACAGTATTATGTTAGATTATAAGTCCTTTAGATTATTTTTTATGATTAAAATTATAAAATATTTTTAATTACATTATGTTTGACCGGAAAGAAAAGAAAACACAATATATATGCTTTTCTAGAAAAATTTCAATGCTTGAGATGTTTATTGACCGAGATAACAGATACAACAATATCTACCTCTGATTTTCTTGAATCAATTACAATGCAAATGCGATTTTATAAGTCAGTGAGCTCACTCATAGAGTTTTGAATATATCCCATACCTTAGGAAAAATCCATTTCAATATATGAGGTTCACTATTTTGGGCACTATTGATTATTTTCCATCTAAAGTAATTTATTTTGTCTTAGAATCCACTTTGGAGCAACAATTGATCTCATACAATCCTTAACCTATCTAAAAACGATCTCAGAATTATAGATAATAGGAGTAGACAATATTACATGTAAAAATCAAATAATGGACCCTGCAATGTGCATTTGTACATTAATCTTCTTAGATTAACAAAAGTAACTAAACGATTATTAAACATCGAATTCATTATTCTAACACAATTGAAATTCATACAATCATTTACCCTAAACGCACTATTGGAAATTCAAATGGAGTCCAACAATCTTATCCACTGCTTTGAAGACCCCTTTTTTCCTATTGAATTGGGTGCTAGGCGTGTGGTAGAGGATATTAGGTGTTTGCTCGTTCTTGGACCCTCTTGGTCGGTTCGGTTTGTTTCTAGGTGGATTAATTGTGTAGTAGATTTCCTAGCTAGGAAAGCCCAGTCTGTGGCAAGTTGGACTGTATGGTCTAGTTCCACTCCTTGGCTTATTGGTCTTTGTAATCAGGATGTATTGGACTTTTCTTGCCTGTCTTCTAATTAAATATCCGTTTACCAAAAAACAAAAGAAATTCAGATGGAATCCATGCATGACTTTTCTTTTTACACGTCTAACTTGGTCATTTTTATAGAGAAGCTAACACATTAACACGGGTTTCCTAAATGGATCAAATACTTCAAATTGGACTGGAGGAGGGAATAATAGAAGGAAAAGAAACACTTAAAATATGGGCTTTAGTGGGTAATTGGGAATGGAAATCCCAACAAGATTTTAAAGAGTACATGGCTACCTATCACATAATAGTATAGAACCTGTTTGGTTATTTGAGTTTGGAAATTTTTTAAATAGAGATTTCAAATCTATGGGTTTTAAAATAGTTAGCCTAAATTTTTTGAATGAAATCTGTAGATTCTTTATAAAAATAATTTATAGAGTCATGGTTCAAATGCTTGACGCTTTTATGGTAGAGATGAAATCTCTAGATTTCACTTTATACCTGTAAATCTCTAGGTTTCTTAAATTAAGTGATTCACACAACCAAACAGGTATAAATCTCCCATTTGTAAATCCAGAGATTTCAAATCTCTGGATTCATGTAACCAAACAGGCTCTTAGAAAACGCAACGAGTCCAGTCTTATAAATACGCTCAACCTCTCGAAAGATTTGTGTATTTTTGTATTTTTCTTCTTTTGTGTGTTTTAATATCTTTTTCAGTTTCTTTGAATGAAAGATCTATTCTTCTTATAAAAAGAAATTCTCAAAATGTGATACAAGTATTATAAAAAAAAAAAAGTTATTATATATATATGATAGAGGTAGGGCCCAGTGAGGAGAGAGAAAGCAAAGAGGTGGTGTTTCAAAGTTCAGATTCAGTCTTTAACATTGAGGATGTGGGGCCCAATGAGGCGAGAGAAAATAGAGTGGTGGATGAATTTGAATTTTAAAATTTAAATTCAAACGAGTTGTTGGTTGAGAAAAAGACTCCAAACCCATAGCAAATTGAGGATTTTGAAATTCATGGTTTAAATTCAAATGAATACTTATCTAAAAAGAAGTTTGTGGGGCCTACATATACACGATTGATGAGGAATTCTGGAGACATAGGATTATTGAAGAATGAGAGTTTGATTCAATCACAATCTTTTTGTTTTTTTTGTACAAAAACGCTTTTTATATATAGGGATAGAGATATTACATATGTCACCGGTAGGAGTTGAACTCACCCAAAATTGTAACTCCATGACATAGAAAATAAGTCGTGATGAACCAGATCCAAACTTGGTTCTACTGCAACCGATGATTTTTGTAGAAGATCACAACCAAATGATGGAAAGAGGCTTGAGTTCGCTCCTGGTCCCAAGGTGATTCGAACTCTGATCTCCTACGTGGAAGCGTTGGTCAAAGATCTGACCAACGGAGTCACCCCTTAGGATTAGGTTTAAATGAATTTTATTACTTAATTAAAGTGAAGAGATTCTCTGACCCCAATGAGAATATACATGTAATTTTTTTTTATCTCGCTTTTACCCTCTTAAGTTAAAAATAAAAAATCACACATAATACTTTAAGCTCATCCGATATGTACAAAACACAATCTTAATAATCTGGGCTCTTGTGGGTAATTGGGAATGAGAATCCTATCAAGATTTTACGGGACCCATAAGCTAAAACCCCCATATATACAAACCGCAATCTTAATACTAGGATTTGGATCTTACAATTACCCAAAAGATTATCTTCTTTGGGCAATTTTTTTAAACAGATTTTCAAGTAAATGACAAAAAAAAAAACACATGGCTGGATTTTATGAGTATGTTTTGATTTTTTTTAATTTATTTATTTAAGAAATATGTCAGGTTTATGTTAACATGTTAATGTTTGATATATGTATTAATATGGGAATCTGGATCATCACCTTGTCAAGGAAGCACAGAGTGCTCTCCGACGGTTTTACCACCACAAAATCAGCGGGCCCCATAGGTAAAAAAATGAAAGAAAGAAAAACTCCCATCAACCAACTACTGGGACTCCTGTAATTTGTGGTGGTAAAGCTGTCGGGGCTCCCCCGACGGGTTGAGGATCCAGACTCTTAATATGGACCATACTCTTGTGTTAGTCACTAATTAAGAGACGTGTTCTGTGTTGCAGGGAGACCAATAGCCACACGATAAAAGTTAAGGTTTACTTGAGATTCATTGAGATTTTATTTTTAATATTTTTCAAATAAGTCATAATATATAATAATAGAGAAGCACGTTGTTCTTGTCTCATTCTTGAATTATTTTATTTTTGTAAAAGAAAAATTTTGAATTGTTTTATTAGTATTTAAATGTAAACCCTATACATAATGTACGGGTGAAAAAAGCATTGGAAAGGGATTCGGACTCAGACACGTGTGGCAAAAATATCGTTCTTACAAAAAAGAAAACATAAAAAAAAAAAAAAAAGGAAAAAAAAGAGAGGGAAAACAAAAGAATAATTAAAAAAGGAGGGAAAATCTGACAAACAAAATTATGGCGGTAAACAAAAATTTGGCGGGCAAAAGAAGAAAAAGAGGCAAAGGGCGGCAAAGATGTTCGTTCTTACATGTAACTCAACAACTATCCCACGTCTTCATCTAGAAAGAGATGGAAGAAGAGTTTTGAATTCGAGCAGGTAGTGTGCATCCTGTACTTGTATTTTCTAGAGTTTCAACTTTTGTTTTCGATTTTATTTTTGGTGTTTGTTGATGTTGCAAACGGTTGTTCATTCAGAAACGGAAGATTATCGTAGAAGATTGGATGGGTGGAGCACTGATTGCTTACTTTTCCTTGGCTCCTTTAGTTAAGGCTTGTTATTTTGCTTTGTGACTCGTATAATCGTGTTCTGATTTTACTCAGATTATTTGTTCCTTTGGCGGGCATAGAATTTTTCTCTGCAGGAAATAAGATGATTGGTTGAATGTGGGTATAGAGCCCAAGTGACTTTATTGTGATTCTTTAGCGTCTCGTTATCTAGTTTAGGTTGTAAAATTGATCAGAGGTGTTAAAATTTCAATGTCTGCTTTTAGATGCTACATTCACAACACATCTTCTCTGGCTTTTGCGTACTTTAGTTGGTACAGATGGAAATATGT
Organism: Hakea prostrata; assembly: GCF_041222555.1. Lineage (NCBI taxonomy): Eukaryota > Viridiplantae > Streptophyta > Magnoliopsida > Proteales > Proteaceae > Hakea > Hakea prostrata. Next base: position 21,546,166 of record NC_142600.1, on the reverse strand, counting down.
TGATTTATGTTGTCAATTTCTAATTTTGATTGTAGGTAATCGTTGTTGGCAAGCTTTCCTATGCTGGGTAAGATTGGGTGTCTCAAGTCTCAAATTAGAAGATTAGCTTTGACGCCTTACTTTATTTTTCTTGTTGATCACCTCCATTTTGAATACATTCGGTAAAATTGAACGAGTCCAGTATCACCACTTAGAGTTTTGTGGCTTCATCACTTCATCATAGTCATAATCAATTAAGACACTGTACTTTGCTTGATTGTTCTGTGATTGGAGTAAGGAGAACTGATGCCTTATCCAGTTCACTACTTAGGAATGAATTGAAGAATTTACAATGTGAAATTTTAATTTCTAGGTTTTCAAGATACCAAGTAACATGCTCAGTTGACCTGTTGATGCATTCTTAAATTGATCTTATTCAAGTAAGCTTAAAACATCAATTTGACTTCTCATCTTCATGCTTTTGATGACTTGGTGGTCTATTACCTTTCAATATGTTTCCACATTATGTCATACATAGATTTAATGAAATGTCATAATATTCTGTTTGTGTATATACTCCATGCTGGTATATGGTGTTGAGAAAGGTTGAGTTGATCTTATAAGTTGATTTAGGGTAGACAAAAAAAGAGAGACATTTACCATTGAACTGAATGAGATAAGACTGGGAAGTACTATTTGAAATACAGGTAATAAGCATGGTAACCATGCTACTACATAATGAAGTAAAAAAATGTAATGCAACCGTAAGAATACATCTGTTCAGAAATGCTGGTCTTATAAACAACTTCAATCGTTTCATAGATTTGATCCCGTTACATCTTTCATTGAAGTCAAAACTGAAGATGTACTCATGTGAGGTACATAATGTAAAAAAATGAGGAATAGTACCAGACTAGTTTATTTCATACACAATTGGCTTTTTTTTTTCTTCTTCTTCATATATTTGCTTTAATTGTATATTTAATTGAATTGAAGTTATGCACAAGTGTGCTTATGATGCTGTGTACTACAGTAAAGTTTGTGTTTACATAATCAAGAACTTAGAGAGGGAACAGTGCTGAATGGATGAAGATTGGAGGATTAAAAAGTTACAATGATAGATTTCAGTAGGTACATTGAAGGCCAATGCATTTTTAGTTTTAATTTGTAAATGTTCTTATTCAAAACTACATCATTAAGTGATTCACCTGGGTTCCTAAAAACCATTTTTCTGTGCTGTGATTGGTGTTGTAGGAGATTCACCTGGGTGAGGAACCTTCACCCTGAGAAAAGAATGGAAAATTTTTATATTGTTTTCTAAAAGGATTGCATAATTGACTTAAATTGCTGATGATATGTAGCAGGTATACTGTTCAGATGCAGTAGCCAAATTTTGGAGTTAGTGATACAATCATGTTAATTATTAACTACTGAAGTTTATTTCTTTGAAAAATTTCATTCATGTTCTTTTTTGATTCGTGCAACTAGATAGTATCTTTTTCCAATTTGTAAATTAATGTTGTTCAACATATGGTGCCAGTGCATTAATTTATTTTTTCATCATGATTAGTTGTAGCCTTTAACTGTATCACTTGTGCTATCAAAAAGTTTTTATCTGTACCTTAATTCTAACCCTTCAGCATTTGATTCATCATGTATATCCTATTGATGGCTTGATCATCCTTTCCTCCATTTTGTAAATTTCGTTGAAGGTAAATTAATGGGTTCAGTTTTGGCTTTTCTAATTTGGACTATAATGGATAGTTTGGTTGTCAAAAGACTCAAAACACATCACACAGTGACCAAAATGGTTCCCCGCCACCCGATCTCCTTTTTGGGCGTTCCTTCCGGTGGCCGCCGGCGGGCGCTGGCCTGTTTCCGGGTGTGCTCCTGTCATTTTCCCTCTCCGGGTTGTTTTGGGTGGGGGGCGCTCGTTTGGCGTTATTGGGGGGGGGCGCTTCTTCTCCCATTGCCTTTCTTATTCTTGATCTTGCTTTGTTGTTCCTTATTCTGCTCCTGGTCTCTGCTACCGTTTTCTGACTCTACTGGCATTTCGTCTGCTAGCTTGCTGCTTTGACTGTCTTGTTTGGTGCTATCAATTTCTGCCTCCTCTTTGCAGCACTGGGTTGCTTGGCTGTGTTGATAATTCTGTGCCAAGAAAATCCTACAGATAAACTTTAGTAACTTTGAGGATTGAAAAAAAATGGCCTTTTAAATTAGCATTAGCATTAGCATTTTCATTTTCATTTTGAGGACTTGTATGTATTGGCTTGTGGAGGAGCTGAAAATATCAGCAGGACTGGGAGTAGGCAACCGTGGAATTAAGACTAGGCTTCAGCAGAACTAAGAGTAGATAATCGTGGAATTATGCTCAAGTTTGTTGGAGTGAATTTGTATTTAGCACTGACATCTTTTTTCATGTAGTACTGGTATTATTATTATTATCATGCGGCTATTTATGGCAGAACTAGATTTGCTTGTGTGCTTTATTTTATGAGAGCCCTTGCGAATGGCACACTGTGGGACTGTTAGGCCCTTACTTTGTTTGTTAGTTTACAACTCAAAAGTCTTTTTAAGCTTTCCTTTGCTAGAACATAGGATTAATAACAAAAAAGAACAGCTGCATTTTATTATGCATAGTGCAGACGCCTTTATACTCCAAATAAAGTAGGGTAAGTATGCTCGATCTTTATTTTGTAGACATTGACTGCTTTAAGAAGAATGGCTCGATTTGGAGCATATGGAATGAAATAATCATCATAATGTTAATCATGTACAAGATACAAGCCCATTTAAAATGGGGTTTTACAAATTTAACCTGATCCACCCTTTCTTTGCATTCTAAATTGACCGGCATAGGCCCCTGCTCATGAGTGCCCTCATGTTGGAGGAGTGACATTTAGAGTGCATCAACAAGTTTGGTCAACAATGTGCTTTTCAGACGGACAGATGCTAGTTTTGATTTTGTATTCCATTGATCTTTGTCTTGGTCAACCTGCTTGCTGGAAAGTGGAATCTGGCCATCAGTGGACGTGGTGCTCGGTTTTTCTGGTCAAACCCCCTTACACAGATACATCCTGCAAAGATTTAAGCAAATTTGAGACTGGAGTGTCAGTGTTTTCTGTGAGAAGTATCCGAGGCAAATTACAAAAAGAGTCATAAAATTCAAGAAAGTATTCGTGATCCTGTGACATATCCTGTGACATGTCAATTCTTTATGTTGGATCTTCTGCCACAATTTTGCCAATTTTGCAGACTGAATCGTCTATGTTCTCATCAATTTATTGGTGCCTGCACTTGCAGGTAAACACAATATTCTGCCTTGATTTGGTTTGCCGGGTTTTGTTCTTCCCCACCACTTCTCTGTGCTTCAGCCGGGCATTACTTTTCTTACTTGAATCTGTTCACATAACTGATTCTGATATTATAATGTATTGCCATTAACGTACCTCTCCAGAAGCACTGCTGAACTTCTTCTGTTGTTAGACCTAGCAATACAGTCAATATTTCAAATTTCAGTTACCAAGACATGCATTAAATGATTATATGATTTAAGTCTTTATTCTGCATATTTACCTCTAAATATTGATGATGTGGAAGTACCAAAGTAAACAGTCCTTCTTGGTAAATTCCATAACCATGCCCTTGGAACATCGATTGGCTTAATGCTGGAATCATGATCAGCAAATACCTGAATGTGAATCAGACATTTTTGTTATTGGTTCTCGATTCAAAATCCAATGTCTAAAACATACCCTATAACTATTAGGTATAGTAGACTTGGAATACCGGGTTTTTTTTTTCTTACCTCATTTACTTGAAAGTATGTGCCATTAAGCGGAAAGCTACCTCTCATTGCTGTTCGGCATGGTATCTGTTTATTGTAATGTCAGATATCAGTGATCTAAAAGTAGCATAGTGAATTGTCTTTTGTTGTCTTGTTGCTCTTTCTTACCAAGAGAGTCCCTCGGACTGTTTGCGAAGTTGATTCTCGTATATTGTTGCATGAAAAGCAAGTCTCCTCGTTGCATAATTGGCCTGATTCTTGAGCACCACAACTGCTTTCTCGTGGTTGGACTGATTCTGGGGTTTCACCTGATGTAAATACAAAGGGTACAACAAATGAACAAACTGCTAAAAAAGCTCCCTCTTCATTTGGGTCAGATAGCTTAGGGTTAAAGAGAATTCTTTTGTACCAGTAATAAGAACACCTCATATTACTGCTAAATTGCTAAGCAATGATGTTTTTTGTAGCTAGTCAAGTGCAATGTTTTTGTCAGAAATGTAGATTTTGAATATGTATTTTTGACACAAACAACGCAGCCATTTCACACCTTGGTATTGTGTTATGTACCTGGGGTCCATATGGCAAGGAGATAAGTAGATGGATCATCTTCTTCTCGCTCGTCCACCTGTAAAGTGTATGTGGTTAGCAAGGAAGTTTGATAGATCACCCAGTACAATTTCACATAGTAGTGGATAGTAACTGACCCCTTCCAGAAGTGGATGCGAATTAGGGAGTTCATAACTGCATTCAGGGAGAAATAAGGAGTTAGTGTAGTGCAGATCTTGCATGATTTGAATCAACCCTATTGTTTTCATAGATTAAATTAGAAAAGCATATGCCAAATAAGTGGGGCTTGAGAAGCTGCTGTGAAGTGAGTGTCGCTGCAACAGCTCACCCCCTTGGTGGGCCAAGATGCAGATAACTGACTGTGATAAAGCCATGTGTGTGGAAACCTTCTTTGCTTGCTTAGATAACCTTTCCTCATTTTCACTTCAGCTCCACAAATTAGAGGGACAAAACATGGTGATTCTTTATTGCCACCTAACAACAGGGCTAGGGGATGAAGAAGATAGGAAACCAAGGGGAAGATGTTGCCAACTTACACTTGATGCTCAGTCCGTAGCCTGCTCACATTTTTCAGCTTCGGCACAGGGATAGAAGCAGCTTCTGGATTCATGGCAACTAAAGCCTGAGACATGCCTCCCTCTTGAAGTTCCATGCCATACCCATTCAATACATTCTCTAAATTCACCGTGAACTCTTCAATATTAAGCTTGATTGTTGGGATTTCATCAGGATCGTCATAAAAACTATCTTCGATATCATTTTCTGATATTTCTGTGCATTCAGGCTCTGGTGTTGCCGGGACTTCAACAATAGGTTCACACCTTTTTTCCTTATTTTCTGGTGCTTCTATTAGTGTGCACCCCTCAGTTGCCTCTGGTAACGGTAGTGGCATTGGTGGAACGTCAACAATATGTTCAAACCTGTTTTCCTCATTTTCTGGTGCTTCTATTAGTGGGTGTGCCTTTGCTGCCTCTGGTAGACGCAGTAGCATTGTGTTGGTGCTCCCTATTTGGTTGTAGATGCTTACAGTTGGGTTGTGTTCACCTACAACTGGAGCAGTCGAAGATACCATACTCTTCTCTTCTGGAGCTGGCAGGGCAAATCTTGCACTGCATCCAAACATATTCGTTAGTAGCTTCATTTCTGAAAACATTGAATAGTGTTTATGCAAGTCTTATCATATTTTCCTAAATAAAGAATTTCTGACTTTGTCAGTGATGCTTAATTATCTGGTTTGGATATACATAAAAAGCTAGGAGAACAAATACTATGATACCTTGCAAATGCACTTGCAAAGTGTTTGCACTCTCCTCTCATTGGACATGCATTGCAATTTGGTTTGCTTTTTGTACAGAAAACCTGCATTAGACTCAAAAGTGGCTCTGTAATTAGCTTTTGTACATGTGCAACAACAAATGACAGAACCTAATTGATATGTTTTTGTTTTTTGGGGGTACAAACTTAATCGATATTTCGAATAAGTGCAACAATGTACCTTTCCGAAGGTAATCATCTGATAATGCAATTCGTACCTGTTTTTCAAATATAAAACAGTATTAGCTTTTGATGATTAAAATGCTACTTCTGTTGCCAACCTGAGTTCATGCAACTTTAAATGAACATCAAATCTACTGAATAAGATTTCGGGGGTTACAGTGTCCTTTGATCTAGTTTGCAGAGCCGTGGCCAAAGGTATTTCTGAATTGTCTCCTGCACTGGGTACCTATATTACTTAAGGGTTAGCACTTCCATGTCATGGGGAAAGTTCATACTGTTAGTTTTGTGGCATATCATACTCACATTTCTAGAAGATGCAATTGAAGTGACTCAGGCAGAGGTTGCAGTGGAACCCATCCCAACCTGACGGCTATGCGGCCGACATTTGTGTCAACCTTGTGAAAAGAAATGTTGAAAAACATACCATAAGTCACAAGAATAGAGTATTTGTTAGTTGGTCTTCATCCTATTTATTTAATAAAAGAAATTGGCTTGCCATCTAGACTTACTGGAAAAGCAAGTTGGTGAAGTGTCAGAAGCCGCACACACTCCACACTCTTCAGACCCAGTCCCCTTACACTCAGCAGGTATTCCCTACAAGCAGCAAAACACTTTAGAAAGCAATAAATGCTACAATGTTAATGGGGCATGTGTATGTATGTGTTTGAATGTGTCTTTGTAAGGAAGTGGTGTACTTGTATAGAGGGCTTACTTTACTTGGTCAGGTGGAGCATCCCTCAACCATTCAAGATCAATGCTTTCATGTTCCCTAACAAGTCGGTTGAGGAAAGCCTGCAAGGAGATTATGTAAGTACTTCGCCTTTCTTGGGGCCTTTCCATCTCGACTTACTGTCGAAGTAGAGGGAATGTTTGCATACCTTGATTCTCTCAGCAAGCATATTGTTCATTCCTCGTTCTTTGATGGCACTAGCAATCTCATTAACATCTGCACATCTCACTGCTTCCCAGTCCACTGAGTCCATTGTATTGCTATTTCTTTCTTTTTTCCCTCCTTTTGCATACACGTGCTTTCGTAAACTGTCCCAATCAAATTCTTTCTTTTTGGCTGCCTCCTTTGCTTTCAAATTTTTCGTACTGCCAGTTGCTGAACCATCAGCTACATAAACTTGCTCTTCCAAGTCTGATTGAATCGTTTTGTCATCTTTGTGGTTTTCTTGATCTGCTAAGACTTCTGAAAAATTCATTGAACTTGGTACTTGGTGCATTCCACTGTTTTGGTGTCCAGCTAGTTTATGATCAAGGTTTATAGGCTCTTTGTTTGCCGTGTTTTCTGACTGGAGTGCTTCCACTCTCTTCTGTTGTTGATTGAAGGATTTTGGGTTCCTCTCTCTACAAGTTTCCAGTTGCAAATTATCCAATCTCAGAGTGTGGTGCTTGTTTGGAGATTCACTACCAGCTGATGGTTTTCCTAGAACACTTGCACACTCTTGCAACAGAGCATCTTGTTTGCAATTGGAATTGGCATGTTTGATTTCAGAAGCACTTGAAGGCAAGGGAGAACTGGTCTCTTCTCCTAACATCCTTGGGCATGGGACTTCCAGTACTCCTGAGTTGGGGGTTATTCGCAAACTGTATGTACTGGAATGGATGCTATGCTCTTGTTTATGGGGAAGATGTGAACTGGGTGGATACGCATAAGCAAATGAATCTTGTAAGCAGTCCATATTGACTGTGCTTGACCTATGCTTGTCAGAGTCTAAACCTTTTGACTGGTTTTGTTCACTGTGCGGGCTCTGATTGAATGTAGAGCTCACACTTCCATAGTTGTAAATTTCCTCTTGCAACATGACATTCTTTCCCATCTGTATTAGCTCCATAAAAGTGCCACCAAGACCATCTGATGATGATTTAGATGGACTCTGTGTTACTGGATCTTCTGCTTCTGAGGTGGAGTCTGATGAGCATGATCCGTTCCTTTCGGTGATCTGGAAAGTAGAAGATGCTGTTGAGTTTTGAGATGAAACTGCATCTTCAAGTGTTTTCCTATCCTCTCTTATAAAATCTACCATTCCTACATTCTTTTTCAGATTGTCTGTTATATTTGGGAGCAAACCAGGGGACAACCCTGGACTGTCACAAACAGGTAACGACTCATTGTGTCTTGTGATGTCAGTGTAACTTCCATATCCCAAATTGCTCCCAAATGATTCATTGCTGTTGGCCACTTCCTGTCCTTCAAAGTGTGCAGCTTCATGTAGTGTCATGGAGTCCTGGTGATGGACTCCCTGATTTGGCATATTTTCATGCCATGTGATGGTGTCCTCTGTGTCTGGTGTACACACTCCAAGCTCTTCCAGTGGTGCAACTATTCCTTCTCCACAGCATGCTTGCTTGTTGCACTTTGACTGGAGAGGAAATCTTGCAGCAAGGGACATGAAGGCAGAGCTGAAAAGAGAAAAGAAAGGGATTACTGGTGGTCATTATTCTGGAGTCTAGTTTTTGGCAGTAGGTTTACCTGGACAGATGGTCAGACACATTCTGCGTAAGGAAGACCCCTACCACAGAGTCCACAACTGATCCTTTCCACTTTGAGAAGCGTCTATCCCCTGTGAAGAATATTAATTTCCTGTTAAACATAGAAACATAATCAAGCATATCTATGTGCTGTACGTGCAAGTTTGGTATTTATGTTGAGGGAGCAGGCTAATTGTTACGTTTGACTCTCATAGATTGGTAACTTAAGAAAGTCATGCATGGGTGTCTCAATGTCCTGTTGTCTGTATAGCTTCAAATGACAAAAGGGAAAACATCTAGGTCTAAGCTGAAGCCCAGAAGAGTCTCTGAAAATGTCTACTTGCAAAGTGCCAACCACAGAATAGCTGGGTCAGATGTAACCAGCATGGTTGAGTTTTATGCCTTATGAGTCCATGATGTTGGGCATTGGATGATTGTTTACATCACTGTGTATGGAAAATTGTTTTTTTTTTTCCGGGTTCATAACAGCTTGAGCAATGTGACAGTGATACAGTTTGCAATATAACTCATTTCCTTGTCTCTATTCCTTCCAAATCTTCTTGTAACCACTTGTGACTGGATGGTCAGACTCAGTTTTTGACATTTAGGTTGCCAGGGCAGCTTTAAGCCTTGAGGGTGACTACTTGTCACACAAATGTCAAAGACTAGGAACGACATTAAACTCATCCCTCCCAGGACCTTCCAAGGTCAGGGCCAGAACTGGGTCATGGGGCCTTTAGCAGAGACTGTTAAACATGCAATGATGAAAAAAGGGCATATACTTGTATGAGATTTGTTGGATCCCAACCTGCTAGCACTAAAAATTGTAGTAGTTGAAATGGTGGTCTTTTAATAATAGTTCTTGTACTTATGTAATATATATGGGTTTTCTCTTAATTTTTCCACTTTAGACATTCTTATCATAATAGATTTTCATCTAGTATGTTGATTACCTCTCCCTTAGTAATATAGTAAATTGATTGTTGTTAATTACTTCAATAGAGGTCATTACCAATGTGAGCATCTAAATCCAGCTTTACTTGCTGGTTCAGGCAAAAGTGACTCTCCCAACATGTGCACTAGCAAAAAAAAATCAAATTGCCCCCAACCTAGATTGAAGAAACTTGCAACATGGGGAACATTTTTCAAGTACTAGAAATTTAGACTGATTGAGACTCTAATAGGCTTCATTTTGGTACCTTGGACAAGGTGCATGCGGGCAATGAATGAGTCTGCTCTTCCTTGGAATACTCTGCGTTCTTCTTCCCACCATTTCTCCTTTTCCTCATTTGTCTGCTCCATCGGTTCGCTGCTCGGCTTCCCCATCAGCAGCTTCCAAACTTTTTCTGTCTCTGGGTCAAGATCAACTTTGGGCCGTGGCCGCCGTTTTCTTTCATAAGGAACCATTGTGCCATTATCATTGTAAGGAACCATTGTGCCATTATCATTGTAAGGAACCATTGTGCCATTACCATTATAAAGAACCATTGAGCCATTTTTCCCTAGGTCATGGGTTTGTCTGGTTTCTCTGTTGATGTCTAGGTGCTTCAGTCTATGAACAATCTCATCTATGGTAGCAAAGTTTGGCCTTTTCACTCTTGATCGACCTGCAGTAAATGTGCCCATGGAAGCTCATGTCATTGAAATGAAAAATTGAATAAAAAATGGGTGTGAAGAACATAGTTGCTCCTAAATTTACTAAAGTCAAAAGTTCTGCTTGATGGCTTTACCTCTTGTTGTTGCCAAGGACTGGTGTTGATCATCCATAGAACCCTTTGCTCTTACATGGAGTTGGTTGTCATCAGGGTACATTGAATTGATGGGTGGGTAAACTTTTCTTGTCCTCTTCTTCTTTGCATGATTTTCTGGAACAAGGGCTTCTAGGCGAATCAGAGGTCTTTGGGTGGTATCTGTTCCTGGCCTTTCACCTCTTGTTGGTACTGTTTTCAGAGATCTTGATGGCAACTGGGTACACTGTGGTATTGCAGTTAGGGATGCCCAGTCCCGTGCCCGTTTAGATCCCTTCGATCTCTTCTTTGTCATTCTCCTAGTGAGGCAAAAATTGATAAAAAATCCAGAGGCTTGCAATTCAGCAAAGGTTGCCCTGTTGAAAGAAAGTGGATCAGTAGTATTATCTTGGGCCAGGCAATTTTTTGTGTTCATAGGGCGAGCAAACACATCTTGTACAGATTTTTTGATCGTATACTTCAGCATATTTGTGCCTAGCATATTCTTGGACTGTGAGTTCACTGTTCCATGGTAACTCTGCAATGATTGGCCCCAACGAACTCTGTTTGCTGCCGTAGTAGAGATATGTTGGGCCTTTGCTGTCCTCCTTTTCTTACAAATTTCTGGAAAACCTTGAGGCAGCTCCTGGTAGGCCTGCAAAGAATTGTGTTGGGTGCCTCCCCTGAGATTCATGGTATTCTTATCTGTCTTGTCAATTGTACGAGAATATTTTCTTTTTGATCCCCTTGCTTGTTCATTGCCAACAAATGGTATACAGAGATTGCAATCAGGGTAAAATTGATCAATTGACATAGATTGTAAGCCACATTGCGATAATGATTGCATTTCCTTTCCACTGGGGACAACGGTGATCCTTCCGCAATTGTTTAGGCTGGAAGTTGGTTTCTTAATGTCATTTTTGTTCGTTGGGATGCAATATGAATTCTTTACTGGTGGGTCTCGCTGAGTGGATTGTGGAGCAGAGCCTGTTGTTTCAGGCAAGGATATGTAGTCGTTGATCATCTGGTTCAGGGAGCAGTTAAGGTCATAAGCAAACCCAGCTGATGTGTTGCTTACTGTCACTTCAATGCCTTGTCCTAGCTGCAGAGTTGATTTGGTTCCAGGGCCATATCCAATTGCATTGCACAAGCCTTCACTGTGCAATTTTGAATTCAAACTAACCAATTGCTTTGCAGAAGAGCTTTTACCACTGTTGTATAGAAATCCCTCATGGTCATTGAGTGAAGTCTGCTGGTTTTCCTCTCTTCTCTGGTCTTCCAAGTTGAAATCCAACACTCGCTTTCTCGACTTCATTGTGGAATTCTGTGATGGGACCTCTCCTACAATTTGTGCGGATGGAGTTTCTGAGTTTGCGACTCCCTTTTTCCTCACATACTTCCTCTTCACTGCCGTATTTTGTTTATCATTTGTCTGCTTTCGAGTCCTTTTGGGTTTCCCTTGTATGACGACTTTTGGCCTGTGCTTCTTCCTTCTTGGTTTTTGCTGTGGTGCCTCGTTTAGATCAATGTCATGGTTTGAAAGGACAGCAGCAGATTTGTTCACTAGGGGATGTGAGTTTTCAGGTTGAAGCTGTGTAAGATCATGCATGTGTCTCATGGGCTGTGTGGATCCACCAGTGTTGATCTCAACAACTTCATCCATGTTGGGATTAGTCGAAAGCTCCTGCTCCTGTTCTCTGCAAGATCCCTCATCTGAAGTTGAATATGTTCTATTAGAAAGCTGACTCTTGTCGGGTGTCACTGGCAAAGACTCTGTGGACTGAGCTCCATCCCAGAGACAGTCAGCTATTGTTTTTTGTGGTGAATTGAGATCATAAATGCGATGATCTACTGGTGGTAATCCTCCTGTAAGCCATTCGATCACTTTCAGTATCTTTTTGGGATTATCTACACAACATTTCATAGTTTACAAAATTCCAAAATCTTTATTCTAGTTTACTGAATATTTTGCCCATTTAATTGGATAGACAGTAATTTTAGAAAACAAGAAGAACAGTATAGAAGAACAATAGGACAACCATAGGAATGAAATAAAACTGGAGTAGTGAGAGAATACCATCTGTTATCGCATTCAGATACTCGGATTTGTTATTCCAGAACTCTACGGGGCTGAGCGACTGGTGTTCATTCATGCTAAAATTGCTCCCAGAATCGACTGGGAAGAAAAAATTAGTTGCTGCATTATGGGTACCTTGTAGATTGACATCAGCACTTGAAGTTCCACTCGACAAAGCCAGAAGGTTCAGAAAAGAAATGTTGTTCGAAACCCCTGTGGTGGTATTCATCCTATCATGAGTCTGGAATTCCTTAAAAGGACCTAGCCCTCTCCTACTTCCTGCCAAGTCCATGGAATTGATGCATGCAGAAGCTCCATTTTCAGAGGGAGTTTGTTGATGCAGTCCAGGTGAGAAACCCAGAGATTCCAGCCAATTAAATTGGCTGCCCTGACTCATTTGTCTCATCTGAATCGACTTCTCTGGTGTTTCCGGAAACCATCTTAACACTTCTTCTTTCTCCCCTTCAGTTGAAAACCCTCTGTTGGAGTCCATCTGCAGAAAATCCATCCGGAGACTGAATTTCTTCTTTTCAGGTTTCTGAACAACGATGTAGTGTCAGTCTGATCTATGAATTTCTCTGAACAAAACTCCTGAATTGAATGTAAATTACCAATTTTTTCATTTATCTTCCTCTTTTTCAAATCCCATTATCAAATATTTCTCCTTACTTTTCTCCAACAGAAATTCCAGGAGTTCACAAACTACAGCCGCCGTAACCCATACCCATAATTGAAAAGGGTAAAAAAAAAAAAAAAATCTTAGAAGAGGGTTTAAGAACTGCAGAAAAAAAATAAAAAAAAAACCAGAAAAAAAAAATCCCTTGGAAAACAGAGAGAGTTCTAAATGCTGACTGCCGGAAAAACTAATAGATCTCCCTCAAAATACAGGTAACAGAACTCTCTGTTCTCAGTTTTTGGCAGGCGAAAGGTACAATGAACCAGAATAAAAGAGGAAAGTAAGAGCTCAATTTGGAAGGTAAGAAAATTCAAGCACTCTTTAATTTTTGATAAATCTCTTGATTAGAGACATTGGACGAAGACCCATCAGCAACTACTAAAATGTCAAGAAAATCTCTTACTGTAAATATCTGAAGATAGACACTACCTCTCCAGCCTTGCAACATGAAAATGTTTTCAAAGCTTTTCCAAAACTACGAACAGCAGATCTCTTAGTTACTATACCGACGGCGGTAGCCAAACTAATGCCGGACTTCTTGCCTGGTCTTCTTCAGTAAACGCCGAACAGATAAATTGAGAAAGAGAGAGACATGAAGTTGTTAAAAAATGAATCGAATGGAAGTAGGGGAACCATTTAACCTCTGATGGTTAACGTGTCAGAGACCAAACCCAAACCCTGTAACTACTTTTACGTATTGAGAGGACTGCAAAGTTAGTTTAATATAACGAGAAAGAAAACGAAAAATAATATTGAGATTTTTTATTTAATTTTTTTTCTTGTAATTTTGTGGGTATTATTGGAAATTTCTAAATACATAGGGGCAGGATTGAGAGTACGTAAAACTTAAAACACGGTGGTCGAGCCGCCGAACCGAACTGATAACTATGATATAAAGAGATTGGTGGGAAGGAAACCTCACGTGCATGATCTTAAATTTCTGTTGGATATACTACAAAGAGTCCACAAGATTAGAATGATGAATTTGAAATATATATTTTATTATTTTTTATTTATAAGACCCACATAGTTTGGAAGAACCCAGAGTGCTTGCCGTCAGGCGGAGATGATCCACACTCGATTTAAGAGGTAATGTTAAAGTCGTTCAGATCGCATATTCCAAAGCAAAGAGCGATCTTCCAAAGCCAAGAGTTCTGATTGATTCCCATCTAACAGTGAAGATTTCAGTCACGCTTACTGTGTAACTAGCAGTAACAAATAAAAAATACATAGCAAATACAATATTATCCACCAAAATATATTATAAAGCAGCGGTTGGGAATGTGTGCATCGTGAGGCATTACACCATTTCCAGGGACTACTAACGGCGAATCCCGTTACAATAACATTGTATCTAACGTCAGTTTAAACGACGTTGTAACTTGTAACTGCGTCGTCGGACTTCTGAATTTTGTCTCACTTGTAGCAGTTGGATTCGGATTCTGTGGACAATTATAAAGATACCAATCTGACATCTGCATGTGCAGCGCTTGATAGATGCTCCGGTAATCTATCTGCTTAAATGAAATCGCTATTTTTTCTTTTAATGACGTAAAGCCATCAGCTTGCTAACAAACCCCGCGTAAATCGTGTGTAAAGCGTCACATGTAGAACAGTAGAAGTAGGACCAACCGGGTCAGTTTCGTGTGGACCGGGATGGACCAAATTCAAACCAAATGTGACAATTTTATCCTTGTTTTCATAATTTTTGTAACCTTTTAATTTTTTTTCTTACGTATCTCCACTGATATTGATTTTGAAAATTTGATTGCTTATTTACGTGGTTTGCCAAAATTGACGGCGCATTTATTAGTGTAGTTTTTCCGGCATGACCATTCAATTCGATATCTTTTCCAAAAATATCAATGCATATACATTCACGTTTTTCTGGATGGTATCAGTCACGCCATTGGCGTGTTTATGCAGTATTAGTGTAGTGTTTTCTGGCATGATTTATGCAGTATTAGTGCAGTGATTTCCGGCATGATTTATGCAGTGTTTTCCGGCATGATTTATGCAGTATTACTGCAGTGTTTTCCGGCGTGATCATTCAATTGGATATCTTTTCTAAAAAGATCAATGCATATACATTCATGTTTTCTGACTGCTATCGGTGATGCCAGTGGTGTGGTTATGCAACATTAGTACAGTGTTTTCCGGCATGATTTACACAGTATTAGTGTAGTGTTTTCCGGCATGATTTATGCAGTATTGGCGCAGTGTTTTCCGGCATGATTTATGCAGTATTGGCGCAGTGTTTTCCGGCATGATCATTCAATTGGATATCTTTTCCCAAAATATCATTGCATATACATTCACATTTTTCTGACTGCTATCAATCATGCCAGTGGCATGTTTATGCAGTATTGGTGCAGTGTTTTCCGGCATGATCATTCAATTGGATATCTTTTCAAAAAATATCAATGCATATACATTCACGTTTTTCTGACCGCTATCAGTCATACTTACTGGAAATTCTTGATGTTCTTTGGACAACTGTCAATCATGCATGTTGTAGTTTTTGACTATTATTGATTAGTTTTCCATAATCGTTCAATTGAAAACCTTTCCATACATTACCAATGATACACACATTTAGGTTTTTATGACCAGTGTCAGTCATGCATACTGAAGGTTTCAAATAATCGTTCAATCGAAAACTTTGACAAGTGGTCAAAGTTTACTTTCGCATAATTTGAATAACCTTTCCTAGTATACCAGTTCATGTGCATTTACGTAATTTTGACCACTGAGTCAAAGTTTACTTTTGTATAATTTGAATAACCTTTTCCAGTATACCAATTCATGTACATTTACGTAATTTTTACCACTGTCAATCATGTACATTTGCGGTTTCTATCACACCCCACCTAGATGGATCCAGACACACTCGAATACCCATGGGGGGTGATAACACTACGAGATCAGGTTCATACCCAATCAATAACAACATAACACAATATATCATAATCCAAAAACAAGAAACGAAATAAGGTATCAAATGTCAAGGTATTAAAAGTTATTACAATTCTCCTCAAATCATATCTCAAAGTTAGAATTATAATCAGAGTTTAAAAGAAGTAATTGTTCAACAACGGAAGTCTAAATGTTATGGAGGAGAAGTCAAAAATCTAAGTAATGCCCCTGCCTAATGAATAAATAAAGGACAAAAGTAATGGCAACTAAGGCGACTACTTTCTCCCATGATATCTCCACAACCTCAGAATGGATGGACTCTATAGACGCAGGAACATGACTCTTAATGTATCTCTATGACTTCTCTTGCCGGTCCATCGAAGGACTCTGTCGGCGGACCCTCCAGGTAGCAGGAGTCCTCATAACCTACAGTAGAATCTAAAAGAAAACACATATAAAAGGATGAGTTCGACAAAACTCAATAAGGTCAACATAATCACACACTGCTAATACTCACACGCATTTATAAATAATATAACTATAATGAAATAGTGAATGATGATGATGATGCAAATATGATCCTAAATTCTAACGAATGTAGTCTTATGGTAGACACACGTTAAATTATAACACCAGTCTCCTTTGAGTGATCTTGTCACTCTCCCTCACGGGACTCAAGCACATCTTTTGGGTTCCCTATGGCAATTAGGTCAAGTCATATCATATCGTGGCTAGGGTTTAGGTCACCACTCTCTCACCAACTATTGGTCACGTCTTTTGGGTTCCCTGTTTCCATGTATATTACGCCATGAACGTCTATGTTATTTTGACCGCTGTCAATCTTTCATATTGATTTCTGGTATGATCATTCAATTGGATATTGTTTCCAACCGCTTCTGGTTACTCTTTTATAATCTAAGTAACCTTCTCCATATACTAGTCCATGCACATTTACGTTATTCTGACCATTGATAATCATGCATCTTGGCGGGTTTTTATGTTTTGGACGATTGTTAGTCATACATACCACAGTGGCAGTTTCTTATGTTATTTGTATTACACTCAGTCTTGCACAATGATAGTCTCTAACCACTCAAGTTACTCTACAATAATTTAAATAACTTTTCCCCGTATACCAGTCATGCATAGTGACAGTTTTCGATCACTTCTGGTTACTCTCCTATAATCTGAATACCTTTCCCAGTATATTTGTCCATGTGTCTTTACGTTATTTTTTATAGTGGTTCAACTTTGTATGACCATTCCTCTCTTGGCCTCTAGAGAGTATTCCACCAATGATTCTCTTTCAATACGGTAGAGAATTAAATCTTACAAATCTTTGTTACAAAGACAGATTACTCTTTACAATTCTAATTCAACTAGGAACTAGAATTATAATACGAAACAAAGTTATAAAGGTAAGAATTTACCTATCTAAGGGTGTGGATCCCCTCAGTGATGCAAGATGAATGATCTTGTAGCAATTGGGAGTTGATGATCCCAATAAGCCTACTATCACTTCAGCCACAATCTACTTGATGGGCTTGTTTCTTTGCAAAGAATCTTTAAGGTGTGATCAAGGTAGTGAGTGGCTAGAACAATATGATTAGTGTAAAATGAAAGTTTTAATCACTTAGAAAAGTGCGTAATAAGAGTACTTGGTCAAGGTCTTACTCTCAAAGGGTGTGGGTATTGATAGGGAGGATTACTACCTTGAGTTTGAGTCCTAATGGATCTATAAAGTCACTTTTCGGTAGAAATGGTTAGCCATTGGGACAACTAACTAGTTGTTTTAGCAAATGTGACCGTTGGAATATAGCCGTTGGGGCTCCCATTTTCGAACCACTGGCCTTTTGCTAGAAGGATTGCATGAAGTTTGTTTCAACCATGGAAAAATCTATCAAACAATTGATTATGTTTTTAGATGACTAGTCAAGTGAAATCAATACAACAAAAACATATATTTTTTTTTATTGTTTTCCATGATTTTAGATGATATATATACAATATTGAGTGGGACCAAAAGCCAGATCTAATAAAGTTAACCAAATCTTTAGCCTAAAAACGGTTGATGCCATAAAGCAAAAGAAAAAAAAGGCTTTATGTGTGTGGCACATGTCATTTCTAATAAAATATGTGTATGTGTGAGTGTATGATGTGAGCATGATCTAAGGTAATTTGTATTGGTAGAGGAAACAAGAAAAGGCGTAATTTGTCGTGACTCTGATAATAATATTTAATATATTATACAACATTCAGGTCAGGCTAAAATTTTTTCATACGTGATTATTTAAAAAATAAAATTTTCACTTTTTCACTATTTTCAATAATGATTCTTAAAGTCTCCTCAAACGCAGCAAACCGAATTAGTAGCCATCACTGAAACCGTGTCAGACTTATCTGAATTAGAATATGACGTAAAGAAAAATTCCTATCTGATGTAATCATGTGGAAGAGATTAAAAGCATCTGTATCTGACAAGTAGATAAGGAAAGCTGGAAAGGTTTCATAAACGGGTCGCTTCTTTCCGAATTTAATGCTTTGCAGTCTCCGATGAATAAAATATGGTTTTACGCTTTTGACCTTAATATTTTCGAAAAATCAGTTCCAGTCTCTTATCCTTTGGTTAAGTTTCTCGAATGGGACAAGTAGCTAGACAGATGGTGAGGCACGTGAATGGAAAAGGTAAGGGGCGGAAATAACAAAGTTGGATGAGGGTTATTTTCTTGTGCGTCTCTTGGGCATTGGATCACACCGTTGATTTAGCATCTCCCTAGTGTTCTGTTTATTCTGTGATCTTTCTTATCACTAATTAGGGGATTTGGAGGTAATCACTAGGTATCATTGTCTCCTTTTGGTGATTCATTACCTAATGATTCTTTCACTGAAAAATCACGTGATGTGAATGAGATGGAAATTCGTCACCAGGTGCTGTGACACAAACAGGGCCCGCAAATCTTCTTGGGGGCATTTTTGTTTTACACGTAAAGAAACTATAGCGTATTGCATTTTTTTGAACACGTTCTTCACGTTTTTGTTAACGTGGTTTGCGTTGCTCCCTTCTTTGTTTGTTGCTTTTTCGTTTCCGGGAGGTCTTCTTCTTATGGATCTGTTCACCAGGTGCATTTTGTGTCTAATCATAATGTGAGGTCTTCCACAGCAAAGTCTTCATTGGGTGTACGAATTCTTGCCTTTACTAATCATGTAAAAGTAGACGTATAAGTGCGTATTTGGTAACAAATTTTTTTATATGAAAATCGTTTTCTATTGTTTATAGAAAAAAATGATGATCTGAAAACAATTTTAAAAATTTAGTAAAATTTATGCTTTGCATATGTACATTACTTTTTTCGGAAGAAATTTCTTATAATGGCGGGAAGGAGCTAAAAACTTTGTAAACGATATTTGGGTTGAACATCTCTTTTTTTACGTAATTTTGAGACTTGTTTTTTGTTTTTAAGAATGATGATATTAGGTTAAAATAACCGTAATGACATAAAATTAGATAGTTTTTTTAAGAAAATAACAACCCATTTACCAAACGTTTTTTGGTGTTCTTCGATGTTCTAAAAACGAAAGAACGCAAAAAACTATTCTTTGATCATTACCAAACTCTCCGTAAGTATGCGTTTGATAACGTTTCTATACTTAGAGCATTATCATTTACACACAATTTTTGAGTAGTGCAACACCATTTTTTATTTTTTTGGGCAAAAGATAATGCTCCTAGTATACTAGAAATGTGACAAACGCACACTTAGGGCGCGTTTGGTAATGAGCCAACATAAAAGTACGAAACAGTAAGCAGTTGAACCATTGGTGAATGGTGATGCTCCCTGAGGCTAGAGATAGAGTGGTTTCTAGCAACCATTCCTATCCCCTTGCGATGAGTCAATTTTATGGCCTTGACAGGCCCAATCATCCAAGACGAGAAGAGAATATTTGAAGGATCGCACTGAGTCGCTACAACTCGCTTGAATCATGACTTGGGCTTTGCTTGGTGGCCCCACATTCACCATTGAGTCAAACTCAAGTACGTCTAAGAGAATCATTTTGATGCGAAAGGACAAAAGTCTGTGAGCAGTTGCAAAGGTGGCGAATATCACAACTGGTTTGCAAAGTTGGATTTGATGCAAAATCTCAGTGTTTAGAGCTAATTAGATGGAGAAGGGCAAGAAATAGAGGATTGGAACCTCAAGGGATGCAAGAGAAAGTATGAAGGCAGTGTTGCCTCTGTAGAGACCGAGTTGGTTTTGAAGGGAGTGAGCTAGGGTTTCCACCTGGTGTATGAATTCGTAGCTATCTCTCGTGTTTGGCTTTGGAACGATCGAGAGGGAATGGATGAGAAGACCCCAAAGCAGGAGGAATTGAAGATGGCTACATGAAATCGATGAAGATGGAATACTAGACTTGCCCTTAGCCCATCATTATTAGTAAGAAAAGGCCATTGCTACTAGTTGATTGGTTGGAGGTTCATTCTTTACGAAATGCACCTTTTCGTATTTTCTGTTTGATTTACCTTATCCATAGAAAGAAATAGTGGCATATGCTAGATAGATCTCGAAGAGTTGTTCAAACAACCAATTCCTTCCCTGAATATAATAAGTGAATGATGAAATGTTCATTCGGATGTGTGGTGGTTGGTATCCATAGAGCAAGGGGTTACATGGAGTTGAAATAGAGAGAAACCCATAGACCTAGAGATGCCCAAGTTTCAGATGTTGGAGAGTTGCAGGAGACTCTTCTTACAATGGAGAACATCCTTCCACAACAATATGTAGAGACAATGGAGTCCTTCATTTAGCGCGAGAAAGACAAAATACCAGAAGGATCTCTCTTATCGAGCATTCATTAAAATCATTTTTGAAACAAAAAAATAACTTTGAAATGTCCAGTAAAATTTCATTTTTAGTAAGATTTACAGTCGGTTAGAACGATTTATCAGACACGATGCTACTATTTTTTCTTCTCACAGCATAAGAAAACAAGAAAATGTTTTTTAAGAGCATTATCAAACATATCTTAAGTGTCAAATTAGGGTTAGGATTGAAATTTTTCGACTGATACGAGGAAAATTGCACCGAACCTGTGGATCGGGTTCATAATCTTCATCCAGGTTAGACCGTAACCGGGGAACCACCAAATCCTAATTTAATGATCATAAAGGCGCCACATTATTATGAATCGTTCCCCAATTACGTATTCATTATTATGCTCTGCAACTTACCAGAGCCTTGGTGATTAGTTCATTAACTGACTTAAGCTTCAGAGGTGTCCTCCTGATCCTACGATCGAGCCACATCTAACTTTGTTTTGCAGGCCATCGTCAAAAAATCTGGAAGTTTAACATTTTCTGGACGCATCACTGATTAAAATCATTGAAGTTCTTACTCATTTTTCTACAAAATTTAGAAACGTTTGGGAACTATTACCATCCAAGGAGTTGACAATAGGGACCAAAGCCCAAGTATGGTATTGTTAACTAAGTGGAGCAAGTCTTTAGATAAGAATTGCAAAGAAGTTCAATTTTTTTTATGAACGACTAAAAAATATATTCTTTGTCATATATTTAAATTATATATTTTTTGCAATTTTATAGAGATTAAAAAAATAATATACCTCACAAATTCGTTCTAATTTTATGGAACGTCTCCCAAGGGGAGCAGATGGGGATTGACGAAGAAGACCGGATAAAGCGAGATATTAATGCGTAACCAATAATTTGTTTTATTCGTTTTCAGTGAGATTTTTTTTCTTGGCGTCGGGTAGAGTGACATCATCCTAACGAATCATGTGAAGGTTTTAATTTTTACTGTTTTTGAGTGGATAGAGAAATAGAGAGGCTCATAGGCTAGGAAGCTAACTTAAAAAAAAAAAAAAAAAAAAAAAGCTCACCTCGATGCATGTGAGAGTCAAACACTGCAAAAGTTGTACTTTTTCTTTATTGGAAGGGATTTTCTATAAAAGAATTTTTTTACTCTTTTCTTATACTTACTAGTTTTTTTATTTTGATAAACATACTTATTTATTTTGTTATTTTGATTAATTGAATATGTTTTTACCATATATAAGGGCAAATCTGTCATTTTGAATTTAGACTTAACAAAAAATGTAAAATTATGGATAACAGGTAATTTTAAAATTGTAAAAAGTATACATTTAATAATTTTTTTCACTTAAGTGGGTAGATCATAGTTTCACCACCAATTAAGTAAAATATCGATAAAAAACTCTTTTTATTTTCATTTAAACTTTTCTTGACTAAGAAACAAAAATACATCTATATCTAAAACCAAAAGCTGCATTTGTCAACAGAAGAAGCAGAAGAATTTCCTTTCTAGCATCAAAGAAACTATTTAGTGGTGCAAAACAAACTTCTACTTTTACGAGAATTAGAAAATAAAATTTCAGTCCCTATAAAAAAATTAAACAAGTCAACAATTATGTCAGAGTGCCTTCTTTCGAGAAGAGTAGTTATCCCCAATTTTGGTGTTATGAATGATGTAATTGTATAATAATAATATAAGAGCAATCAATCATTCTATCATCATGATTTTTATTTTATTATAATATTTTGTTTAATTTTTATTTTTTTTAAAAGTATTTTATATGCATCTCATCAATTTTTTTGGGTAGAAAGCAACTTCATTCAAAATCAAGAGAAGAAACACACAAGGCATCCAAACAACAAAAGTCCTGGAGCCGAGGATCAGAAATAAGTCAGAATATCCTACTTGCCAAGGACAAGACTTTCTTAGTTGGAGCAATTGCAATAACATTTGTAGCTCTAGAAATACAAAAAAAAGTACAGGATTGAAAGGAAAAGTGAGGGCTTCTAATATCAACTACAATGTTGACCACCTCAAGGTCGAAGTTTCACTTCCAACTCGATCATAGAAATAAGGTCCTTGTAGTAAGATTAAACACACAATTGACGAGACCCAAGTGAACAACCTCCAACATACCATACCTGATTGCAAGGGCCTCTCCCACTAGTGAATTCCAAATCTTTTCAGGAATAGAGAATGCTAGGATAAGAGCAAGGTTTAAAGTGTCCCACAACACCATAAGATACTAGTCGATACGTATCTATATTTGATCAAACCGATACGATACGTCTCTCCATTGAATTACGCTTAAATACATTATCTAGAGCGATAAAATACTCGATACACGACGATACATCTCTTAAGATCACTTGACCGATGTTGTGGGGAACTAAGGTCCCGAGTCCCCCCTCCCCCTCGGGAGAGATACACCTCCCTCGGGTTGGTGCATCTCTCCCCTCATAGGTCTCGTCCTCCTCGTGCATCTCCTCCTTGGAATCCTTGCTCTCCGTCCCCCTTGGCGCTCTCTCTTCTTGGTCCGTGCTCCTCGGATTTTCACTCAGCATTTCTCTCTCTCTTGCCGTCGTTGTTCCTCCCTCTTTCCGTTGGTGTCGTCGTCCTTCTCCTCCTTTTCACTACTCTCTCTCCTCACTTGGATCCCTTGTCGCTTCGTGTACCTCTATATACCCTCCTCTGTCTCTTCTTGGCTCTCTCCTCTTTTTTCTGCTGGGGGGTCCCCCACCAAAACTAGGCGGCCGTGCTTTCTTTTGGGGCATCCCGTTATTCTAACTTGGCGGAGAGCTCTAAGGTGGTCATCTCAATATCCGGCCCTCGAAGAAGTTCTAGACGCAACAACGATACTATACTCGATACCGATACTTTAAACCTTAGATATGAATGCCTTCAATGTCCCGAAAGATACAACCTACAGAACCCAATTGAATCTCCAAGGGAAGAGCACCATCACAACTGATTTTCGTCCAACCAAGAACCCTCAAAGCTCAAAACCTCACAATCTGATAATAAAACCCAAAAACCCATGGACTAATAAAGTGGTAGCTTGATTTGATTGTTCTTTTTCAATAATAATTATCGGGCTATAATCACAGGTCAATCCAACTGTCCTTGATTTTAAGAAATAGGATCTATTACTGAAACAGATCATTTCAGGAGACGATCGAAACAAGTTTTCCTAACTTTTTTTCCTAATTTTTTAAAATTTTAAAATTTTTTTAATAATAAAACAATACCTTATATTTTGTATATATATATATTTTTAGGAAGACACCAATTTTTAGACGTGATAGTCAAATCAACTTGTATACAAAAGAATTCATCACATTTATAAAATGCACACAAAAGTAAAGAGTAACTTTTTCACATTAAAGGCGAATTGGGTTGGGGAGGGTGAGAGACAACAAGAGATTATGTATGGCCAATCATTGACTCCATAAATTTCAGTGCAAAATTAAAGGGCTTTAATAGATCAGCATAAAATTAAGAAAAATTTACGTTTGAGTCACTTATTGTGAACTCGAATTCTCTCATTAGTATTTAAAAGAAATGTATTTCTTCGCTAGTCTAAAATTAGATTTGGTTTGAAGTGACAATTTGTAGAATTTCTACAAATTTTGAACTTATTAGGACAAAATCACCCTTGTAACAATGTAATGACCAAAATAATCCTTATGACACGTCTTATTTTCATTATTCTGCCAAACACCTTAGTCACCATCAATCATACCTTGCAAAAATCGAGTTTGCATCTTTTCCCCGACAGAAAGCACTCTGTACTCCTCAATGACTGTTGACCACAAATTACAGAGGAGCCCACATGGTTAGGGTGATGAGATTTTTTAATATTTTATTATTTTTTATTTGTGAACTCCACATAATTTGTAGTTGTAAGACTATTGGGGGGAGCACAGACCATCACCACCCCACCTTTGGTCATAGGGGGAACAGTTTATCCTCCAACAAAAAAATTGCTGGAATTTGCTATAAGGTTCCAAATTCCCAAACCTGAGATTATAAAACCCCACCACCACGGTCGGTAAAGTCCATCAATCTTAATCATTCAAAGTGAAAGATGGTGGATTTCAAGTTTTGATGGACAACCATGTCAACTTACTAAAATACAATTTTTCTCTTTGAAATTTTAATTGGTTTCTGACAAAGTGAAAGGAAGAAGATGGATGAAGGGGAAATCCCTCCACCCACCTAATGAAGGGTTCGCATAGGCTTTTCCTTTTCATCAACTTAAGGGTTGGAATAGGCTGGTATTCAAATTACATTACTCTGAATGGAATTTTATCCCTTTTAATTTTATATGAAGTTATTTTAATTATTTAACCAATGAAGTTAATGGGCCTTAATAGTGTTAGTTTCCCTTGTCCAAATGTAATTTCTGGGCATATTAGGGAAGAAATCAAGTGACTCAAATGTAATTTAAAATAGCTTTTAAATTGAATTAGAGGCCATTATCACAAAAGTAGAACTAAATTTGCTACTAAAAGATAATTTTGTACTACATAATCAGCGGGGGATGTAAACCCTAAGATGATGGATCCCAAGTCTTAGAGGTGGGACTACCACTCATTGTATGGTGTGACCATTAAAATTTGTATTAAGATTCATGCTCATACAACCTAATGAAACCACTATTTTAATTTTAATATTAATAAACTGTAAATGATAAGACTTTGAATTGAATTCATATTCAAATTCAAATTCAAATTCAAATCTCCATAACTAACTCTATCCTCGATCAATCTTATCTCCAACCGACCAAGAAGAGTTTGAGCTATAGTTAAAAGTATTAACAAGTTGTAGAGTTTAATTGTAAACAAATTGTAATTCAAATTCAAGTCAAATTGTAGTTCAAATTCAAATATTTGAAAATTCAAATAATATTAATGTACATCTCCCACTCACTAATTTGAATATGAAAGAATTCTTTCTCAAGTGAAATTTTAACTTAAACCTTTTCAACTGTAGCAAATGAGTCAAATGTCAGATTTAACACTCAAATACTGGACTAACATAGTTGTTTGTTTTCATGTAAAAAATAAAAATAAAAGTAACAAAAGATCGGGCAATTCCAACAATGCACTCGATTGGAATGTGTTTTGGCCCAATATGTGTATTGTCTACTTAATGAAAATATCTATGATGGTGGCCTTTAGGTTGAGTCTAAGATTCTAACTCCACACCACAAAAAAAATAATTTTTTTTTTTTTTTTTTTTTTTTTTTTAAAAAGATTTTTAAAGAGGGGGGGGGGGGGAGATAAATGTATAAACCCCCCCGGAGTCGACCCCACGACCTCTTCACTAAGAGGTGTTGGTTTCAACCACTAGAATAGCTCTGCGTTGGCAAAATTAAAGAGTTTTAAAGTATGTGTTTTAGGGACTTCATATTTTCAACGTTACAAACATAAAAATGTTAAAAACGAGGCGACTAGGAAAAGTTCGACACTTGTGAAGTATGTGTTTAAACACTCGAAGCAACCGACGAAGAACGAAAAAGATGGGAGGATGAGGGGACAGCCTACCTGGATATCATTTTTGATGCATTTGGAATTTAGGCAACATGGAGGAGAATGGGTTTCTCAACTTAAGCTCTTTTTGGTATCGATTGTCTATTATGAGGTTTTTTCATTATTTTAAGTTGTTTGGTATCTATTATCAGTTTTATTTTTATTTAAAATAATAGAAAAACTTTCAAAATCCATAATGACTTTTTGTCTATTTTGATTTGGTGGAATTTCATTTATTCATTCGTCTAGTTTGCTTAAAATTTTATGGTGATGGGTAAAATAATCAATCACTTTTTTAATAAAAACCATACTTTTTCCCTCTTTTTCTTGCTCACTATTATTTACTCAATTTTTTATTTTAATACCAAATTTAATTTTCATTCCATAATTTCTTTTTACAAAATTCACAACCATTTTTCATTCTTGACCTTGATTTTGTCTTATTTCTTTTGTGGCATTGAGATGGTTGATCAGGCCTTAATGACCCTCTAAGTAGGACCTGGAGAAGGGAGGAGATTGAGAGGTTCTTTCATCTGGAGAACCATAGGGAGATTCTTAAGATCCAACTCAGCTGCACTGATCAACCATACTCTGAAATCCCCTCCTCTCCCATACAGAACAAATATTACCTCCCCTCTTCCCAACCCACCTTAAATGTGAGTTAAATCCCCTACAGATAGCCAATTATGTACTCAAAATGTTTACTTGTGTTTTATAGATTCTAGTCATGCACAAGAGTAGGATACAAACATATATATATACTTCTATAATAAGGGTATTAATAGTATTAAATACCTGTCCTATATTCCATAACAATGATGATGATAATGGAAGGGTTTGTATGTAATAAGATGATATTATCGAAGGGTATTTCTAAGATTTAATGAATGATAATTATTAATTAATTAATTTTAAAGGATAAGGTGCAATTATAGCTATCCATTTAAATTAAATAAGATAATGAGGTGTTTTGCTACACTAGGTATAGTTTCATATTTTCATGCCTTGGAGGAGATGTACTAGAGGAAAAATGAAAATATGGAGTGATAGGTTTGACATTTTCCCAATAGAAGGCTATATATCTATTTGTGACTTGGGGTAGGGGTGTCAACATGGGATTTGAGGAAAAGATTGACATCTCAACTATCTTTTGTAGATAAGATAATTATCAAAATTTCCTTTTATGTGCGGCTTCTTTATTAATGATAAGCAAGAGATAAGCTGGCTAAATACAAGCGAGGGTCAATCTCTTAGCAGGACTCAAGGGCTCACCTTTGATTAGGCTCATCTTCCTCCTTTATGCAATTTTCGTGTTCTTTCTTTCTACTTTAATAGAGTTTTCTTTCCTCTAGCTTTGAGAGCTTGGGTTTTGCAAAACCTTAGTTCATTGAAGAATTGAAAGAATGGAAGCTTTAGCATGGAAAATTCATGTTGCACTTAGGAGATTCAAGTTGGTGTTGCATACTCTTGGGCCTATGGGCCTCCAATCCTTGTGATTAACGTGATGATGCTAAAAAAAAAAGGTTATATTTTCTTAAAGGAAAAATCGTTATTTGGGCTAACGCAGAGCTGTTCTAATGGTTGAAACCAACACTTCTTAGTAAAGAGATCGTGGATTTGACTAAAACTATTAGGTGGAACGTAAATAAACTTTGACCTTTATCGGGCTTGCAAATTCATTGATATTATTTTCTTCTTTTTATACCAAAAAAGAAAAAAAATTATTTTCTTGTTAGCAACTTCATTATTGAATATTCCGGGGCTAACAAACAAAACCTGATTCGATCTGTTTGCAGACTCATATTTGAATGTGACGTATCATCCTTCTTCAAGCAACAAACAACAGAGGATAGATATATTTCTCAATTGTTATTAAGAACCAATTTATTTTTTCTAGTGGACAAAAGATAGATCTCACGGACTAATAAAAATTTCTTCCAACAAAAAGCACCAAATATTCTCCACCGTGAAAAGAAGGTTTTTAAGTACACGAAATTGAGGGGTAGTTTATACACAGCACTGACGCCAAACGCTTGGGGGCTTTATTGCTGCTGTTTCAATCCTCTCCCTTTAATTCTCCCTCACAAGGTGAGGCTATGGCTATTCGAGAGGGATTGTTAGTTGCTGTTGCTGAAGGAGTTAATCGTCTTCATCTATCAGGTTGAAATGATTTTTTTTTTTTTTTTTTTTTTGCAGGGTAAATAGTTCCTGATTCAAATGATTCTCTCTATTACTGCTGTCCCATATGGTTTTGAAAAATGTGGAGCACATTGGGTGTTTCTTCCCATGGGGTTTTGAAAAATGTGGAGGACACACTGGTTTCTTTCTTTTAAGTTTCTTCCCATGTGGTTAGGGGTGTTAATTTGTAGCCGAATCGTTAAAACTGAACAGCACCGGCTCATTATAGGCCGAAACCGGCGCGGACCGAACTTTAATGGGCCGTGTTTTGGTTGAGGGTGGCAGAGCCTGCACCAACCCGAACCCAAACCACAACCCGTTTTACAACCCGCTTTATAGTTTTACAATATTAAATATTGTTTGAATTATCATATTACTATTAGGTAGTTGGTATAGACTATCATAAAAACTGAGTGTGAATTCAAAGATCAAATAGTCTTCTATTACTTGTAAATGACGTACAATTAGAATGATTAAGAATGAATGCCAATTGAATGTATAAAGTTTGTTTAAATTAAGTAAATATTTATCCAATTCAAAGGTATTTTTTTGCATATCAAGCTAAATACCAATAAAAAAAATAGACGGATTTCATAGAAAGGAAAAAAAAAAAAAATCAACATTCTCACAAAACAAGAACCCAATTTTAAAACAATCAATTATAGCACAAGTTGAAATTTAAAAGAGTTTTTAGTTTGAAGATTTGTTTTAAGAGGACTATCCGGTGGAGCTTGATGAATGAACTTGTAGTTTCTATGTTACTACTTACTATCTAAGTTCTTGATTTCTCTAAAGTGGGTGTAATTAAATTGTTAGTCCAAACCGTTAGTCAACCCGGAGTATAGACCGTTAGCCCAAACCGTTAGTTACCCGAACTTAAACCGCACCAAACTGAAACCGACCCGAAACTGTTATTTTTCTAACGGGCCGTGTTTGGGCTGGGTGTATTTGAGTCTAAAACCATTAAGCCCAACCCGAAACCACACCATTGACATCCCTACATGTGGTTTTGAAAAATATGGAGGACACTGGGTTTCTTTCTTTTAAGTTGGAATGTTGTAGTTTTTCTTTTGTTCTCCACACTCTCTACCAAGGAAGACTCTCATTTTTACAAGAAGAATTGGCTGACCAGTATCCGATGCATGGGTGTTAGAGTTGTGTATGTCTGACTTGAAGACTTTTCCCTGTTCAATGGAATGAAAATTTGTTTACCCACAAGAAAAATGAAGCTATATGATCGTGAAAAATATGAGATTTTATGAACAAACGAGCTATAATTGAATTTAAATGAAAAAGAATCACGAAACCCAACTAAAAGAAATGAACCAATAATCAACCTGATTCAGTGTATTTAACATAAACACCTTTATGAGATGCGTTTTCGATAAGATTTCCATATTCAGGAGTTGGGTGCATACAGACAGGAAGATGGGTAGAGAAATATCCAATTAAAGCAGTTGACATAAATGTTGAACTTGGCCAGTTCCGTATCAATCATGTTCACCTTCTCAGCGTTCACTGAATTGTTTGTTGCGATTCTTTATCTTATTGCTTGATTTTGGTCAGTCATATACAGTGCCTTCAGTATTCTGCTTCTAACAAAACTTGATCTTAGAGGCATGAGTTAAAGAAAAGGAGATTAAACCACCGTGAATATAGTAAGTTTTAAGAATCATGGAGCAGAATGTTGTAAGTATGTTTAAAACTTATTTCATATAAATATTTATTTTAATTGTGTCTTTTATCTATGTTTTTATTTAGTCTCACATCGGGTTGAGATGATCTGATTTCATGGTTTATATATAGTAAGGGCCAATGTATTATTAATTTGTTTGAATCTTGTTGGGACCCTACCATGATTATATAAATATTAATATATCTATATGACTTGGGACTTGGGACTTGGGACGTGGGCTTTGATCCAGAAGGCCCATTTTGTCATGAGCCCTATTCTGGAGAACCCACTGTTGGGTGAATACGAGATGCCATGAGAGACACTCTCCTGCAGGGAGGTCAGCTGGATAGGTACCTTCCTAAGGGAGTTGAGCTGAGCTGAAAGGTACCCTCACAAAGAGAGGTATCTTACCCTTTCACCCACAGCCTTTGGGGCTCTATATAAACTCAGTTTGTGTTCATTCCGAACACCTGAATTTCTTCTCCTCTTTCTTTCTCTCTCTCCCTATTGTTGTTCTGTCTAGCAGTGAACATTACATGATACACCTTAAGTAACCCTTAAGTAACCTTTTCGGGGTGCAACCTTAAAGGTTGGGTTGACTGATCTTAGGGTGAAGACATTGTAGAACCCGTGTTGCACAAATCGGGGTGTCTAAATACCTTAAAGAAAGTACCCTCTGGTACTTTTCAGCTCACTTTGACAGTACACTGAGAATAAACGTTTAGGTATATTTGCAGATTCCTCAACAGTGTTACAACACCGAACCCAATTCAGTCGTGCAAGAATTCTACATAACAAAGAAAAATCAATACAAACTAAATAGAATTTTTTTAACTTAATCCCCTTCAATTGTTCGAAATCATCTCTCATCTGCATATCCAAAGTGTTAGACACAACCTATGAGTGTCCCCATCCTTGTAATCCTTCTTCCTATTTAGAAACGAGTCTGTGATTTAAATTGAATAGTGAAACTTTGATTCCAACTGTCGACCAATAAATTGGATTGAAGATGACAATGGCAATAATACAACTCCAGCCCATGGAATTTGAGGTTTGTTGGCCTTCTTTTGCTTGACTACCACCAAGAAGATGGACTAGAATGTCCTTCCCTTCCTTGAACTGAAACTAAACTTAGTTTCTATTTTTGTCCTCCTTTCACTTTTTTTTTTTCAAGTAAGAAATTCATGGGCTTGTTGTATAGTTCATAGCATTCCAACCAAAAAGTGAAAAACTAAGAAGATATTTATCTTCAATCCAGATCTCAAAATGGGAATGCCCCAACTTTAGAGCCTTGTTCAATTCAAGCAAAACAACATCAGATCCCATCAATCACTTTATATAGCTAGTCTCTTCAGCTAAACACTGAGTAAAAACAGCAAAAAAAAGGGTCCATCCAAAACTTAGACCCAAGATTGACGAGTTTTGTTGGGGACAAAAGCACAATACAAAGAAAAAAATAAGCAAAACATACAAAAGCAAAGAATTTATCATGGTTCAACAAAATTGTCAACATCTACCTAAGACAATGGTAATCCCACGGAGAATCTTATCCACAAGACATAACCGGATCGTATTATTTGACTTATCTCTCAATGTTTTCCACTTGTCTTCCTTCATTGCTTTAGCCTTTATGGCTTTTTCTTGAGGGCCTTAATAGTCATCTACCATGTAAGGATGTTATTCACCCATTGTTTCTAAAAGGTGAAATTATTCTGACCATTGAAAAATTTTACAGAGAAATTTTAACCATTCACCACCATCCTGTTTACCTAATTTTTGCCCTTCTTACCTATCATCAACCTAAATAATTGTTCTATTAGACTCCGTACGAATCCACAAGATCAGTGCTAATAGAGCGAAATCTCCTCAATCCGTCAATTCTATGGAGTTGATAACAGCTAAAACCTATGGAGCACTTAACCCTTGTACCAAAACCTTTACTTAAAATTTTGTGCAAAACAATCGATACAGTATAGATCACGTAAAAACACAATGTATAAAAAGACATTTGAAATTCTTACAGTTTTGAGGGGTTTTTTTTTGTGGTATTTTTCTCCACTAATTTTGTTTTTGTGGGTTCCATGCTCTCTTCAAGATGTTCCCCTTCTCATAATTACATTACAAAAAATCTTCCCTTTGTTCTTATTATTTTCTCATGTTCTTAACAGCAACCAATTGTTTAGTTCTTTTTCTCTCTCTTCCACAGTCCAACTCCAGATCATTTTATTTTCTTTTTTCCTTTTCACGATCACAAAGTCATTGTCTCCCACCTCCTCCTCTTCTTTTTATTTCATGATTGACCAAACCTTTTCCCCTTGAATTCAAGAACTCAATTGTATGTTGGGAAAAAAGTAAAAAAATAACCAATGAAACAAGAGTACTTGAGGATTGCATATTTGATTGGTACCTTGAAGCCTTTTTCATTCGTCTTATGTTCATATCTTCTTGAAATATTCACACACAACATACAATGATCTACAAAACCTCGCTCTAAATACCACTTGATGGGGATGGATGCACAACCGCAAAAGAGATCATGAATAAAACTCACTCACAATAGTAAATAATTTATTGTGGTTTGACAAAATTGCCCACTAGTGTCCTAGAGTGGGATTAGCAAACAAACCCCAATTTGGCTGAGAAACCAAACAATTAAGCTAGAGGACTTAGAGATTGATTTAGATCTTCCTAGCATAAAGGGTTTAGTCTAAACAAATCTATCCAATTACGATGATGATTGAGTCTACCATTATAGAATAACACACTGTTTTCGGATACCCCAACTGTAGCAACAAATTGAAACAACAAGAAGTAACCAAGTTGCAATCTGCTTGTCAGGAAACTAACTAAAAAACCCAACATTTGTGGCATAGAACAAAATTGAAGAAAAGTAAGTTGTCCATCCAAGAGGATCAACAACCCATATTTTTTGGGTCTAGGGACAAAAGACAAACAAATGCCGTACATAAGAAAGTTGCCCTTGCAGACAGCATATGTAATATCCCCATTTCAAATTTCAAACTTTGGAGGGATTAAAATATCTCTCTAGTTGTTTAATACATATAGGTTGGTGAAGGGGCTTCTTTAATCCATCTTCTTCTTTCATTCTGGGTGAACTACTGCCTCAACCATTGCCTGAAACCCAAACCACCCTTTCTCCCCAAAAAAAAAAAACCCACCATTACTCGGGTCAATGTGATTTTGAAGTAAAGGGTTCCCACTCTGGAGAGGACGAAGCAGAACAGAAGATCAGACAAGACGGATGAAACAATGTGGCATCTTATATTCTTATGTAAGAGTTGCTATATGGTCGGTTATCATGCTAATATATTACTTCTTTATTGTGCTTCATGCATCATATGAAAAGTGAAGCTGGTGCAACAACAACGAAGAATGTTGAAGCAGGAACTCACTGTAATAACGATGACTTGATAATCTGAGTATGATATAGGTGTGGTAGAAGGATGCAAGCAACGGTAGAAGCTTTTGAAGTAATTTATGATTAACCGTGGTAGCTTTTGAAGTAATTTTTATGATTTGTAAATAATTTAGTATAGCTCCAAATGGTGCGAATCAGTTTAATGCTGAAAGAATTCTTCTTAATCCAGGATTTTAGTCTTTAATAATAGCGATGATTCGTATCCAACACAAGAATAGGCTCGCCCAGTTTGGCTATTCTGAATGAAAGGTGACTATTGTCTTTTGGTAATTTCAAAATTTTTCCAATCTAAAATATTTGGCTCTGTACTAATAAAATGAAGGATCGAACATAACAATCGAGTTGCCAATGAAACGCTCCAGCTTCATCATCAGGGGACCTTTTAACGAGATTAATGGCATTCATCTGATCCGATATCTTCTACTTTGCTTCGTCTTCTATATGATTGATAACAGTAAGGTATTAGATATTTTAGTCATATCATATGTGTTAAACCATTTAAGGGATATTTTGGTACTTCTAGGTTTACAAATTCGATAAAAATTTAATGGTTTTATTTGTTTTAGAGCTGAGTGAGGATTGATGCAGTCAGTCAGTGCCCTCGATTGTTCAGAGAGAGAAGAATCATGGCGCCCTAGAACCGTGACATCCAGCAACATGTAACATCTCCTTGTGTGCAAGAGACTTCTATGCAAGCCGTTATTCCCAGCTCTGTTATTAAAGAAAGCGGCAGCTAAAGCAAATCTAAAGCAATGTTGCTTTTTGCTTCTTATTCTTATCCAACCAACCACTTGGTACCAGGGTTAGTTGTTGCGCTTTCAAAGTAGAAGAGTGGTCTATTAGAAGTGGTAGTGTAAGAAGCGTGCTATCCTCTTTGTCTTGAAAGAAAGTAAGTAAGCGTAGCGAAGCATATACGTTAAGTAAGTAAGTGGTGTAATAAGCCGGCCATTGTTGAAAGAAAGTCAGAAAATCCCCAATTGAACTAGAAAGAATAAGGTTTTTTATTTCCATGTCCCGGAATAGAACATATGATTGAATGAAGTGGCTGGTGTGGCAAGAAAAAGAAGTGGTTGGTTCCATGCACCATGCCTGCTGTCTGCTATTATCATGCAAGCTCCCCACGCTAAATAACATGGGGCTGTTTGCCTTTGGCAAAGATGGGGAAGACCTGCTCGCTGACCCCTCTCTTCCTATGGACGACAAAAAAAGAGCAGGGTGCTCCCTTTTACTGATCTATATCTATAGGGCGTATAAGACTGGATTTGTGGCAGTCAAGCTTTGTCTAAGTGATAAAATGGGCGCCCTTGTACCTGTTCTAGTTCTGGCAGGGCTCCTATTCTATCTAACAGGGAGCGGGGCCCCTCTTTGGTAAGGAAGGAAGGGAACCATTCAGAATGAAAGGCGTGTGCGGAAGTGAGCAGGTAGGAATGAAGGTTGTGAACGAGACAATTTGCCACATGGTGTAGTGCTGCTTTGACCACATGAATCAGGAATATAGAAATAACAATTTGATGAGAAAGAGATACATAATAGATGTTGTTATATGTGAGGAAGCGAAGAGGCCAGCGAAGAAAAGAAAATGAATATATAGCCCTACGGGAGAGAGTGGTCTACGATCAGCTAGCTCATAGTTGCTTGGTTGCTGGGTTTCTGGGTTTCCTTTCCGCAGCTTCTCAGGAAGATCTCGAACTTGGTCTATTTATGAAAAAAGAAGCAAAGTGGACTTTGCCTTGAACGAACGACTCTTTCTTAAGATAATGTCGATCGAAACTCGGACCATAAGAGCCATAAACAAAGTAAAAAAATCTCCTCAAATTGATACTTGCTTTTCGGGCGAGAGCTCTCACTCTGCTTTTCTGTCTATTCTACTGAATTTTCATTAGAGCCTTCTTTCTTATTCTATGAAAATCTCCTTTCGATTTGATTTTGATTGATTGAAGAGCTTAGTGCCTGTCTAATATATGAAAAAAGATGCACTTCCAAATAAAAAAGAAAATAATAGTTTGTGTGAAAATTAGGGCGCCGAAGGTGCTTGCTATCGCCTTTTTGGTGTGATAGCCCCAATTTGCTGTACGATTTACACGAGTTTCATTCCGTCACTGACGAACGATTCCTCCTTTGTTGAGGTAGAATCGATAAACTAAACACCAACTAGATACCCTATGAACAAAGTACGCACGAAGACATTTGAAACTCATTTTTGTAGTCGATTGATTCACAAAATGAAGTTCTTGGTTAATAGATAAGGGCGACAATGAGACAAATTGAATAAAAAACTGAACTTTGCCAGGAGAAGGATCCTTAGCTAGGATAAGGAGAAGAAGGGTGGCTTTTCTTTTAACAAATCTATTCCTCCAATCCTACCGGCGGCATATGTAATATCCCTATCCCTATATATAAAAAGCGCATTTATATCAAAAAAAAAAAAAATCTATTCCTCCAAGCAATGAAAAATTATTACAGCTGTTGGCCGCGCCCTTTAGAGTAAGTAAAGCGCAATAGTCTGATTGCTGGGTAAGGGACTTAACATTAGGTCTTTAAAAAAAATTACTTAATTGAATCCATTTGGATAAAATATTTTAAAAATCCGTACATCTGACAAATTCTACCGATTATTCATTTGGAGTGTTTGAAAAAAAAAAATTTCCTTCTGATTACTTAAAAAGAAAAGAGAGAAAAAAAAATAAAAATCGAAAGTGGATTAACAAAATTGAATGCAGAAAACGGAGAATTTCCATGTCACCATTCATCTGTTACAGTGAGGTGGGTCACCAGATTCCTTGGATGTGACGTACAACATACAGTTCCTGCACGGAGAGGAGAGGGTGTGTGGGCAGGGAGGGCGGCAGCCAGTCCCTAGGACTCCAAAGTCGACGAGTTGGTCAAGGGATCGAAGAGGACGAAGAAGATTAAGAAAATTGAATGCAGAAAAAGGAGAATTTTAGGGTTGTTTGAAGGTTATCAATCGAGATGCCTGGAAGCGGGAGGCGATTGAATTACACGCTGCTGAGCCAATACCCTGAAGAACAGCAACAACCATCGAAATTTACTGGTGCAGCTCCTGGGCAGCCTTATGAGAGTCATTCTGGGGAGAAGAATAAAGGAAGGTCAGACAGGGGTTTCGATTGGGATGGGGATCATCGGTTGCAACAAGGTGGAGGACGGATCGGGAATTTATTTCCGTCAATGGGATTGCAGAGGCAGTCGAGTGGGAGCAGCTTTGGAGATGGTTCCTTGTCTGGGGATTACTACCTCCCGACACTTTCGATGGCGGCAGTTGATCCTGAGTTGCTTAGTCACTCGCAGGACGACGGGTTTAAGCATAGTGGGGGAGATTTGAGGGTAAAAGCAATTGATGCTCCGGGGTCTTCTTCGTCTAAGAGTTGGGCTCAGCAGACCGAAGAGAGTTATCAGTTGCAGCTTGCTTTGGCTCTTCGTCTGTCGTCCGAGGCTACTTGTGCTGATGATCCTAATTTTTTGGATCCTGTCCCCGATGAATCGGCTAGCAGGTCATCCTCATCGGCTTCGGCTGAGTCCTTGTCTCACCGTTTCTGGGTTTGTTGTTTCTACTTTCTTTCCCAATTTTGATTCTCCCCAATTTGATCTCTTGTTTCTTTGGGTAGACATGTAGGCTTCAATTGGGTTTAATAATGTTGTTCGTATGCATGTCCCTGATTCAGATTTTGTGAACAATAAGAAACTTCTGTATTTGCAAAACCTCGAAATGATATTGGCCGATGGTAATATCATTTTCTGCTAGTATTGCCGTAACAGTTGGGAAAATTTTCTGTAATATAAGCACATTGTAACTTATTCCAGATTAATCACCCAGAAAAATGCTAGTTTTGTTATTATTAATTTTTCATTTGGGGGGTGGGGCGAGGTGACGAAGAATTGGGGTCCGGGTTGTTGAGGGTTTTTTGTTAAATATGATCAGATTGATTTCATGATTCCAGTCTTTACTAGTCTTTCTGTAAGTGTATCATATTGCCAGCTATAGATTCATCATATGTTCGTTCTTGATTATAGTTTGCTTCTTGTTTAGCTTATGGAACGTTTATGTGTTTTCAGTTGATATTTATATTCTATCCTATGTATCCTGTGCATTAGGTGAATGGCTGCCTGTCTTACTTTGACAAGATTCCAGATGGATTCTACTTGATCCGTGGCATGGATCCATATGTATGGACTGTATGCACTGATCTGCAAGACAGTGGTCGGGTTCCATCAATCGAATCACTTAGGTCTGTCAATCCTAATGAGGATTCCTCAATTGATGTGGTTTTGATTGACAAACATAGTGATCCTGGTTTGAAAGAGCTACTAAATAGGGCACTTAGCATTTCTAGTGGCTGCATTACCACTAATGAAGTGGTCGATCAGCTTGCAATGCTTGTCTGCAATCAAATGGGGTGAGTTGTCTACATACCTTGGATTAGAAATGCCTATAATATCTATAGTTGTCCTGTGCTTCTAGTAATAGTGCTTTTGTGATGTCACAAGGGGTGCAGCTTGTTCTGGAGAAGATGACTTGGCTTCCCGCTGGAAGGATTGCTGTGCCATTCTGAAGGATTGCTTAGGCTCTGTTGTGCTTCCTATGGGTAGTCTGTCTGTTGGACACTGCAGACAACGTGCTTTACTGTTCAAGGTGAATTCAATTATTTCCAGGTCCTTGTTTTTACTTCTTCTTCTTCTCTTTTTTTTTCAATTCCTTAGAAGGTGCTTAGATTGGTGCTTAACGCTTCCCAAGTGGAAGC
Source organism: Hakea prostrata (assembly GCF_041222555.1). NCBI lineage: Eukaryota > Viridiplantae > Streptophyta > Magnoliopsida > Proteales > Proteaceae > Hakea > Hakea prostrata. Next base: position 21,508,053 of record NC_142600.1, on the reverse strand, counting down.
ATATTTGTCAAATATCTTGGTGGCCCAATGCGACAGAAGGAGCCTTAATGCAAGGCTACCAACACATCCATCATACCTGCCTATGTGACCAATGTGACACCTTGATGCATATGAATAAAAGGGTTATAAAACAAAGACGGTGTTCCAGATTTTATGCTTTGGGCATAGCAACTTGTTATAGTTTGATTTTCCCTTGAGGCTGCTGTATCCTTTGTATGGTTTTCTAGTGGTTGATTTTAGATTTACATCATTAAAGTTTTATTCCAATAATAATAATAATCATTCTTTGTTGATTATATTCTTATCACTAGAAAGATTCCCCCCCCCTCCAGTTTTCCCTGCTGGTTATTTTATAATAGTTGATGGACAAGTTCATATAATTTTGTTGATGTCTTCTTACTCTTAATGAGGCCTGCTACCAATCTTATTTTGAATTCTTCATCCTTCTACTAAACAAATCATCTTATTATCTTGTATATGTGAATGAAATTAAAAAGTAATTTCTCATAGCTCAATCAAAACTTTTCACAGGTGTTAGCAGACGGTATTGATTTACCATGCCGAATTGCTAAGGGTTGCAAATATTGTCAAAGAGATGATGCTTCCTCCTGTCTTGTGCGCTTTGGACTTGACAAGTATACCATGCTAACCAAATTCAATTTATTTAAGTTCACGTTGTTCTTTGATTTCTCCATGTTGATTTTGTAAATAAACTACTGTGTAGTGTGTTGGTAGTGAGGGATTTGGAACCTTTGTGCTTGGAAAGGTTTTGGTACTTGGAGGTCAGAAGTATCCCTGACTTGTAATGATTTTCCAGCAGTCTACTTTTCCTGAAATTTTCAGGATAAGAGCCTGAACTCTTACAGAAAATGGTTATTTTACCTCCAAATCTCTATATGTGGGTCCATAGAACCTGTTTATCCCTACTACACAGAAAATCCTCTTGGCTTGTTCCCATTTAACTTTTAAGGTTTTTCGATAGCTGTGTCTGATGTAAACCAGGTCTAGGGTTAGGGGTATTTTAGTAAATTCCCTAGACTTAGGGTTTGTCAAGGAAGTTCCAGCGAAAGGGGGAAGAATTTTAGGGTTTCTAAGGTGATTTAGAGCCTGCTGTAACTAAATCCAGATCTGAATCCTATTGTAATCAGAATCTCAGATTTGAAATTTGAATTCAAAGGCAAATTAGGGTTTTGGGGAGGGGGAAGGGGCTTGCTGTCCTGCAGTTCAGAAGTAATGATGCTACTGTTCTGCAGTTCAGAGACTGAATTTAATGAGTGAGGGCTGAGTTGTTTGGTTTTTTCTGAAATGTGAAATTCTGCAATTCTTCTCGAGGAAGAAGATGAAGTGCAGGGTTTTTTAAAAATCAGAGAAGCAGGGCTGTAATGGGGGAATTAGCAGTGGGTTTTACTCCTAGGGGAATTGCGATCCTAATGGAGGTACAAGGGTGGGTTAAGGGCTGGTAATGGAGGGTTTTCAGGGAACTGAAACCTAGGGTGCTGTGGGGAAGGGAAGAGGTGTGGGGGACCTGCGGGTGCTAAGGAGGGGAGGGAATGGGGCTGGGAAAGACGTGGGGCTTAGGGAATGTCTTAAGGTAGTCGTGGGGTAGGGGGAATGCTACAGTTAAGGTGCAGCAGCAAGGGGGAGGGATTTTGGGAATGCCCAAGCAAGGGAAGCGGTAGGGAAGGCTGCAGACAAGGGGGGAAAGGCAGGGAATGGGTGGGGGATGATGCTGTACTTACTGGGTTGCTGAGTTTGAATGCTTGAAGGCTTTGATGATCACATGTGCTCTGCTGGATTGAAGGAGATGAAGAAGGAACTTGAACAGAACACTCAACCAAGGCCTACCCAACAAAGAGATCCTGGTCCTCAACTCAAACAAATTTATTAATCATCAAAACTGAATATTACAATGCAAGAAGAGGCTACTTTTAGCCAAAAATAAAAAACTTTTATTGGGGTTGGGAATCCCAAATAGATAAGGTTCCTAGCTCTAGATTACCACACTCAGAAAGGAATTAAATTACTACAGGATCACAACTCTAGGATTGGAATCTCGTAAAGACACTTGATTTGGGACTCGAGCTAACACTTCCAAAGAAAAACAAACTCTATAAGAACATAACCCCTTTGGATAAGGAACCTTATCTTATCGAAGACTATCTAATTTTTAAAGGATTGTATAGTTCATAATTCAAAATCGACTAACCCAAATCGAAAACAAAAGTAGATCCATGACCCCTGGATCAAGGGGAATCTATTTAGACCCATATTGAGTCCTAAAAAGGGGCTGAAAATTACCAAAATACCCTTGGGGGCATTTGGCCAGCTTGGATTGGCCATTTGGACTAGATATTGGAACCCTTTTCTTTTTTTTTTTTGGGGGGGGGGCGTTCCTTATCTTCACATCATTACTCCCCTTCTTGAAGACATTCATCTTCTGATGAATGTGCTTGTCTTGTGTCGCAGGGTCAATTCTCTGGAGGGCTTGCATTCGACCTCTCATCTTGCAGGCGGGAGGAAATAGTAGGTACAGGGCAGCCAATATTGCTCCTAGTTAGGACTCTGGAAGAATGATGGATTGATGGATGTGGTCATCAAGTCTAGGGGCTTCTTTTTCAACAACTCAGAAGGGCATAAGGAAGTGGTTGGTGAAGCTTTTGGAGTCCTTCTCTATCACCACCTTTGTGAGTAGTATGGCTAGGGCTTGGATAGCTCTTGTAGTTTCCCTCCCTGGAAGAAGTGTGAGACCCAAGGGAGGGCTTGTCTCGCAAGGAATTGGGGCTTGGATAGCCCTGATGTATGGGGGCAACATCTTCTCCATGGTGCGAGGAACATAAGGGGTCTTCAGTCGTGTAGGTACCTCTTTATCTCTGATGGGTGCTGCTGCTCTGTGAGGGCATCTTTGTCAATCAACATGTGCTGGACTTCAAGGACTTGAATCTCCTTTTGGTCTTTTACTGTTCTAGCCTTAGGGTCACCATTGAATCCTCCTAATTTGGCTGTAGTATATATGGACAGTAGCTGTATCTCTTTTGTAACCTCTCTAGGACCCTCCTCGATAGAACCTTCTAAGGTTGCTTCTGGTAGTAGCCATGGGGTCTCTGTGTCAGGATTGGTTGGTGCATGCTGGGGACACAACTCCCCTTCTCTGAGGAGACTCCTTGGCTAAGCGTTCTTCTACTCCAAAATCAATTTTATCAATCTTCTCTGGCACAACTTCTGGAGGAAGCTTCTAACCGGGTGGGAATGATCTTCTATCTGATGTGGCATGGTTTGTAGATTCACTCAAGGTGCTGCCTTCTATGTGTAGAGCTTCCTGAGTTGGGGTTTCTGGCTCAAGGTTATTAAACCGGTAAAGCGACCAAAGCGATTGGGGCTCCATCTTGGCGATCAGGCGACAATAAAGCGACCAAAACGGTTTAGTCAATATTTTTAATATAACTACTTTTAAACTACTTTTTAATACAAATACTTTTTATAATAAACCAAAGTACTAAACAAACATTTAACAATCACATTCATAAAAATAAAAATAAAAAAACATTCAAGAATCACAATTATGAAAAATTATCGAAAAAAAGATTAAAAACATAACTTCATCTCATCAAGCACCATAAGATTCATAACAATAATTATGTAGTATGTACTATATCAGTAATCAATGTGAAAAATGAAAATGAAAGTAATAATTTTACATTCTTACTTACCTCTATGATAGTGTGACGCCAAATAAGTGTTTTGTACTCTTGTGCATAGATCAGTAATTATAATTGATGTATCCATTTCCCTTTTTTTAACCAAACAGTGCCGACATGATAAATTAATAGATCTCATTATTCCGATGTCCAAGTCATTGTTTATTTAATGATTCATTGATTATCAATGTTGAATATGGCTCATGCTTCACATTCTGTTGCCGACAGACACTTTGGGCCTCGGAGTTCATTTGCAAATTGGGCCTCGATTCCAAAATGGCTCACATATTTAAATTTATATACGGCATTGTAGAATAAATTATGATTAAAAAAAAGAAAAATAATATGCACGAATTACAAAATGTAAAAAAAATGGTTACTTTAACATCTAGGCGGCGCAAAAGGCGGCAAAGCGGTAGTGCCTAAACAAAAAAGTGGCAAGAAATCAGACCGTTAGTTAAGTGGCAACAATTTAAGCGGTTCAAAAACCGCTTTGCCGCCTAGGAGGCCGCTTTGATAACCATGTTCTGGCTTCAATTTTTCCTAGACTGGAAGAGATTTGACTTCAAGCTGATCTACAGTTTGAGGTGCAGGACTAAGACTATGCTGATGTGCTTGGCTGGCTCATATCTTCTTGATTTCTGCTGGTAGGTTTAGTGGTAATAGGATAATTACATGACCATTGTGGACAAACTTATAGACATTCTCTCTTCCCATAATGGTTACATCATTGTCATACAACCAAGGTCTCCCAAATACAATGTCACTCACCCTCATAGGCATTACGTCACACCAAATTTCATCAGAATAAGCATGAAGACTTAGGTACTAAACACCTTTGAGAAACTTCTGTCCATTCATTATTCGATGAGGGAGACACTCTAGGCCGCTAGGGGAGGGGATGCCCTTTTATTTTTAGATTGGCGCTTTTTACAAACGCATCATACACCAAGTTGAATACTACTATCACTCTCAATGAGTACCTTGCCTGTATGATTACCTGCTTACACCTGGGTGTAGAAAGGACAATTTCTCTTCCAATCTTCATCTTCAGAATCAAGGAGTACGGCGGGGAAGTTTACTGATGGTCCATACTCCAATTAAACTCCAATGCGAAGGCTGTCGGGCAATTCTTCCATGCTTCTGGCTACTACTGGTTCATCAGAGAGTTGTGGGATTGCTGGAAACTGTAGCTCTGACACCAATTGATGTAAACCAGGTCTAGGGTTGGAGGTATTTTAGTAAATTCCCGGACTTAGGGTTTCCCCAGGAAGTTCCAGCGAAAGGGGGAAAGATTTTAAGGTTTCTAAGATGATTTAGAGCCTGCTTTAGCAAAATTCCAGATCTGAATCCTATTGTAATCAGAATCTTAGATTTGAATTTCAATTCAAAGGCAAATTGGGGTTTTGGATAGGTTGGGGAAGGGGAATGGGCTTTCTGTCCTGCAGTTCAGAGCTAATGATGCTACTGTTCTGCAGTTCAGAAGCTGAATTTAATGAGTGAGGGCTGAGTTGTTAGGTTTTTTATGAAAAAAATGTAAAATTCTGCAATTCTTCTCAAGGAAGAAGATGAAGTGCAGGATCTTTAAAAATCAGAAAAGCAGGGCTGTAATGGGGGGGAATTAGCAGTGGGCTTTACTCTTAGGGGAATCACAATCCTAATGGAGGTATGAAGGGTGGGTTTAACTGCTGGGAATGGAGGATTTGCAGTGAACAGAAACCTAGGTTGCTGTGGGGAAGGGAAGAGATGTGGGGGACCTGCGGGTGTTAAGGGAAGTAGGGAAGGGGGCTGGGAAAGTCATGGGGCCTAGGGGAATGTCTTAGGATAGTTGTAGGGTAGGGGGAATGCTACAGTTAAGATACAACAACAAGGGGGAGGGGATATTGTGGATGCCCAAGCAAGGGAAGCAGTGGGGAAGGCTGTGGACAAGGGGGAAAAGGCAGGGAAGGGAATGGGTGGGGGATGATGCTGTAATTACTTGGTTGCTGAGTTTGAATGCTTGAAGGCTTTGATGATCACGTTTGCTCTTCTGGATTGAAGGAGATGAAGAAGAAACTTGAACAAAACACCAACCAAAGCCTACCCAAGAAGGAGGCCCTGGTCCTCAACTCAACCAAATTTGTTATTCATCAAAACTGAATATTCCAATGCAAGAAGAGGCTATTTATAGCCTAAAATAAGAGACTCTGACTGGGGTTGGAAATCCCTAATAGATAAAGTTCCCAACTCTAGACTACCACACACAAAAAGGAATCAAATTACTTCAAGATCACAACTCTAGGATTGAAATCTTGTAAAGACACTTGACTTGGGACTCGAGCTAACACTTCCAAGTAAAAACAAACTCAATAACATAAGAACCCCCTTCGAATAAGGAACCTTATTTTATCCACAACTAACTTCTAAAGGACTTGGACACTTCATAATTCAAAATTGACTAACCCAAACAGAAAAACAAATGTAGATCCATGACCCTTGGATTGAGGACAATCTGTCCAGACCCATATTGAGTCCTAAAAAGGGGCTGGAAAATGTCCAAAATACCCTTGGGGGGGGGGCATTCAGCCAGCTTGGATTGGCCATTTGGATCTCTATTTTGGAACCCAATTATGGGGGTGTCCTTGTGTTCACATCAGTGTCGCTTCAAATGCAAAGAGGTGCTTCGGAAGATTACTGAAAAGATTGGGATGACCTTTATAAATATAAAAAGAGAATGGTGATATGTTTATTTTCTTTTGATTGTCTCATATGCTTGAGAATGTTGAATCAGCTTTGCATCTTTCCTTTATTTTTCTTTCACTAAAGAGTTCTGGTACCTTACCTTAGAGATTTTCACTGTGATTTTGGATTGACCAAAGATAAAGAAATTAATGTGGCGTTGTCACGTTGCTTTGGATGGTACTTGGGGCAAATTCCTTGGGGACTTATGCTACTCTCTATTTTGTGCTTATGTGGGAGGAGTGAAATCCAACTATTTTGCGATTTCTTCTGATGAGTTAAGCTAGGCTGAAACAAATAAACACTAGCAAACCTCAGAAAACCCCGAGTTCCAGTGAACCTACAAACTGAGAAATAGGAAAGAAATTTTATACAATTAAATCTTACAAACTACAAATCTGTTGGGACTGAAATTACTATATAACATAGGTCCTCATGGGGGCAAGTACCTAGTTAAATTAAAGCAAATTGATGGTTAAATTATTTATTTAAATTTCCCTGCTGTTGTAGGCTTGGTTTCAGGTGGGATTTTCAAGATACAGAGAACTACTCCCATCTGGAAAGGGCTTCCCCTCCGCAGGACTAAGGCTGTCAATCTGGAACCGAGACTGAAACCGACCGTGTAAAACCATACCATACCAAATTGTTTCAAAGAACGGTTTCTAATTTGGCACAATATGGTATTGGTTTTTGGTGCCATACGGATGGTATGTACCGTCTTGTAATGGAAAACATGGTGTACCATTTACATACCAACTTTCCATACTGTTTTCATCCCAAAAGCATACTGTACCTGGTTTGCAAATGTAGATACAAAAACAATATAGTACAGTTTTGGTTTTAGGTGCCGAGTTTCTCTCCGTACCATTCTACACCCTTACTGTGGACTGAACTACTATTAGGTAATGCTAGGAGGAAACGGAGTCCAACTCTATCAAAAAAATCCCCTCCTGGCCGATGGAACTCTACTTCTGGGTCTTATCTCATCTCAAACTGGATTAGGAAGAGTGACCTTGAACTACAGAGTCACAGACCAAAATATAACTGATGCAAGTAAATGAATTGATTTTCGTTTCCTTGAAATGAAAATGAGGGTAGAATGGGGGAGTAGAGGAGTTTGAGTGCCCTAATGGTTTTATGGGCTGTGGCTTTGTATTTATGAGTTTTTCTTTATTGTAATTGGTCAATTCTATGAGTCTAAATGAAACCGCTGCTCTAAATGGTTCGTTTTTCTCCATCTCCTCCTCCTCTTCTTCTTAGTCTTTGCATGTTGTCTCTGGTGTTGTTTATCTGGTATTTTGTCACAGTATATAATTGATCAATAAAGTATCTCAAATCTATTATCATTTAATTGATCAAAGAAATTGGCCTTGGATCAATAGTATACTCGTTTCCTGTCAATGGAAAACAAAAAGAGCAATCTATTTTCATGTTAAAACTAAAATTGTGTTTTGCATTGGCTTCTAATATATTATGAACATAGTTGTTAAAGTATAATAGTGGATAAAGATTTAAAAAATGATGTGGTGGATGTTAAAAGAGTGGGTGATAGGATTATTGCTATCAAGCTGGTAATGGAGAAAGAATGCATAAATATAATTTGTGCATATGCACCTCAAGTAGGATTAGATGAAAGTCTAAAGCTAGAATTTTGGGAAAGTATGGATGGATTAATGCAAGGAATTCGTCAAGGAGAAAAGATTATCATAGGAGGTGATTTAAATGGACATATTGGAAAAGATCAAAGAGGATATGAGAGTGTTCATGGAGGATATGGTTTTGGAGAAAGGAATGAGGAGGGGATTTCAATTTTGGATTTTGCTATTGCTTTTGATCTATCTATATTAAATACTTACTTCAAAAAGAGAGATGAACATTTAATTACTTTCAAAAGTGGACAGCATAGAAGCCAAATAGATTTCTTCCTAACTAGAAGGACTGATAGATTGTTGTGCAAGGATTGCAAGGTGATACCGGGGGAAAGCTTAACTGCACAACATAGACTTGTGGTCTTGGATATGTGCTTAGTCCCAAGAACACATAAAAGGTCCAAGGTAAACTTTCCCAGAATAAGATGGTGGAATTTGAAAGGAGAGTACTCTAAATCCTTCATTAATGAAGTAGTCAAACAAGGAAAATGGGATTTTAAAGGGGATACCAATGCAATGTGGAATGAGATGGCTATGTGTATTAAGAAGGTGGCTAAAGATGTTCTAGGTGAATCAAAAGGAAAGACTCATTCTTATAGAGAGACGTGGTGGTGGGATAGTGAGGTTCAAGTTGCCATTATGAATAAAAAAGCTAGTTTTAAGGCATGGCAAAGAACTAAAGATGTTGAGGATCTTCATAGGTATAGGTTGGATAGAAATGAAGCTAAGAAAATTGCAGGAAAAGCAAGGGAAAGGAAATATGAAGAGTTGTATAATAAATTGGGCACAAAGGAAGGGGAAAAATCTATTTATAAGATAGCTAAGATGAGGGATAGGAAGAGTAGAGATCTTGACCATGTTAGATGTATTAAAAATGGAGATGGTAAAGTATTAGTTTGTGAGGAGGATATTAAGAAAAGATGGGAAACCTATTTCTCTAGTTTACTAAATGAGCATTCTTCAAGCACTTATGTTTCGGACGATTACACTTTTCACCAAGGCACCAAGGTCCGAACTTATATACGTAGAATTTCGATGTCCGAAGTAAAAGAAGCTTTAAGGAGGATGAAACTCGGCAAGACACAAGGTCCTGATGAAATCCCAATTGAAGTATGGAAGAGCTTAGGAACCCATGCACTAGTTTGGTTGACTAAGTTGTTTAATAAGATTATGAGCACAGGGAAAATGCCAGATGATTGGAGGAGAAGTGTTGTGGTTCCAATTTACAAAAATAAAGGAGATATTCAAAGTTGTAATAACTATAGGGGCATTAAATTGATGAGCCATACGATGAAATTATGGGAGAGAATAATTGAAACCCGTTTGAGACACTTAACTACGATTACGGAGAACCAATTTGGGTTTATGCCGGGAAGATCTACAACGGAGGCTATTTACTTAATTAGGAGACTTATGGAAAGGTATAGAGAATGTAGGAAAGATCTTCATATGGTATTTATTGACCTAGAAAAGCTTATGATAGAGTCCCTAGAGCGTTAATTTGGCAAGTACTAGAGAAAAGAAGTGTTGCAAGTAAATATATAGATATAGTTAAGGATATGTATGATGGTTCGGTGACTAGTGTTAGAACAAGTGGGGGGACAAAGTAATGAATTCCCGATAACAGTTGGGCTACATCAAGGGTCAACTTTAAGCCCATATCTATTTGCATTGGTAATGGATGAATTAACCAAAGACATTCAAGATGAGGTCCCCGGTGTATGCTTTTTGCGGATGATATTGTGTTGATTGATGAGACCCAAGTGGGGATTAATACCAAATTAGAATCATGGAGATTAGCTTTGGAATCAAAAGGCTTTAAACTTAGTAGATCGAAGACAGAATATTTAGTTTGTAACTTTAGTCATGATCGGCCGATGATGAGGTGGTGATACTTGACGATAAAGAGATTTCTCAGAGTGATTGTTTTAGGTACCTAGGTTCAATCATAAGTAAAAGAGGTGATTTGGAAGATGAGGTTTCCCAAAGAATTAAAATAGGGTGGATGAAGTGGAGAGGTGCGTCCGGGGTCTTATGTGATCGGCGTATTCCATTAAAGCTTAAAGGAAAATTTTATAGGACCGTTGTTCGACCAGCTATGATGTACGGTGCAGAGTGTTGGGCTGTTAAAAAGAATCATATAGATAAACTCAGTGTAGCAGAAATGAGGATGCTAAGATGGATGAGTGGCAAAACTAGGATGGATAAGATAAGAAACGATCATATTAGAGTTGAGCTGGGAGTTGCTCCCATAAGTGATAAGCTTAGAGAAAGTCGTTTGAGGTGGCACGACCACGTTCAACGGAGACCTATAAATGCTCTTGTACGGAGAAGTGATATAATCCATATTGAAGGAACTAGAAGAGCTAGGGGTAGACCTAAGATAACCTTAGGAGAAGTGGTGAGAAAGGATATGTATAGCTTAGGCCTTGTATCTAGCATGGCCTCGAATAGAACTGATTGGAGGGCAAGAATCCATGTAGCCGACCCCATTTAGTTGGGACAAGGCTTATTGTTGTTGTTGTTGTTGTATAGTTGTTAAAGTGCCAAGGAAACCCAGAGCATTCGACTATACTTGGATGTCAAGGCTACATGATGTCACCGTCACCTAAATGATGCCTTGAAAACTATGGACTATGGTTTTACTATGTTTTTGTTACAGCATTATTCTGGTAGGTTCTGTTTTGACGTATGCTTATGAGGATCTTACTGCTAAAGATGTAAACTGAGGAATTGATGTTAAATGCTGTTTCTAGGGTGTATATCATTCTAAATTGATTTGGAGATTGAATCACTGCTGCATATAACAGAATCTTAATGGCAAGCCTAGTAATATTCTTAAAATATGCCAGAAACCTCCATGGTGTGCTACCAACTACAATCGTTTGTTTGCAGAGAATATTTGATTGATTTGATCGAGAAGCCAGGATGCTTGTGTGAGCCTGATTCGTTGCTTAATGGTCCATCTACAATCTTGATATCGTCTCCACTGCGTCTTCCAAAGTACAAACTAGTTGGAGCTACTCAGGATTTCAGACAGTTGGCCAGACAGTACTTCTCAGATTGTCAATCACTAAATCTTGTATTTGATGATGCTTCTGCAGGTAGTTCATTTTCTGTTTCTTCCATGCACTGATTTTAGTGACCACTTTTAGGGGCCTTCTTTTTGTCTTTGGGAGGGTTTTAATTTCTTGCAAAATACAAGTTTTATAGATGTACTTCCACCTAACTTATCTATCATTTCCACCGAAGTGTTACAAATATTTTAGGTAGCCTGTGTGGAAGCTGGTCCTTGTAGATGTCAAAATCATGCTTCAATTCCAGGAACACTGTTTTGTGTTTATTCTTTTAATTAATTCCTGATCATTTTAAGATTTCTCCTTCTTGTTTTCCTCTCCCCCATTCAATTGTTTGTGTTTTTGTCTAGACTTCCACTGATATTGGATTGCTTGTTTGGTCTAGCCCAACAGTCACCTTCTTGGTGTGTCTATCATACCTGTTAAGGTCTTATTTTTTATTTTTTACCATCCTTAATTCATCTATGATAAAAATTACTAGGTTCCTGATTAAGCTTTTCACGTATCATTTACTTGATTCTTTGCTAGTAGAAAACAATCTTTAATAATCTTCTTTTTCTTATCTTAACAGGCAATCTTGTTCTTTTTTCCCTTTTAAATGCACATTTTAATAGCTTGTAAACAAATTCCTTCTCAAGGCTCATCTGTCTAGGTTACCTATATGAGCTGTTGCACTCATCTACAGGTCAAGAAAAATTTTCTGAATCCATCTTGTGGGGCAACAGTGACAAAGAATAGTCGCTTAGTGAAAATGTTCTAGTCTTCTTTTTGGTTTGTGGCAAGATTCCTGAATGCTGCAAACCTCTGAACTGTTAGACAATATTTCTCTAAGTTGGTGTTATAAAAAATGCCACTGGACTAGTGTTGATTGCACCGGTCACAAATAGTGGCCCTGGTATAGGGATTTGAACTTTGATATCATTTATATACATCGTGACAGGTTCTGCTAGTAATCCAGAAGATGCTGCAGAGTCAGTGCCCCATAAACATTTTGACAGGCAAAACATGGATGGTAACGTTTTCCATGTCACAGAGGACAATGATGAGGGTTTTCTGTCACATCTGTCCCAAAGACCTGGCTGGCAGGATGCACATGATAAAGAATCCCCAGTGCAAAGTTCACGCAATCCTTCAGAGAATGTTATGATTCCTAAACAATTTGTCAAAGATCCTGTCCAACTAAAACGTATTGTACCGAACAGGCATGGAGACGTCCAATGGGCTGATACTAGTAAGGATTTAAGATTCATGGAGGGAAGTGTAGCAAGTAAATCAAGTACTGAACTTTCTCTTGAGGTTGAAGACTTGGACATTCCCTGGAGTGAGCTTGTTTTAAAGGAGAGAATTGGAGCAGGTACTTTTCAGAACATGGGACTGAAAACATATTTAAGTTTTTGGCTATTAGTTAATTTCCCATTGCTACGCATGCATGCCATGGTGCTAGTGGTCGACTTATATGGGACTGACTAAACACATTTCAGGTTCTTTTGGGACTGTCCATCGTGCTGATTGGCATGGTTCTGTAAGCTTTCTGTCCTTTGCCTTGAACTGTTATAATTTGTAATTTATCAACCCTTCAGTGTGTTTTATGCACCTATAGTCGACGAGTATTGCCATGGTTGTCAAGGTGGCCTAGGCATCCAGGTGCCTTGGTTGCCTTGCTGGTATCACCGAATTCAAGAGGTGCCCTCTTTGACTCTACCTTAGGTCACCTAGACATTGTGAGTCTGTGACAAATGTGATATCTTGAATTGTAGCTATTGTACGATTGGAGATGTTTGCTGGCCAAACTTACTTCCAGTCCCTCTGGATATTTCCATGGCACTTTTAGCTGTGAACTTAAGTGGCTTATGCAAGCTATTGACTTCTGCATAATTCTTGGATGAGATCTAGGATCATTTGTAGTAAAAAATTTAAGCTTTCTTTTAAGTTCTTTCTCAAGATCTTGAAGATCTTGTTCAAGATTTAAAGCTGCCCTTCAACTGAGTTGAATTTTATTAAGATCAAGATTCAATGTTTGTCAAGCGTCTACATTCAAACACGGATTTCCTCCCCTGTAAGTTTGACCTGTTGCCCAATCAATATGCAGCCATCTGTGTCCAGTTTAACCTGAATCAAGAATTTGGTCTTGTATGTCCCAAAACAAAATAATCTTCTTCCAAACCTCAAATTACCCAACACATAGCCTACTCATCCCAAATGTCTGCTGGCTTATTCCTATATTCCCAAATTCCTTACGAACAAATCCAACCTTCTCAACTAGTTATTTTGGTCATCGCAGGGAAATCCAAAAATTGATGATTATCCCAATGTTGACCTGTTTGGACTTACCTGTCATATAACATCCTGGGAGAATTGGATCCTAGTTGATCTCCTATTGATCTTGGACTACATAAGGTCAACATGAAATGCAGACTTGGTGATAGGCTCTATGGTGGCTTTCACACAACGAGAACTAGGAACAAGAAGATAGGGGAAGGGGATCACATAGTAGAAAAAAAGGGGGGGGGGATGGAGAGTGCAGAATCTAATTCTCAGATAACTCTCAAACTTCTATTTCAATTCACTCTAGCAATTCCTAGCTTACAAATCAATATATAAAGGAAATAATAAGACTCCTACTATGACTATAACAACTTGAATAACTCAACTATGATTCTTAACTCTCTTGAACAAAAAACTAAAACTAAAACACTGAAATAATTTTTAAAAGATAAACTCTTGTTGGACGAAAACCCAATGGACTGGTTCTTTTTGGGGCCGTTTAACCAGTCTTGGGATTCCAAGGTTATCAAGGCAGCAAGGTGGTTGGGGTACTGCTTTTGTGCCTTGGCAATAAGGAGGCTGCCAAGGCGGTGTCATGGCGACCAGGGTGTTTTAGTATACGTTTTCTAATGCCACTATTTTACCCCCAAAAAAAAAAATCAAAAGAGGAATGAAATCAGGAAATTTAATAACAGATCAACAATAAAGAATAACAAGAAAAGAACCAAGGGAGCTGCTGTTTGACATGCGTACTCGAATGGAAGGGCTGTTTAACTGGAATTTTAATAACAGTTTAATAATACTCGAATGGAAGCATGCATACCTGAATGAATGAATGAAGAACAAGAAAAGGAGATGCTGTCTAGCATTACAAATGTACTGTAAAGAAGGAAGAACAAGAAAATAACCCAAAAAAAGAAGGGAAAAACAATACCTTGAGCTGTTTACTACAGAACAGAGGTGCTGAGTCTTGGTTTTTCACACAACTACAGAACAAAGCTGCTTGTCACGGCCTTAGTTCTTGACTAAACCAACCGTGCCGGCACTGAGCACTTACTTGCACTAAGTCAGCCTAAAACCCAACTAGAGAGAGTAGAAGAAAGCTTAGAGCTCAAAGAGAACCTTGAGAGAACTTGTATTGATCACTTGTTTGATGCTTTGTACAAATGAGGCCCTCCCCTATTTATAGGTGAGGTAGGATACAATGAATGGTTATGATCTTGTACAAGTGTCTATAATCTAATGGTTAAGAACACTCTAGTGGATCTCGATATTTCTAGGGACATTTCTAGATACAAAATATTTTCTAGATGTAGATTCCTCTAGAATTTCCCTCCTTTCTAGGATTTGGGCTAAGTGTAGCCCATTAGTATCATTTCTAAGTTGGGCTAGCCCATGTGTGGCCCATTAATATTATACCATTGGGCCTATGATAAATTGGGCCGTGTCATTCTCCCCCCGCCTATTCCATCGACGTCCTCGTCGTGTTTTCATTGTGGAACCTCCTTATATCTTGAAACTGCCACAATGCGTTTTTTGGTTCCCAACTTGCTTCGCTCTCGGGCAATCCCTTCCACTTCACCAAATACTCTCGACTCGGAGGCACCCCACGTTTGCGCATTACTCGATCTGCTATTATATGTTCTGCCTCCTTGTCATAGGATGTCGTTATGCTCGTAGGTGCCCTTGTAGAAGTCCCACGACTAGGATCCTCCGCATCTCCTTGGTAAGGCTTCAACATACTTGCATGGAAGACATGATAGATCTTGAGCTTTGGTGGGAGGTCTAGTTGGTAGGAAACCTTACCCACCTTCTTCACGATTTTGAACGGGCCTTCGTACCGACGGACCAGTCCTTTGTGCACCTTTCGCAAGGACTTGAATTGTTGGGGTAGTAACTTCACCATAACCATATCCCCTGTTTCGAAGTTTGCGGGTCGTCTATCCTTGTCGGCCCACTTCTTCATCTTCTTTGTGGCTTTGTCTAAGTATGACTTAGCCACATCCAACCTTTCTTGCCACTCCTTGGCGAACTTGTAGGCTAAGGGGCTCTTTCCCGTATAATCTGTCACTATAGTGTGCGGGGTTAACGGTTGTTGCCCCGTGGCTATCTCGAATGGGCTTTGGTTTGTGACCTCGCTTCTTTGGAGATTGTATGAAATCTGAGCGACATCAAGCAACTTGGCCCAATCTCGCTGGTTGGCACTCCAAGGCCCGCCCGGTTGCCGGCCCCCCCCTCCGTTTGGGGATGAGCTTGGAGCCCGGTGCCCCCTCTGGGGCCGCGTATGATTGATTGTGGCACCCCCCAATACTTGACCACATTCTTTAGGAATAGCCTAGCTGCTTCTTCCGCTGTGCAATCCCTTGGTGCTGCCACAAATGTGCCATATTTGGATACCCGATCTACCACCACCATGATTGACCCACATCCTTCGGACTTAGGTAGAGCGCTGATGAAGTCCATAGATACACTCTCCCAAGCACAACTTGGTGTAGGCAATGGTTCCAACAATCCCCGTGGTGGTTGTTGCTCCACCTTGTCTTGTTGGCACACAAGACAAGTCCTTACATAAGCCTCAACATCATCTCACATCTGAGGCCAATAGTAAGCCGCCTCCAACAATGCACGGGTGCGTCTTTGCCCTGGGTGGCCGGCCCATTTGGTGTCGTGGCATTCATGGATAAGGTTCCTCCTTAGGTTGTTCCATTTAGGAACAAAGATCCTCTTCTTCTTGGCATAAAGAACACCATCTTCCTCCCAAAACCGCCTTGTTTTGCCTTCCTTGGCTAGGGTGAGCAAACTCTTAGCCATATGGTCGTGCTCATACCCCTCCTTGATAAGGCTCAACAATTCTACTTCCGGTTGGCTAAGAGATGCCAACTCCGCTTTTCGACTTAGTGCGTCGGCCACCTCATTTGCCTTTCCGGGTTTATACTCAAAGGTGAAGTCAAATTCCGCTAGGAAATCTTGCCACCTAGCTTGCTTCGGACTTAACTTCTTTTGGGTTTGGAAGTAACTCGTAGCCACATTATTCGTCTTCACCACAAACCTCGATCCCAACAAGTAGTGTCGCCATGTTCTTAGGCAATGCACAATTGCAGTCATCTCCTTCTCGTGTATGGTATAACATCGCTCCGTTTCATTGAGCTTGCGACTCTCGTATGCAATAGGGTGTCTTTCTTGCATTAATACCCCTCTAATTGCAAAAGTTGGACGCATCCGTTTGTACCTCGAACGGCTTGTCATAGTCCGGCAACGCAAGCACTGATTCTTCCATTACCTCCTTCTTTAAATCATCAAAGGCGTCTTGGCAAGCGTCGGACCACTCCCACACCTTGTTCTTTAGTAGATCTGTGAGTGGAGCTGCCCTCTTGGAGTATCCCGCAATGAGTAGTTTATAAGGCCTAGAAAAGACCTCAACTCGCCAACCTTAGTAGGTGCCTCCCATTCCCGAATTGCTTTCACCTTGCTCCCGTCCATTCTCAACGTTCCGCCCCCTACCTTATGACCTAGGAACATCACCTCTTCTTGTGCGAATTCACACTTCTCCTTCTTCACATATAGTTGGTTCTCCTTTAGGGTTTGAAGAACCAACCTTAGATGTTGTACATGTTCCTCCAATGTGTTACTATAGATGACAATGTCATCCAAGTACACGACCACGAACTTGTTGAGGTAAGGGTGAAATATCTTGTTCATGAGGGTGCAAAATGTGGCTGGTGCATTGGTGAGGCCAAAGGGCATTACTAAGAACTCGTATGCCCCATATCGAGTCACGCAAGTAGTCTTCGGTTCGTCACCCTTCGCGATGCGGACTTGGTAATACCCGGACCGCAAGTCTAGCTTGGTGAAGTATCTTGCACCGCCAAGCCTATCAAAGAGATCGTTAATCAAAGGAATGGGATATTTGTTTTTGATAGTTACCTTGTTGAGTGCCTTATAGTCGATGCATAGCCTCAACGACCCGTTATGCTTTCGTTGGAACTACACTGGTGCTATATGGTGCCTTCGACGGTCGGATGTAGCCTGCATCCAATAGCTCCTTGAGTTGCTTCCTTAGTTCCTCCAACTCCGGCGGGGACATCTTATAAGGTGCCATTGTTGGTGGTTTGGCACTCGGCTCCAACTCGATTGCATGATCCACCTCCCTCATTGGTGGTAGTCTTTTGGGTAGCTCCGGGGGCATCACGTCCTTGAACTCTTCTAGAGTTCTCTCGATCTCCCTTGGTATGGCTGCCTTGGGGACATCCTCCTTGCCTTCCAAGAGTGCTGCCAAATAGGTGACTTGCCCCTTTTTGACTCCCTTCTCCAGTTGCATGGCCGAAAGAAGTTTCGGCCCCTCCTTAGTCCCTTGTACCGTCGGGACCATACATGGTGCTCCTTCCTCCATGATGCACACATTGCTTATGAATGGCATGGGTACGGCCTTGACCCGTCTCATGAATTCCATGCCAAGCACCAATTCGAAGTCATCCATTGTCACGACTGACAAATCCACGGAGCCTTTCCATGCCCCAATCGTCATCTTGACTCCCTTGGCAACTCCCTCGATAGGGCGTGCCTTCGAGTTGACTGCTTTAAGGCTTCCTCTTTCCTTGCTCGTTTTAAGCCCCAAACGCTTTGCCTCCTACGTTGAGACAAAAGTTGTGTGTTGCCCCGTATCAACCATGGCCCTTGCCACCTTGCCGTTGATACGCGCCTCCACGTACATCAACCCTTTTGGCGATGTAGGAGCTTTGTACTCCTTGGCCTTGATGGCGCCAACCTGCCGCAACGATCCCACGTGCACCTCCTCTTCATCCTGGTCTTCGAGTAGTGCACTTAGGGCCTTCCGTTTTGGACAATCCCTAGCCCAATGTGGTCCATCACAAAGGAAGCACTTGTCTTTGGGTTGGAATTTCTTCTTCTTTTCTTGCTTGCCACCTTCCTTGTTCGGAGAGGACTTATTCGTGCCTTCCTTTGTGTTGTCGATCTTCGACCCCTTCTGTCCCCCACCTTTGCCATTATTGCTCTTCTTGGCCTTAAACTCGTCTCTTCTAAACTCTATCAAGGACTCCGCTGCTGCTATAGCCGTCGCAAGACCTTGCACGCCTCGACGTTGTAGCTCTTGCGAGGCCCAATTTTGGAGCCCATCCATGAAGTCGAAGAGAATTTCTTCTTCGGTCATACTCAGGACCTCCAACATGAGCGTCGAGAACTCCTTCACGTAGTCCCGAATCGACCCTATGTGCTTTAGTCTTTTGATGCTCTTTCGGCCCAAGAATGCAGCATTCTCCGGGTAAAATTGCTTCTTAAGCTCCTTCTTGAAGTCTTCCCATGTGTCTATGGTGCACGTACCTCTTTGCATGTCGTTGTACCTTCGTCTCCACCATAGGGCTGCGGTTTCGGTGAGGTAGAGTTGCACGGTCTTGATCTTGGTAAACTCATCCTCCATCGACGTAGCTTCGAAATACCGCTCCATGTGCCATAGGAAGTTGTCAACCTCCCGAGCATCTCTTGTTCCCTCGAATGCTTTGGGCTTTGGCACCTCCACCCTTGGTGCTTCACGCCACACATTCCCTCCAGTTGTGGTTCTCCTGCACGTTGCTACCTCTCTACTCAATTCGTGCACACGAGCTTCCACCGCGGCGATCCTTTCCACCACTTGGGTTTGAAGGGCCTCAAACTGTTGTTGTTGTTTGTGCTCCATGGTGTTGAGAGCACCCAATAGGAACTCCTTGAGCTCGTCCATCTAGTCATCAAGCTCCTCGGTCCTTTGCTCCCCAACGTCGAGGCGTTCCCTTGCCTCGGCCATTGCCAACTCTACTCGTGTTAGACGTGGCTCCATAGTAGCACCAAATTCAACGGACCTCTCCTTGCCCTTACGCCTATCCTTGGTGGTGTGGGTCTCCCTCCCATGGATTAGCTCGCCTTGTGCACCATTGAATGTCTCGGACTCGCTCGTCATTGTGTCTTCCCACACGCTTGACACACCCAACCGAAGCTCTGATATCACAAATGTCACAGCCTTAGTTCTTGACTAAACCAACCGTGCCGACACTTAGCACTTACTTGCACTAAGTCAGCCTAAAACCCAACTAGAGAGAGTAGAAGAAAGCTTAGAGCTCAAAGAGAACCTTGAGAGAACTTGTATTGATCACTTGTTTGATGCTTTGTACAAATGAGGCCCTCCCCTATTTATAGGTGAGGTAGGATACAATGAATTGTTATGATTTTGTACAAGTGTCTATAATCTAATGGTTAAGAACACTCTAGTGGATTTAGATATTTCTAGGGACATTTCTAGATACAAAATATTTTCTAGATGTAGATTCCTCTAGAATCTCCCTCCTTTCTAGAATGTGGGCTAAGTGTAGCCCATTAGTATCATTTCTAAGTTGGGCTAGCCCATGTGTGGCCCATTAATATTATACCATTGGGCCTATGATAAATTGGGCCGTGTCATGTTGCTGCTATCACAGCGTTGGAGAATGGAGAAGGAATTCAAAAAAGGGTTGCAGGGGCCAACAGCTACTCGCATGGGCTGCTTTTGCTTAACTGAAGAATAGAAGAAGAGTCGACTGGATGGAGAAGAACACCTCTGCAGTTCTGCAATTTGGACTCTAGAGAAAAGGGTAGTCGAATAGTCTCTACTCAATGAGAAAGAAAGCCCTCTTTCAATTAGGTTTTGATATTTTTTTTTCCCCTTTTAATCTCAATGATCACATGCTTTACATGGGATTATTACCTATATTATATATCTTTATTTACAGAGTTTTTTAATCCAGAATATATTTTGGGTAATTTTCATCTGGACCCCTTGAGGTTTGGTCTATCATTTTTAGTCCAAAAAATTGAGACTTTGCATCTGCCTCCCTTGTGCTATAGAAAAAGTCAATTTAAGGACAATTTATCGTTTCCATGACCAATTTACCCTTATTCTTTTTATTTTTTGGGTAATTTTCATTTTGACCCCCTGAGGTTTGGTTTGTCATTTTTAGTCCAAAAAAATTGAGACTTTGCATTTGCCTCCCCTGTGCAATAGAAAAAGTCAATATAAGGACAAATTATCACTTTTATGACTAATTTGCCCTTATTCTTTCTTTTTTTTTTAATTAAATTTTTTTACATACACACCCCCACCTGCCATGAAACTCGTGACTCCCCTTTTAGTTCAAAAATTATAGAAAAGTCCTAAAATTCAAATAAATTTTAAAATATGACAAAAAATTACCTTATATGTTAAAATGACTCAAGTACCCCTTAGCTTAAACCCTATTTGCAAAGTAGAATCTTAGCCAAGATGGATGAAGAGATTCCCCCTTCACCCATCTTCTTCATTTCCCATTTGCTCAACTCAACCAAGGAGCAAACACCCATCTCCATTTAAGATTAATCTTTGTAAATAGGGTTTAAGCTAAGGGAAGGGGTAATTGAGGCATTTTAACATATAAGGATATTTTGGTCATATTTTAAAATTTATTTGAATTCTAGGACTTTTCTATAATTTTTGGACTAAAATGGGGAGTCACGAGTTTCATGGCAGGTGGGGGTGTGTATGTAAAAAATTTTAATTAAAAAAAAGAATAAGGGCAAATTGGTCACAAAAGTGATAATTTGTCCTTAAATTGACTTTTTCTATAGCACAGGGGAGGCAAATGCTAAGTCTCAGTTTTTTTGGAATAAAAATGACATAAACCAAACCTCAGGGGGTCCAGATGAAAATTACCCCAAAAAAAAAAAGAATAAGGGCAAGTTGGTCATAGAAACGATACTTTGTCCTTAAATTGACTTTTTCTATAGCAAAGGGGAGGCAGATGTAAAGTCTCAGCTTTTTCTGGACAAAAAATGACAGACCAAACCTTATGGGGTCCAGATGAAAATTACCCATATATTTTTATGTATATAATTTGATGGTTTTAAAAAAATCCCAAAGAAAAAAAATCTAGTTACAAAATGGTAAAAGTGACCGTGTTAGCACCTAGGAGGCAATAAAGCTCACAAGGCAGCACTACCTAGGTGATAAAGGAACCAATTTTTTGCATGTCAACAAAGCGCTTTAGCACCTAGGGGCCACCTTGTTGGGTGCCTTGATAACAAGGAGTGATTCTGCATCAACTCCTCTGAATAAAAATAGATTCTGACAAGTTCAGATGAGGTACAAGAATGCTGTATGAGTCAATTTGCTATAGGAGGTTCTACTGGCAATCTATTGATCTTGATGGATTGAAGATCTTTTGCTGGGAGGAATTTCATTTCAAGCCACCATATTGGAAGTAATATATATTCTCGCAACTATGATGCATGGTTTTCTTGTCATACAGCTACGAACGATGTCCCAAAATAATTTGTTGGACTTTTTGAAGAGGAACATCATACTGCACCTGATCAGTTAGTTACACCAATAGAATACACAAGGAAATACCTTTCATTCACCTTAAGGTTCATTCTCTGGATCATATCATAGAAAGGTTTGTTCTTTGGATCACGTCACAGAAAGGTTCAAACTTTATCACAGAAGAAATATTTCATCCATGCAAGAGTAACGTGAATGTTATTTCACTGAACAAGGAATGCATCATAAATAGGAACAATTGCTTCATGTTACAACTTTACCTGTAGAGGCTCAAGCCAAGAAAATGAGCAAATTACGGAAAAGCACTAACCAGTTCTGTGCATATCAAGAGAAGAAATGGAAAAGAATAGAGGAACAAAGAGAGGCTGATTGATTTGGCTTCCATAACCCTGAACAAAGAGCAAAGAGTTATATCTATGAAGTAAAAATAAAGTCAAGTTACAATGAACTCTTTAGTGTGTGAGTTATTACTCATATGTCCCTCAAGTAAAACAAATACAAGAAACCACTAAACATCCTCTGTCGTGCATAAACTTATAAAAAGGTTCAATGCTTGCTCCATGATCTTTTTCATGTTGGGTAGTTATCCCATGGTCTTGGCACTAAACATTGTGGTAGCATTTATATAAACATTTTATAATGTCAGGATGTTGCTGTGAAGATTCTTATGGAACAAGATCTCCATGCAGAGCGCTTCAAAGAATTCTTAAGAGAGGTATGTCTGAGATTACTGTTATGCTTTACGTAAATGACAGTTTCTTGTTCGTTTAGTTTGACGAATTATGGTTCCATTTTATGTTTTTTCGGCTGATAATGGGTTTTGAATTGTAGTTTCTCATTCTTTCTTTTTTTCTTATTAGGTTGCAATAATGAAACGACTACGACATCCAAATATCGTTCTTTTCATGGGTGCTGTTACGCAGCCTCCGAACTTGTCCATAGTCACAGAATATTTGTCAAGGTTTCTCTCTGAGATTTTATTTTTAGATATTTTGCTTTCTTCCTCTAACCTTTCCTGCCCAAAATGAGAGAGAAAAATATAGCACATTTTCTGTCATCAGTTTAGATATAAGGATAGTTTCTGTTTGACGAAATAATAATGACTATTGGCTTTGAATTGCAGGGGTAGTTTATACAGGTTATTGCATAGACCGGGTGCAAGAGAAGTTTTGGATGAAAGGCGTCGGTTGAATATGGCATATGATGTGGTATGTCTTTGTAAGGTGCCATCTTGTGTATAGTGGTAGAAAGTGGAATATTTTGGATTTTGGCTGCTTCTTTCATTGATTATTCCAGTAGTCCGGTAGTCACATTACTACATTTTAGCCTGAAACTTCAAGGAACCCTAATTAAGCATCTCTTAACATTTCTGATCCTTTAGACTGTAAAACACATACCTGAAGTGGTTATTTTGTTGCAGATCCAAGGTTGCTAGTGTACAGCATACCATGCTGTGTACTTTGTCTAGTATAATCTATTCTACAAATAATTCAGAACTAGAACACACAAAATTCAATTAGAATAATTAAAATATGCATTAGGAATGAAAAGAAATCATGTAATAGTCCCAAACACTTTCTTCCACAGGTTATTTGGCCAAAAATACCAAACCTGGGGGTTTTTTGACCTTCCCCCTCTTATTGTCACAACCAACAAAATGTGCAAATTGGGTTGATGTCTACCGAAATAGTGTTTTCTATGCATTGGTTTGAAGTGACTATTACTCCAGAATTTCAGCTGGAGCTGCCAAAAATTTGATTGAAACGTTGCATACCTACTAGTAAGTTGGACCTATATATGTTTAAGTGTTGACATTTTCACAATTGCTGGAACTGTCAAAAATTTGATTAAAATGTTGCATACTTAGTAAGTTGGACCTATATATGTTTAAGTGTTGACGTTTTCACAATCGCAGCTTATTTTTTTGGGGTTTCATTTTTATATTATTCTATTTGTGTGTTATAGGCAAAGGGAATGAATTATCTTCACCGCCGTAATCCCCCCATTGTTCATAGAGATTTGAAGTCTCCAAATCTTTTGGTGGACAGAAAATATACTGTCAAGGTAAGAATTAGTTTGCTCTTTTACTTGACAGGCTGGCTATCCCTGCTTGATCACTGATATTGGATTAAGCTGGAGAATTCTTAAATTTCTGTTTGGTTGGATTCACTCATAATAATTTCTTATTGGATCCATTTGGAGAAAGTTTACGTTTCTGATTCTGTTGAAGATTGTGCTAGCTTCCGATTTATATTTGGATGCCTCCTTAAGAATTTTATTTTCTTCTAGTTCATTCCTTAATTGATGCAAAAATCTAGTCCAGCATGTTCTAGTTTATAGCACATCATTTTGTTGCATCCACCTCTTGTATGGCAATCAGCATTTTTTGTTGATTCATAGTTGTGCACCTTTCTAACTGGAGCTGTTCCTACGGTTCCAGCAGCATTTCTAGTTAACTCCAAGTTAGTCCAAACATTGATAGGCTAAATGCATATTATCATTGAAGTTCTAAGATTTATACGATTGTTTTGATGCCTATTGAGCATAATTTCTCCTCCAAAACCATATCCAAATGTAATGTGTAAATTTTGTATTGGTTATGTTTCTCAGAGAATTAAAATAGGATGGATGAAGTGAAGAGGTGTGTCTGGTGTTTTATGTGATCGATGCATTCCCTGAAAACTCGAGGAGAATTTTCTAGGATGGTTGTATAACCGGCTAGAATGTATGGTGCAGTGTGTTGGGCTGTCAAGAAGCATCATGTAGATATGCTCAATGTAGCGGAAATGAGGATGTTAAGATAGATGAGTGGAAAAACTAGGGAGGATAAATTAAGAATTGATCATATTCATATTAGAGCTGGTTTGAGCGTGTCCTTGATTGATGATAAACTATGAAAAAGTCATTTGTGGTCTCACGCCCATGTTCAACAGAGATGCCCAGCCCACATATGGAGGAGTGATTTAATCTGGATTGAAGGACTAACAGAACTAGGGGCAGACTGAAGATAACCTTAGGAAAATTGGTGAGAAATGATATGCATGCTTAGGCTTTGGATCCAGTGTGGCCTTGAATAGATTTGATTGGAAGGTAAGGATCAATGTAGCCGGCCCCATTTAGTTGGGATAAGGCTGTGATGTTGTTTTACACTGTCCATTTCTCATCCTTCTTTGATTGAGGACATCCCATGAAGTTTCAATAGCTGTGTATTGACAAAACAGTTGTGGATTGGCCTTCTTTTTGTTTAAAGAAGGAGGGGGGGGGGGGTGGGGGTTGTCATGGTCTTGAGAACAAAAGGTCCGTGTGTTTAAGGTATGAGAGATAAGTTGAGGTGAAGAAGGGACTCAAATGGAATGTGAAATTTAATGTTTAAAGAAAAAATAATAATAATTTTTGTTTGACAGAAGTGAAGAATAAATAAAGGGTAGCTTTATCCAGATTGCTTTGGGGATTCCCTTGCACTAGGACCATGTGTCCGCAAAAATTCCAAAATTTCTTCCCTTCTACTCCATATGTTTTAAAATTTTGTTCTGCATCAAAAATTTTCTTCTTCTTTTGTTTCCTGTTACCATCTTAATTGTATTTACTATTTACCCAGGTATGCGATTTTGGTCTTTCTCGTTTGAAGGCAAACACATTTCTCTCATCTAAATCAGCAGCAGGAACAGTAAGTACTTCAAATTTAATATTTCTTGGTATCCTATTAGTCACTTGCATTTTCTGGACACTGGATGTTAACTTAGCTTCTTTTCCTGCTAATTTAGCCTGAGTGGATGGCCCCTGAAGTTCTTCGTGATGAGCCATCAAATGAAAAGTCGGATATTTACAGCTTTGGAGTAATCTTGTGGGAACTTGTGACATTGCAACAACCTTGGAGTAACTTAAATCCAGCACAGGTTTGTTCTTTGATTCCTTATTCAGATACACTTGAAAAGATGGTAGGAAAATATTCTATATACAATAGCTACTTCATCTTGGTTAAGAAAGACTATTGGGAAAGTGTGTTTCTCGGGTTTAGATAACTAGCTGGACTTGGTTTATCATTAGGAACTGATATAATGGTGATGCAGATAACAAACATGATTGAGCTTGTTTTATGGGAAATGGTTGGGCTATGTATCTGTTTGGCCTTTGGTCCTATCAACATATGATGGTCATCTCTATTTGCCATCTCAACTAGGTCAACATTCTTGAGAGATCTCGGCTACATAAAGTTTGTTCTTTTTTTTCTTTTGGGGGTGGGGGGGGGTTTGTGTATCAATGTTTTGGTGGGTGAATGCGCATAGCTGGTTTTTAAGGGGAGACTATGCCAATACTAATATACATATTTAAGCTTTCAAATTGGGAGAAAACACACACAATTTAGCGGTTTGATTGCACCAATTCCCTCTTCTTCCCACCTCAGCATTTCTTAGCCTTCCTCTTTGTATTACCCTTTTGGATTGCCCAACGGCCGACCTTATTAGCCACCCTTCCAACCCCCTATGCATATTCTGAAGGTGCAACTCTAGCATCCCACCCTAAAACTGTTCCTATTTGGCTTACTGACTCTCTGACCATGCAAAGATCCAACCTTTGAGTTCAGAGATAGAGGATGATGTTTCCCAAAGAATTAAAATAGGGTGGATGAAGTGGAGAGGTGCATCTGGGGTCTTGTGTGACAGCGTATTCCATTAAAGCTTATAGAAAAATTTTACAGGACCGTTGTTCGACCAGCTATGATGTACGGTGCAGAGTGTTGGACTGTTAAAAAGAATCATATAGATAAACTCAGTGTAGCAAAATTAGAATGCTAAGATGGATGAGTGGCAAAACTAGGAAAGATAAGAGAAGGAATGATCATATTAGAGTTGGTTTGGGAGTTGCTCCCGCAAGTGATAAGCTTTGAGAAAGTCATTTGAGGTAGCACGACCACTTTCAACGGAGATCTATAAATGCCCCTGTACGGAGAAGTGATATAATCGAGATTGAAGGGTCTAGAAGAGCTAGGGGTAGACCTAAGATAACCTTAAGAGAAGTGGTGAGAAAGGATATGCATAGTTTAGGCATTGTATCTAGCATGGCCTCAAACAGAACTGATTGGAAAGCAAGAATCCTTGTAGCCTCCCCATTTAGTTGGGATAAGTCTTGTTGTTGTGTTCTTTGCTCTGGCAGACTGGCACTCTTGATCCTGACTTGGGCACTAAATTGTGGTTTTCTGATCCCTATTTTGGGTTCTTTTTTTTGGCTTTGATTGGCTGCCCTCCCCACCCCCCACCCCCAACATGTGCATTTTGTCATTGTTGTCCTGGTTTTGTGGCTTTAGTCTTTTATGGCCTGCCTCTTTATTTGTTGAGCTTGACCGCACTTTTGGTGGTGCCATTGAGTTTGTTTCCCTCCTGTTCCTTTCTTCTCCTTTAGGTAATGAAATTAATAATTATTTATTCTAAGAAAAACAAAAAAATGCAACATTGGTTGGCAATAAAGGCCGAACCCTCATTGTCAACCTGTAATATTGCAGATATCACGCATAATTTGAAACTTCAATTGACTTTCAGGCATAATTGACAAGTAAATTTGGTGCTAAGTGACAAGTAAACATACATAAAGACATGGATGTTTCTTTTAGTCCAAACTACTCACAAAAGCAGATTCATCTCTAACTGTAGCTAAGTCAAAATATTATTGCATATGTTATACTTTCATCGTCATTGACACCATTCTACCAAGTGCCAAGCAATGAGTGAAGATGATGTAGAACCGGGACACTTTTAGAACCAGCCAAGGAACAAATCAGCTAGGATCAATTCCAACCAGTATTGGAGGCCAGCTCATACCAGCCAGCTGGTCCATCATGCTCCACAGTTTTGACCGGTCAGCCTAGACTGCTACAATGGGACAAAACATGAAGATGGGAGGCAAAAACACTGCTTATCTGAACAATGTCACAGCCTATTATTTGTCATATTGAGAATATTTTGGAGGATTTTGTGGGGCCTAAGATGAGATTACATGTAGATTTTATTCTTGGGAGATTTAGGACCTTAGTTTAGTTTTCTTAATTTAGTTTCTTTTTGGTAGTTTCTATTTTAATTATTTATGCATGTTTCTGAAATAAAGTCTACTAGTTTCCATTCTCCAAGAGATTCTAGTGTCACTAATTACTAATATAAACTCTACTAGTTTCTATTCTCCATGAGATTCTAGTGTCACTAATTACTAAGTTATTAGCTTGTATTCATTGTAAAGTTTTAGCCAAGCTATAAATAGGCCCTTTAATTGCAATATAGGACTGGACTTTAAAGAAATCAAATCTGCAGGCCATGTTGCCATGGCTAGGTGAGAAATGACATTCTTGTGTTTTGTATGAGATCTCATCTCAAGTCAACTAAGATTTAGGATTTTCTGAGTATTTCTTGATGAGATTTTAGGCTATCTGGGCCAAAAAATTGAGATCTTGGCAAGCTGGGGGGATTTCTTTTTGTAACTCGATGACCTAATTCGGTGGGTTATAGGGTCTTTTGGGGCTAAGACTTGTAATCTCTCACCTATTTTAGTCCTTCTAAACACAATGGTGGCCATGGATTGATGAACAAACAATTATATATTTGAGTTCCCTTTCAACCCTAAGTTTAAAACCCCTACGTTGAAAAGCACTCTTACAAAACCTGTTGTACACATCATATACTTATTATTTATGAACGCGTTAATGTTGAAAACTCAAAAAACTGTAATATGTTGTACATTACACTTGTTCGTTATCAATGTTGAAATTGCCACAATGAGCATAAATTACAATAAAATTCTGAGATAAACCAGGATGTCACAGAGATCTGAGATATTGGCCAGCTCTCATTGAGTTTTGGCCAAGATATATCCAAGATTTACTAAGGTATCTGAGATATTGTCGAGGAATCCAATATGCGAGATATGAGAGAGCTCTCAACGAGAATTGGTAAAATTTTCCTCTTGCAAGTCATAATCATCTCTCTTTGCTGAAAAAGTGAGATTTCTCGCATATTCTCGAACCACGCTTTGAGGTAGGCTACTACAATAGGCCTAAATTTTGGGTAGGGGGCTGGAATATAGGATCAAAGCGGGCCTTGGTCCAATGTTAAAGTTGCTCTGTTGTTCCAAATTGGTTTTAGGTTTGAGTTTGGAAACAACCTACCTACGAAAGCAAGGGCAAGGCTGTAGACATGTTAAGCCTCCCTAAACCACGAATTGTTAGAAGCCTCTTGCACTGAATATGCAGTTTTTGGTAGACTACATGATATACTTGATTTGGATTGCTGTATTCCATTATTTATTGTCTGATTAGATTCTTTTGTGGAAGTAGTAATTAATTATTTATCCCTAAAGGGAGGACCAAAAGGATGGAGAAAAAGCAAAAATTCCAAGGAGAAGAGAGGTCAAGGAGGAAGTTATAGGCAAATGTCTAAGCCTTGGGTAACAACAATTAGTCTGTTCCTCGGGTTCTACAAAAGGTTTAACTGGAGACCAAAAGGTGCTTGGAGCTAACATCATTGAAGATGGTTTTGCAAAACTGATCGAGAGGATTTGATTCGATAATCTTCAAAGCTTACACTCATGCCAAATATGGGAGGGTCCAACACCAAGTACAAGTTTATTGATGGTGTAAAAAATAGAGGGACCTAATGAGGTCAGCTAATACCAGTTGCTATCAAATTGTTGGGGGGGGGGGGGGGGGACCTGTTATGGAGCCAAATAGAAAGCTAAAGCTCTAATAAAATGGAGTTGGTGAAGGGATGAGAAAAAGATTATGGTCAATATTGTCGGCACTTGTTATACAACAATGTATACATGTAATAGTCATTTATGTAATGTTGTGACTAAGTTCTTGTACCCGACTTCTAAAATCACCAACATATTTTGTTGGGAGACCCGAATGACCAGATCCGTGAGATTTGTGATGGAAACGGCCTGTTAAAGGTCTATAAATATGTACCCTATGTTCTCGTATAGTCGTAATAGGTTTGTGAGATTTGGGATTTTCACCTTAGGGTTTTGGGTGAGAGTTTCTATAATGCTGCTCTAGTGGTTTGTTAGAGATCTCCATTATTTTATTTTCCTACACAGTGAAAGTTTTTTGTCCATGGACGTAGCACATTGTGTTCGTGTGTGAACCACGTTAAATCCCTATGTTTTTTTATTTTCTTTTTGTTTCTATTTGAGTTTTCTTGGTGTTCATTCTAGCTATTCATTTATTGATCTTGATTCATTATTCAATATAAATGTAGCTACATAATATTGGTTTTTACAACTAAGCAGATTAAAGGGTAATTGGCAAGAACAATGCTAAATTGGATGAGGTTTACAATATTTGGAGATCAAACCACTTGCGGTTCCCGTGAACTGACCAACCAATAGTTGAGGGCATAAAAGTGCCATGAACACCTAATGGCTTAAGCCGGTGCTCCCATTTCTTCGTTGACCCATCATGCAAAAGGTATGCCATTTGAGTGAGTGCCTGCCGGCTCGTTGCTCCGCTCCTTCGACTGATTATTTGCATAGGATCTCAGGTTCTCTATTGCACTCCCTAAATAGGTGCGCTGCCTTGTTAGCATTCCTCTTGATGTTCACATCTTTTGGGGGAGGATCGCATCCAAAACAAAAGGCCACTTGTCTTTAACCCTTTTAGAAACTGATTTTTTGGTTTGCGAGAGCCACCTAGAAGTTCTCTATCTCATTTCCAGCTTGTCAAGTGGAGCCTTTAGAACTTGACTCCACAAGGGATAAAGGATTGAAAGTAATGGGTAGAAGGTTTGCACCCGCACCGGCACGCCTTGAATCACTCACAGTCTATACTATGTCGCGAGTAAAGTCCAATGCAAGGAACTCAAGTTTCTTTGCATGATAGTGGGTTGGTCAATGAAAGAGACTTGTGTCCAGGGTCCTATGTGATCGACCAATATTTTTAAAGCTCAAAGGAAAATTATTTACAACCAGCTACGATGTAAGGTGTAAAGTGTTGGGCTGTTAAGAAGAATCATATGGATAGAATCAATGTAGCAAAAATGAGGATGCTCAGATAGATGAGTGGCAAAACTAGGTAGGATTGGAGCTGAAATGTGAGTAGCTCCAATAAATGATAGGCTACGTGAAAGTCGATTGAGGTGTCTTGGCCATGTTCAATGGAGGCCTTTAAATGCCTTGTGTGAAGAAGTGATTTAATCCATATTGAAGGAGTTAGAAGAACTAGGGGCAGTGTGACTCGAATCGAGGGATGAGGGGTAGCTATTGCTGGTGGTACAGCTTTGAAAATAAAAACTTATAGCAAAAGCCCTTAGCCATTGTGAATTGTCTCACCAATTGCTTCCTTGTTCTCTTTTACAAAGCAAGTTACTCATCCTCTTGACTAAAATCTAAGTCAGCTGCAATTATAACAGGAAGGGTTTCATTGGTGTCCTAAAAAGCGTACTTGAGATTTGAAGACATGGGCTTCAAATTAAGCTGTGGGGCCTCAATTCATGGCGCGGAAAAGAGACTAGTCTCTCAATTGGCTTTGAGGAGTGGAGCTTTACGATGTTAAAGGAAAAATCACTTTCCTCTTTTTTGTCATCCAACTCTTTCCTGTATTCCATGAATCCTCCATCAAAATCAATTTCAAAATCAGTATGAGTAGATACTGGAAAACAATATAACATGTTAACATTCTCATACAAATTGGGTTGCTTACCCAATCTAAAAATATTGGAATCCACAGAGGTAGTCCCAGAAGATAATTTCATTAGACCATCCTTACAATTAATCAATGCATTGCTAGTTGTAAGAGATGGCATACCAACTATCACAGGTATTTGGTCTTTAAACTTAAAAAGCAGGTTGGATGTCCATAATCGTAAAGTCTATAAGGAAGACAAACTTACCCACTTCAATCAAAACATCCTTAATCATGCCCTTAACGAATTTTGACTGATCTATCCAACAATTGGAGTGTGAGGGAAGTCGGTTTAAGTTTTTCTAGTTCTAATTTTTGGTACATTAAAAAGGGTAATAGATTGAAACTAGCATCTAGGTCAAGAATTACATGTTCAATTTTAGTCGTTTTATACGTGAGATGGTAGGGATCCAAGATCCTTGTACTTAACCATAGCTTGGTGGGACAAAATAAAACTCACATTGGCCATCAAGAATGCCTTTTTAGGCACATTGGCTGTCCTCTTCTGTGTGAATAAGTCTTTAAGCACTTTATCATAAGCAGGAACCTGTAAAATAGCGTCTCGCAAAGGAGTATTACTTGAACTTATTCAATAGCAATTAGAATCCTGTCTATGCAGGCTGACTTTTTATTGTTGATGAGTCCTTTGGGGGAAGTTTCATAAACATAGTCTCTCTCTCTCTCTCTCTTTCACGAATATCTCTTCAGGTTCCCGAGATGAACCTTGAATGGGAAGAAGTGCGTCACTCACATCAATGGGTTGAGTCGGTTGACTGCTACGGGATTGTGGATTTCACGAGGATAGATTGTCTCATAGTCCATAGATACCCAAATCCATTTCTTAGAGCATAAATGGCACTGTATTGGTTTGAAGGCTCTGGATTAGGCCTGTAAACGGATTGGATTCGGCTTGGATACACTAGTATCCTAATCCAAATCCGATTAGCAAAACTGCTATCCAAATCCGGCAAAAATTTAGAAAGGGCATTCGATCCGAAACTTTATCGGATATCCGATAATAATCCAATCCGATAAACTATCCGATTATTGATTGGTGATTGTCATTTTTTAATATTTTTTATTTTAAATTTACAATTTCCAATTACCGATTACCGGTTTCCGAATCCGATTATCATCCATTTTTAAAGAAAAATATGTTAAATACTTTACTCTATATGGATAATTTTTTATCCGGATGTTATCCGATCCGATAAGCAATTATCCGAATCCAAATCCAGTTGCTTAGCAAACGGATATTTTCCGGTAAGAAAAATTCTGGATACGGATACCCTTAAATGAATACGAATGCGAATTCGGAGGCGGATTTTGGCTATCCATTTATAGGTCTACTCTGGATATGGTGGACCTTGTTGATTTCTTGGATTGGGATCTAGTTGAATAGGCATTTTACCTTTTTCTCTTTTATATGGGGCACTAGTAAGCTGAGAGATTTTCTTGTCCATATTGTGGTGGCATTATACACTAGTGCATTAGTCATGGAGGAGTAAAATTTTGTGCTCCCTCTTTTGGCGTTTCTTTCATTACTAAATGAATGAGATGATCTGAAATGGATTGGGCAGGGTTTTAAAAAATGAACTATTATAGATATTGATGAAGTTGATTTCTGGCATATGATGCACGAGTACTATAGTCTCTGGTATTTTGCTTTTTTCTTATTCTTACCTTGCTTCATTTTTGGTCTACAATAGATTATTTGCTAATCCAATTCAGTTTAAAGACAGAAATGATATTTATTGTTGTTTTTTATCCCCTTCTTTTTATTGGTTTTTTTTTTTTTTTTTTTTTTCTGAGGGGGGGGGGGGGGGTTGTGCAGAAGTGTGGAACCAAGTAGGGGGAAATTTCTCTCTCCCCCTGTGCTTACCCTCTATTTACTCTTTTCTCCCCTATCAGAAGGTTCACCTCTAATTGCTCTCCCTCTCCCCCCCCCCCCAACACCAAAAAAAAAAAAAATTGAACATAGTAAGTCACTTAATTTATAGAGTTGCTGTGAGACACCGATTCTCCTCTTGCAGGTGGTAGCGGCTGTTGGTTTTAAGGGAAAAAGGCTTGAATTCCCAAGCAACGTAAATCCTCAAGTCACTGCCTTAATTGAGGCTTGCTGGGCTGAGTGAGTAAAGTGGTCAATTTTCTTGATCAAGTCTTTGGCATCCCTTGATTATTTTGTTCTCACAGTGAAAGTGTATTGAACTGCAGTGAGCCATGGAAGCGTCCTTCCTTTTTAGGTGTTATGGAATCTCTGAGGCCATTGGTCAAGCCTCCAACAGCTCCCCCAGTTCGTGCAGACGTGTCACGACTTTCCTGAAGGGGTGGTGTACCTGCAAGTAGAAGTCATGAATGCACGTTTGTAATCTTATTGGTGATCTACTGTGTTGGAGGAGTACATTTTGCCTGGATTCCTTCTGGTAAGCCAGTCTGATCATTTTATCTGAACAATTTGAGTGACAGTGTGTACCTATGCTTATCCAACTTTGCGGTCCATTAACAAGAATTCCTGACCTTTCTTTCCAATTTAGCACTCCCCAATTCGATGTTATAGATTGAGATGATGGTTAATTAGCTTATACAAAATAAGGGATGGCTGGCCTATTGTTTGGGAAAATTTAATCAGAAGTGATCATTGATAGAAGGTTTAGATGGAAGGCTGCAGTCCATTGCAGAACACTGAACTTATCAAGGAGCACTTTATTATGTTCTTGTTATTCAGTCATTGAGTTTGAATTCCTACATGGTTTGCTGCAAGGTGTTACTGATTGCTGCTGTCACTGATAATTTGAAGAGGGTGCATGGAATTTGCAGCCATTTCATCCGACGGATCATTGATTATTGATTTTGAAGTCCATCCCTACTCTGTTGGCGTCACAACTTTGTTGAATCCCAGGTGTGTTTGGTCTTTGCCATCAGATAAAACAACAAAGATGGAAGGGAAAAAAAGAAGTGTATAATTTCTGTACACAATTTTGTATCTTATATGTATTCTTTTTTGTATATTTAAATGGAAAAATATATGTGATTAACCCATCTTTTTTTTTTTTATTTTTTTCTTTTCTTTAATTGTAAATTTTGTAGTAATTTCTTTTTGATTGTTCTTTGTGGGAGATAAGTTGACCATGCCTGAAATACAAGAGATTGATATTGTTTTTTATATTATTAGGAATGATGCACATGCTCAAGTACATGTGATGTGTTCTTGAATTTAATTTTTAAATTTTTGTGTAATTTATTTTATTTCTAATTTGTATTTTCTTTTCTTTGACTTGATTTTTAGATCAATTAATAATTATTATATTATTCTATTAATAAATATTGTATTCATGTATGAATTATAATTACACTTTTGGACATCCTTCTTAAATGATTTAAAGATTTAACGAATTGATAAGCAAAGGTATTTTGGGAAAGAGAAATGTAATCATGTCGTTTGAGTTTGTGCTCAAGTAATGTTAATTATTATTTTATTAATAAATGTTGTGTTTATGATTTATAATCATGATTTGAGACATTATTTTTTAATAATTTTAAATTTTAATGAATTGAATAGGCAAGGGTATTTTGGGAAAGAAAAACATAATCATATCCTTCGAGTTCGTGCTCAATTAACGATAATTATTATATTATTTTTTTAATTAACATTGTGTTTGTGAATGATGATTACAATTTTGGACATCTTTTTAAATGATTTAATGAATTGAATAAATAAGAGAATTTTAGAAAAAGAGAAATGTAGCTATGACTTTTTAGTTTGTATTTTTGTAATAGTAGTATGGTGTCATCAGCAAACATCAAATGCGTGAGTGGATCCGTTCTTCCCTTGATGCTAATGCCTTTGATATCGCCTCTGCTCTCTCCAAGTGTGATCATCTGAGTCAAGCCTTGTGAACAGATTACGAAAAGTGCGGGTGATAATGGATCTCCTTGCCGTAAGCCTATTTCCGGATTTATTGTAAATCTCTCAGATCCATTGATCAAAAAAGAGTATCTCACAGTTGATAGTTAAAGTAAACTTGAAGAGTGTACATGCTTTGAAAGAGGGAATCAATGCTTATTGCAAAGCTTCTGGCCAGTTGATAAATTACAACAAATCCAATGTCTGCTTTAGCCCAAATACTTCGCAAAAAGTGAAGAAGTGGTTCTAAAAAATTCTGAAGGTATCCTATGGTGAAGGGCCAACCAAATATCTAGGTTTACCAATGGATTTCGGGTTATCTAAAGTGGCATTATTTCACTCCCTTAGTGATGAGGTGGAGAGTCGTTTCCAATGATGGACACACAAGCTATTAAATCAAACCAGCAGGGAAGTTCTTTTAAAAGCTGTGGCTCTCCCATCTTCTACCTATGCCACTTCTCACTTTAAAATTCCAACCTCCATCCACAATAAGGTGAAATCCCGGGCTGCAAGATTCTTTTGAGGAGGGACAAAGGAAAAAGCAAAAATACATTGGATGTCTTGGAAAAGATTGTGCAAGGAAAAGGCCAAGGGGGGAGTGGGGTTCAAAGATCCATCAATGCAAAACAAAAGCTATGTTGAGCAAGGTAGCTTGGAGGCTTCTCTCTTAACCTGATGCATGTTGGGCTCAATTCCTCAAGCAGATCTATTTCCCATATACATCCTTCTTGGAAGCACGCTTGGGTAATAATCCATCATGGGCATGGAAAAGTATCATTGAAGGAAGAGAAGTACTCAAAAAAGGGCTGATTTGGAGGATAGGCAGGGGAGACCATATTGATGTTTGGGAAGAACCATGGATTCCTACACTAAAGAAGTTCAAAGTCTTTACTATAAAGCCGAATGAATGTGGGGTTTCAAAAGTGGCAGACTTGATAGATCAACAGTCCAGAACATGGAACAGCACAGAAATTATTAGATGGTTTTCCCCGGAAGAGGCTAGTGCAATTCTGAACATCAAGTTGGCATTGTTCCCTAATGAAGATGCTCTAGTGTGGGGCTGCAGCAGAAATGGAAGATTTTCTGTGAAAAGTGCCTATAAAGTTCTTGCACAACACCAAGAGGAGGTAACGAAAGACTCCTTCTACATCCAAAACTCATAGTTGGAATGAGGTCACAGAAGCACATTGGAAAGAGATATGGAAGTGTAAAACATGGCCAAAAATCAGGAATTTTCTATGGAGGGCTTGTAATGAATGTCTAGCAACTACATCTAACCTCAATTCCAAAAATATTGAAGTAGATGTATTATGTGGAGAATGCGGTTTGGAGGAGGAAACAACCCCACATGTCCTACTACATTGCCAGTTTGCAAAGAGTGTATGGTTTGGCTCTCCTCTCTCTTGGAGGATCTCAGATGACAAATGTAGATCGCTCCAAGAATGGATATCTATCTGGAGGGAATTTAGCAAGCTCAGCAAGCAAGATGCCGAAGTTATGAAAAGTCTGAGTTCCTTTGTAGCGCAGTGGTTATGGAAAGCTAGAAATGATCGAATCATGGGATACCGAAGTTGGAAACCACATTAAGTAGTGGAGATGGCAGTCCACTCATTGCAAGAGTTTTGGGACAATTAGAAGTCAGCCAAACCAACTACAGTAAGGGGGATGGACTATGAAGAAAATGAGGAGTCGAATTGGAAACTTCCTCCAAGAGGTTTTGTGAAAGTGAATACAGACGCCTCATGGGTTGCAAGTACACAACAGGGTGGTGCAGGCATTATTATACGAGATGCAGAGGGGAAAATCTTGAGTGCTTTGTCATTACCTAGAAGCTATAATTCGCTGAAGAAGGTGAAATTCTTGCTTTCAGAGCGGGACTCTTGGAGGCGCTTGCATGCAGGTATGAGTCAATTCTAGTTGAGTCAGATTGTAAGCAACTCATCAGGTACCTTGAAGGAGAGATTCAACCCCCGATGGTAGTGGAACCACTAATCCAAGATATTCACTATCTAATGGATAACTTCATACATTGTATCCCTGCCTTTATTCCTAGGAGATCTAATGTAGTTGCAGATCTCTTTGCCAGGAAGGCCCTTTCGGTTTCGGGCCCGAAAGAATGACCGTCTTCCACTGGGTGGTTGGTGGAACTGTGTTTTCCAACACCCCTTGCCCGCTTTGAATAAAAGTGTTGTTTACCAAAAATATATATATATATATATACATACTACTATTATAAAAGCATGTACTCTACCTTTTCCGCAAATATTTTTCTGTCCTTTTTTGTCCTTACCATTGTTCCTAATACCAATAATGTTGTACTATTTGTTATTTCTTTACTTATTTTTTCAAGGATAATTTAGACATTTTAATCATAAATTATTATTAATTTATCATTAATTTTAATACCCCTCTCTTGATTTCTCTCTCGATTTATCTCTCAACCTCTCTCAATCTCTCTCAAAGTCTGTCGCTCTCTGCATTCCTCTCCCTCTCAAACTCTCTCTGAATCTCTCTCTAAATCTGCACTCTCTCTAAATCTCTCTGAATCTCTCTGAATCTCTCGCTCGATCTCTCTCGAACCCCTCAATCTCTCTCAAAGTCTCTTGATCTCTCATGCCTAATCCTCTGTTCTCGCTCTCGAACACTCTCTCAATCTCTCTCAAAGTCTGTCGCTCTCTATATCCCTCTCCCTCTCAAACTCTCTCAGAATCTCTCTCAAAATCTGGATTTTATGTGGTGTGGATTCTTTGAGGTTTTTTATTTCCTTCTCGAAATTGGAGTTTCATCCTCCTTATAGTGAAAATGGAGGAGTAGGGAGTAGAAGCTTTATTTATTTATGTTTCCTTGATGGTTGGATTTTTGAGTTTCCAGGATGCAGACGCTGCGAAATTTTCAATATATGTTCATTCAGAGCTTGATTTCGTCGTTAATGAATGAACAACGAGATGTTCCTTCTTTTATGGTCGACACTGAACAATAGCGTTGAGGTACCCCGGATGAACGGAAGCTTCTTATTTATTGAAGAATTTGCTTCTTTCTTTCTTTTTGGGTTGTCTTATATTTCGCAGCTAATGAACCAAGTGGTCGTGCTGTAGGTAATGTGGGGAGAGGCAAGTATGATTGAGGCCGAGAGGTTATTATTGGAAGCAGCTCTCAAGGATCCTACAAATCAGGGATTTGTTCTCCTCTCTAATAGGTTAGTCAGCTAGATCTCTTGAATAAATGCGTATTTTGTTTCTAGCTCTGTGCAAATTTGAACTCTACCCACGGTTGGTACTGTCTATGTTGATGATTTTCCAAAATTGTGATAGTTCGATTGGATTGTCTTGAAATATGAGACGAACTCTATTGTCATTGAGCCTCCAGCTGAAATAAATTGAGAGTTTTTAACCTTTATGATATCTTCTTTTTTGTGAAACAACTTTAGTAATTAGTATTATATTACTAATACTTTTATATACTCTTGTTTTTTCGCAAATTTCTTTTTGTCCTTTTCTATTCTTATCTTTTTTTTTTTTTAATTCCATTACTTTTTATATATATACACGATTTTCAATCCGTCAGGGAATTCGAAACCTGTAACAACCCCTATCATTCAGGTAGTCTAATCCATCTCAAACTCTATCACCAACTCACAAACAAACGACTCGCAATCAAGAGTTTGGGCGTGGGGGGTCTTCCCAAAACCTAAACCTACTTCTTTCTGTTTATAAGGAAGGAAAGAATCATCGATAACCAGACGAAAGCTTAGAAACTAGAGGAGACACATGAGGAGGAAGAAAGAACAGTCAACCATTATGATGGAAGAGATCCCGTCAGAACTGTCAACTGATATACTGAAGAAATCCTTTCGAGACTACCGGTGAAGTCCCAGATGCGATTCAGGTGTATATTTATTTACGGGATATTGGTTTCATTATTAAACACATGTATCGATTAACTGAGAAAAACCCAACCCCCCAACTCACATCCTTGGAAGTACGTACATTGCAGTTGTATTTACTCCTCAAAAATTGAATTCAACAGCACAACTACACAGATGAAAGGACAATTACACGACAAGGGATGGAAAATCCCACGGGCTCAAATTGATTTCCAAGCTTCATGCAATGGCTTGGTTTGCGTATGCTTAGAGACTTCTACACCGGGAAGAGGTGATGATGTCAGCATACGATTATACAATCCAGCTATCAGAGAATCCCTTCTACTTCCACAAGGTCCCAAGCAATACCTGTTCAATCGTTCTCCAGTTTACGGGATGGGCGTTAATCCCATAACCAAGGAACATAAAGTGGTGATGATTAGTTACGGTCTCAAGGGCGGAACATCAGTCATGATATATACAGTTGGTGATGGTTCTCATAGGTGGAGACGGATCCCTCATTCTTTTCCTTTCCTTGTTGATTATCCATCGCATAATTCATCTGTATGCGTGAATGGATCTATTCACTCGGTGGCTGGATGAATGGGAAAGCAATTTTACTCCCACACTTCTTATAATTTAATAGTTTCTTTTGATTTATACCAAGAGATGTCGCTGCCTTCCTATCAGCCATGATTAATAAGAGTTGCTACGGTTTCCTTGACTTTAAAATTTTCTGTTTCTAAGTATTGTCGTTCGTGTGGTTCAGTAATTAAGAGAAGAAAAAAGGTTCTTAATGTGCAACAAGGATTTGGTTTTCTAATGCGAATATTTTTGTGCCAAACCATGGTTTCATTTATGATTGTGTTCATCTGGTTCTGAGTGGAATAATTTTTATTCTCTAGATAATTTTGGTGGTGAATAGTAGTGCCATATTTGTGCATTTGTCTTTCTATATCTATTATTGCATTGAAGTCTCCATTATGTGGTTTCAAAGTAAGACAACACTATTGACTTTTCATCGTCTCCTTTGCCCGATTTTATTTGTGAAAAAAGAATAACCATTTGCTTCGGTGCTCTTGGCTAGGTTTTGACAATGGCTTTCATCAGCAAAATGGGGAATATACTCTACTTGACTGTCAGCGGACGTGTTAGTTCTGACTTATCGGCTTCAAATCCTTCTATTTTCCAAACCATAAGATGTATTAACTTCTCATGATCATATATCATTTTCTGATATATTCTATTTTCATTACCTCACAAGTATTTCATATACTACTGATGATCAAAGTTTTACCAAAAAAAAAAAAAAAACTGATGATCAAAGTTTGAGAGATGCATCATAGGTATTTTATATACTACTGATGATCAAAGTTTGACAATGATTTTCTTTATATATCAAATCATTGTCACGTGCAAATCTGTTAAGTTTCTTGTCATAGACTAATGCGTTAACCAACATTGAAGGATTGACTTAACAGTGAGTATGGTTAAGTTTAGATTTTGGTGTTTTTTTTTTTTAAGGTAATAAAGTTTAAATCTGACATATTTTAGGATTATTCAACTTATTTTTTATTTTTTACTTTGTTTTGATTTTTTTCGTGATAGGTGTGGTGATGCAGGAAGAGTAGTTTGATTTTAAGAAAGTGGTGGTTGTACTAGCTTTGGAGAAGCTACTCTCATTTTCTGCAAAGATTAGCACCGCTCAGGAACAATTAAATAAACATTTGACAGCAGAATTAGTGCCAATTATCAAGCTTTCAAATACCGAAAATTAAGTAGTGTATATTTAAAGATCATATTATACATCTTTGGAGATAAAAGGAATAGCACGAAGGCAACTTTCATTAAAAATATTGTAGTGAGGTGGGAATTGAAGAGGTGACCTAGCTTGTCTCTTGGGAGCCAACAACTGAGCTATCTGCTGTAGACACCATAATAAATATACACAATTGACTGTTGCACAATTGAATATTACCAGTAAATAGTAAAGTTAAAGAAAGAGAACAAGGCAACATACTTGAAAATTGAAATTAAAATCCTTGTAAACAAAAACCAATAATGTCATTTCTCTTTTTTTTCTTTTTTTTTTTTTTTTTTTTTTTGAAGAAAAAACCCAA
This sequence comes from Hakea prostrata, assembly GCF_041222555.1. Classification (NCBI taxonomy): domain Eukaryota; kingdom Viridiplantae; phylum Streptophyta; class Magnoliopsida; order Proteales; family Proteaceae; genus Hakea; species Hakea prostrata. The sequence goes on along the minus strand of NC_142600.1, from coordinate 21,466,767 downwards.
TAGTGTAAATATAACATTATTCGATTAACAAATAATGAAGCTTCCATTTTTTATGAATCATGCTTTATCTTGGTAAGCCAAACCGATTAAGGCTTTACCAACCTCCAGGAGAACCATAGTAAGGAGCTAGCATTAGAATTAAACCCTCAAATTAGACCTCTGGTCTTTTCTGGGTCTCCTAATGTAGACAGATATAAGTATTTGGCACACTTCTTCATCAAGTGCTACATCAATGGATCAATCTTTGAATCATCAGTGATGGGAAACCACGCAGGGCATTTCTTCCAACTTCGATCAATGGCTGATGTTTCCCAGATAATCAAGCTTTTAAGTTATGGATTTCCCTTTCGATCAACTCTCATTTTTCTGTGATTTGGTTTTCACCATCTGTAGCACCTCCTGGTATCGCCATTTTTTTTACTTGTTGGGTTGCTTTCCTAGCCTATTTATGAGAAGGAAAAAAAGGCAAACCAGAAAATAAGGACAGAGAGTTCAGTAATTTCCTGAAGAAATTAAATTATGAAAAAATTGGTTAATTTTGATCTCACCTCATTATCCCAATTACAACAAATGGTGATGATAGCCAATACCAATGTTTGCATTGCAGTTCTACAAATCATCCCAATCCAAATACCCTGATTTTGTCATTCTCAAACATTAGTAAACAATAACATAAAAGAAGTTTGCCTTTATGCTGTAAAATTCCAAAAAAATAATATTAAACTTATAATTGAGTTCAAACTTCTGCCCCTATCACATCTTTCCCTTCCCCCAGAGAACCTATGGGGCCAGTCACTATAATTGGTTGATAATGACCCAAAAAATAAAATAATAAAAGTTGATAAGGACATAAATAAGCAAACAACTAAATTAAAAATTGCACGAAATGAATATTTGTGTATAAAACTTTGATGCTAAATATATTCTAAATCAAAAGAAATTGGCATTCATTGCATAACATAGTTTTGGGGAAAGAAAAAACATAAAACTAATAAAAACAATAATTGGAATCCTATTTATGTGCAAAATTGAGATATATTTACTTTAATAATAATCATCTTTATCTCTTTTTGTTTTTAAAATTTTGAATACTATTTCCAGTACTTATTTTCCATATACTTACTCTCACTCTCAAAAGTTTCACTGATTATTCCCTCACCCCAAAACTTGATTGTTTATTTCAATTGTCTTCTTTCTTAATATAAAAATTTTCTTTCTATTTTTTTGACTCGATATCTTTTCTCTCTCATATGACCACGTGGATTTGCACGTGTCTTACTTTACTAGTATATATATATATATATATATATATATATATATATATATATATATATATATATATATATATATATATATATATATATATATATATATATATATATGGTTTTTATATTAATGTAAAGAAATTAAAAGAACTGTATCTCTCCTTTCATAGGATCCTAGTTAATGCATAAGTTACATTTACATGGCAATATGACTAACAAGAGATTTGTGTATTTATTGTATGAGAGTTTCCATCTAGGTACCAGATTTGATACTTGTTCCTCATCATTTAGCTTATTTTCACTTTTTGGTTCTAAAATGGAATTCTATGAACAACTTTATTTATTTATTTATTATTATTTTTTTAATTCTATGAACAACTTTATTCTCGATACACTGAGAAATAGTTTTCTGTGCTCGGCAGTTTTACAAAAATATTGATATCTAACCAGTTGTTTTCTTTTTAATTTCTAAGATCAGATATTGAAGTCTCCACTTTGTTCCAGAGAACCATGCATTCTTTCCTAAATATTTTCTTAGTAATTCTGTGTAAGCAAACAGCATGAAGAACGGTAACCATGACTTTGAGGCTTAGAAAAATGAAGGAAGAGGTGTTATATTATATTTTAGGGAGATCTCATGGGAGACTGGAGGTGGGGGTTTAGTTCATAGGTGTCATTGTTGGAGATGGAAATGGAAGAAGGAAAAAAAAATCAAAACTAGTGGTGGTCATGTGGAAGAAAACAAGAAAAGAGAAGTGAAAGGAATAACGTTATGCTATATTGATAATTTCACACAAGATTTTCAAATGATTTTATAAAGGGTAAAAACATAAAATCGCATTTCATACAGAGTCCGGATCAACTACCCGTTGGGGAGCACTCCCATCACCCAAACCGCTGGGTCCCACCGAATTTGTGGTGGTAAACCCGTCGGGGAACACTCGTGCCCCCGTCCCGCTTGTCCGCTTTTCCCCGTTTTTTTTTGCCTTTTTTGATATGGTATACAATTTTATACAGTACCATACTATTTTATACAAATTCGATACGATTTCGAAACATACCGAGGTATTGATTCCATCAAAACCGGTACCGTACCGAACTCAAATTTTTAATTCAATTTTGGTACATACCGTAACGAATTTTAAACGTGTGATTGAACAGTAAACAATTGCCACCCTGTCCTAGAATAAAAAAATAAAGAGCAAATTGCACTGGCACCCCAAAATAGAGGCCTAAAAACACTGACACCCCACTTTATGTTTAAAAAACATACGGGTCCTATTCCGTTAAAATAGTTAGTTGTACAATCTTAAAGACTATTATACCCTTCTCAGCCATTTCATCCCTCTACCGATTCTCTCTCCTCACTCGGCCCTCCTCTCCTTCACCTTCTCTATCTTCGGCACCGACCACCGACCACCAACCTTCTTCGTCTTCAACTCCAGCAGCTCATTCAAAGGAAAATAATCTGAACAAAATGTTTCATCAAACTAAGGCTCTGCTGCATTTCTTTCAAGGTAGTTGCTCACTAAAATAGGGTCTCCAGAGTTGAATCTGTCACCATCGTCACCTGCTGTGGTTGCTTGAAGAATAGTAGCTTACTGGAAATCCATCATTCATTTATGGGGATAAAACCATCAAAGTGAACCCAACATAGAACTGATTCAGCAATGTAGTTCACCTGTTTTTTTTATTTGTTTTATGTCCCTTTTCCCGAATTAAAGAAAGAAGAAAAAAAGGAGAAATCATGGTAAACGAAAAAGAAGAAACCAGAGAAAACTAAACCAACACCATTGTGAGATAGTGATTCAGAATTGAAAAGTAAGAACCCAGAGGTGTTGATTCATGGGAGTTCGGAGGTAGCCCTAATAGATGATGTAACCATAATGGGATTGAGGGGATAGCAACCGAGATCTGTGCAAGAATCAATGTACCGCCCAAATTTCCGCCCAGATTTGTGCAAGATTTGTGTTGATTCGTGATCGGAGTCTCTTCTCTAATTTGGTTTCCTTAATATTTCCATCATCAATGTAAATTTTCAGTTCCATTTCTCCATCGAGCTCTCAAATCTTAGTTCGTAAGCTTTGATAACCACGGAAACCAGGAACTAAATCAGATTTAGGAAAGGGAACGAAGGCGGTGTGAACAGAAGAGGAAAAAAAACAGGAAGAGGAAGACGGAGGCGGTGTCGACGGGTGCTGCCGGAGCTGAAGGTGGAGAGCTGAGTGAGGAGAGAGAATAGATTGGGGGATGAAAGTATGGCTAAGTATTGGTAGAATAATGAGCACAGGATTAGAATAACACATGTGTCAAACATCTAATGGTTTATTTTGTTTTTATTCTCAGATTTTGATAAGGGTATTTTTGGATTTAAGGAAAAATAAACAGTGGGCTAATGGTTTCACTAATAGAGTAGACTAACATGTTTAATGAATTGGGGTGTCAGTGTTTTTTAAACATAAAGTGGGGTGTCAGTGCTTTTAAACATCCTTTTTGGGGTGCCAGTGCAATTTGCTCAAAAATAAAAAATAAAAAATCCTAAAGGAATCGTGCGAAAATGGTCGGTTTGGCCGTTTGGATGGTGTAGTTGTCCTTTTGTAGGGGACCTGCCCTCTTCTCCGCGTCCGCGAACACCACTGCAACAGCGACTGCCTGCCAACCATATCGAGCAGGGAGGCAGGAGGAGACCACACCACCACACACCCCACCAGGCCACCAAAATATCCAAACTCTAACTTCCACCGACTTTCCTTTCTGGTAATAATATCAAACACTTTGTCGGCGAACCATCAACGCTCTCACTCACAGTGATGATCACCCTCCCTCCTCTACAAATACCCACTCCCACGAAGCCACTTCTTCATTTTCACAATCACCTTCTTCTTCACTTGTTGTATCAATGGACTCAGGAGAGAATCAGAATCGTTATCTGACGAAATCTTCTCCATCTTCTGCTCTGCCACCGCCGCCATGGCAATCTACGACCCAAACTACTTCCGCTGCATTTGGCTCGAGATTCCACTTAAATCAAAGCTCGCTTTGGTCTTCCTCGCCTTCTTCTTCCTCTTCTTCTTCTTCTTCTATGGAATTGCAAGGGTTTTCTTCTGTTTCTCCGTCCACAGAGATTACGGGGTGTTCTGTTACGGAATCCTCTCTTCATACGGAGAGGGAATCTAATGGTTCGCTTTCACTGTCTCCTTGCTCGAGTCCTGAGCTTGGAGGACAGGGAGGACACTCTATATCGGTAAAGGGTGATGAGAGAGAGAGGGAGTTTATTGGGACTCCTCAGCCTCTTGAATGTCTTCATGAGAATCCTGTTCCTCCATTCCTCTCCAAGACTTACGATTTAGTCGAAGATCGGTCTCTGGACCCGATTATATCTTGGGCATCTGGTGGTGAGAGTTTCGTGGTTTGGGATCACATAGAGTTCGCAAGGGTCGTTCTTCCCCGGAATTTCAAGCACAGCAATTTCTCCAGTTTTGTTCGACAGCTAAATACTTATGTGGGTATTGCTGATACACATCCTGTGTCGGCTGGTTTTCTTTGTATGTAATTTATTTTTTGGGTCCTTTCTCTTCTGTTCTGTTTTTAAGTCCTTCTGTACTAACTCATTTATTGTCACTGAACTGTAATTTTATTTGAATGAGGGACAAGTAGGTGCCCCAGTGTGATGTATCCTTTTATCTTCTGTAGATTGTCATTGAGACCTGTTTGTAGAACTGAGATTTGTAATGCAAACCTTGTGGAAAGTCGGAGGATTTGCTGTTGAATCTGCTTTTGCTTCTACTTGTGGTTGGTTGTGGTAATGTATAATTAGAGCTATTTTTCGTAGAAAATGGTTGTGTTTGGTTACCCTGTCTGCAGTTCTGGGTAATTCTGATTGTACAGAGATGGATATAGGTACGCAATTGAATTTGGTAATTTCTTCTTGCTAAGGAACTACCTAATTTGTTCTGCTGTTTTGCGGTTTCTGTTTTAGCCATCTTCTGTCTGCATTTAGTTATTGTATTGTGGGTCATAACAAAATGTAGAAACCTCTTCCTGAAAGGCTACCTCAGGAGAATTTTCTTCATATCCACCAGGGACTTTTTCTTTCCTCATTTGATGAGTTGTGGAGTCTCTTTACAGGTAGTATTTTCAGGTTATGAGAGGATTGTGTGTATTTATAATATCATCAACCTTCCACATATACTGCACGGTTTAGTCTAACTCGTGTTTTCTTTTGAGGAAGAAGCTGCTTTTTACTGGTTTACAGATTTCCTGTGTGGATCTCTGACTTGCCCTTTTGCGTGATCCTGGGGATTTCAGTTTGTCTTGGATCATTGGAATTGCCTATCATGTAAAGTTCTTCCATAGAATCCATTCTTTTTTACTTCCCATTCATTTTGATGTCTTTGGTTGATAAATCCAGGGGTTCCGCAAGATTCACACTGATCGCTGGGAATTTGCCAATGAAGAATTTGTACGGGGTAAGAAACATTTATTAAGGAACATCCATAGGCGCAAGTCTACCCAACTGCAGCAGATTAGCAGCTATTCTGAATCTTCTATTGAAGCAAAGAATGCTGGGCTGGAAAGTGAGATGGGGATGCTGAAGAATGAGAATACTCTGATGGTGCAAGAAGTTCTGAGAATACGGCAAGAGCATGAGGGAACAGCTCAGAAAATAGAGGCTATGAAGCAGAAGATCCAGTCAGCAGAACAGAAACAAAAGCAGATGGTTTCATTTTTGGCAAAACTGCTTCAGAATCCAGTGTTCTTGGCTCGTCTTCAGCAAAAGGCCGAACTCAAAGAGAGTGGTTCTCAAAGGGTTAGGAGGAAGTTCATCAAGCAGCAACAATCAGACCAGGTTCAAGTAGATTCATCCACGGGAGGTCAAGTATTGAAATACGGACCTCATAGCAGTAGCACTCCAAAATATTTGGCAACACGAGATTTAGAGCCAGTTGTGGAAAAACAGGAACCTGATTCTCCCTTAGAAGGTATCGAGGGGAACCTTGGTGTTGGTGTATCAGACACACAGGTTCAAAGTTGCAATATTCCTTCAAGTGAAATGTATCAAGAGTCTGTTCAGTCTTCGGAACAGATGGGTGTGGCAACATTAGACTTGGGACTCATGGGTTCTGAGGATGCCTTCATCAAAGGAAAGAATGTGGTGAGCCCCCCGCTAGAAGTTGGTACCGAGTACCATGTATTGGCTAGAGAAAAGACATATCCAAACTATATGTTTCCACAGACTGAAAGCATGTTAAAACCAGTGGATGTGTGGAGCATGGGTTTTGATGCCAGCATTGATGCATATACTTCTAGCCAAGATGTCTTGGATAATTTTGGATCATCATATATTTGGGACATGGGGTTTTCAGGAATTGGCAAATTGCTGGATGATGAATCTGCAATGGATGATTTTTAAAAGGAAGATGAACATCTTAAAGATTATCCCTATAAGAGTATAGGGCCTCAGGTATTAAATCTGTTTTCCTAAGATGATGTACTGTCGGCCTCACATCAGGGAATCCGTAAATCCTGGTGCTGGCCCTTTCCATAATTTATTGGAAGATTTTATTGTTGTAGATTTGGATTCTGCCAATAAAAACAGTATGATACCTGGGGTATACTTAACAGAGAGATTGTGTAATCCTAAGGTGTCAAACTGCCAGCCTCTGATCGAAAAGTTGGTAAATTCTAGTGTGGCTATTGCCATAAATTTATTGGAAGATTTGGTTCTTGTAGATTTTGATCTGCTAACAAAAACAGGGTGTGACTAGGTTTTATGATTAGCATTGATCCATAGAAAAAACTGAAAGCTGGAGATTTAAAGAAACATCTTGCATTTGTATGTGATTCTTTCCTTGTATGAAGCAAAGGTGATTGATTCTGCTTTCTGGTTTATATAGTTAAAGCCATTCAAGATAGATATGGCATTTGTATTAGCTTCGAAGAGCGAGGTACTTGTTGCTTTAAGAAGATGTTGTGTATATGATTTTGACAGTCTTGTTTATTCAATGAGCTGAGAACATGCTTGATTTCATTTTCTGGTTTATATTTAAAGCCATTCAAAATAGTATGGCATTTGTATTACTTAGATGAATGAGGTACTTGTTGCTCTAAGAAGACACTGCATATGGTTTTCTCTGTCCTGTTTATTCAATGGATTGAGCAAATGTAATCTCACTGCAGGGCAGCTTTTAAAGATGTTAATGCTACCTTACATTCTTCTTGTACACCTCTTACTGCACCAACATCATTGGCATACAGTTCATGTCATTGACCTGATTTTGGTTGCTAAAACTAGAGGCTCCAATGAAGATCAACCTGGTGAGGGTGGTAAGCAATGCGGTTTTTATTGATTTGCCTAGCTTATTTTGGGTCTTAGGAATAAGAAAAAGGTGAAAATAGAAAAATAAATACCAGTGAACATAAATTTGAGACACCCCCAAACCCCTGAGCCCTGAGAGCTCTTGTAAGGTATAATCGATGTATTATTATTCATCTGATTTGAACAGGCAGTGTCTCTAATGGGTTTCCTTCTTGACCTGTCATAAACTGTTTCAAACCCAGACATTCCAAAAGGAACTCCTTAATGCTTGATCCAGGGGCTTGAAGCTCAACCTCTTTTTACTGCAACCATTCATATTAGAGCTGTTATATAGCAAAAAATCATGATAATAGTGATGATCATTGGTTTGCAGTAGACAAATTCTGATTTGTTACTGGGAATACGAGTCAGATCATAGATATTTAATCTAATCGAACCAGGTTCTCATTGATTTTGGTCAGTTTTGATTTTACAAGCAATTGGGTTCGGTTCTGTTTAGTTTTAGCCAATGGGTTTCCAGATAACCAACTCATAAAGAGGTTCAAATCCAACCGAACCAAATCATAAACCGAACTCCAATCCCATATAAACTGAACGTAGCTAATCCCTAAAAGCTAAAGTGCGAAACCTAGTAAAGAATTGGCTGTTTGGATGAGCACAATTCTAGACTTTGTCTATTGATTGCAATTGTTTAGTAATATGGTTCATGGGAAAGAAACATTGACAAATGATCTCATATTATTCAGGATTGCTTGGGTGTTGTGCAATTAATGCGGCAAAATCTACAGGTCGACCGTCCGTTCCTTAAAAATGTACATTTTTTGGGAAATAGATGGTTGAGAGTTCGCAGCATAGTTTGCGCAGCAATTAAGTCAAACTCTACTAATGGTCATTGGTATGCAAGTGATTCTTCATGCCCAATTAAAAGAGATGTCAGCGGTGGGATTTTTATTTGCGGCAGCAGCTGTTGCCGATGGCTAGGATTAAGGAGACCTGCAAATGGATAGCTGAAATCCACCTCCAAATTCACATTCGTATTCGTTTAAGGGTATCTGTATCCATAATTTTTCTTTACCTGAAAATATCCGTATATGCTAAGCAACCGGATTCGGATTCGAATAATTGCTTATCGGATCGGATAATATCCAATTAGAGTAAAATATTTAACATTTTTTCTTTAAAAATGGATGATAATCGGATTCGGATACCGGTAATTGAATTTGGATAGATGTATTCGGTAATTGGAAATTAGAAATTTATAATAAAAAATATAAAAAAGTGACAATTATCAATCAATAATCGGATAGTTTATTGGATCGGATTATTATCGGATATCCAATAAAGTTTCGGATTCGAATAGCGGATTTGCTAATCGGATTCGGAGACTGGTGTATCCGAGCCTAATCCTATCCGTTTACATGTCTATGATTAAGCCACATAAGAAAAAAAAATCAGAAGGTTATAACTGTAAAAGCAAAATTTGATTTTTACATTTAAAAGTTTAAAGGTTTTCGAATTTACAAAACACATCCAATTCGTGTTGCAGAAACAGCTTGGCTGAGTTCACGACATTTTCTTCCGTCAAGTTTTCTCCCTGAGTTTGTACATAAAATGAATGAATTAGAAATAAAGCCACAAACTTTTATTTAAAACCCAAAATAAAATGAAAGAAGAGTACTTTCTCTGAGAGTGATTGTAATCTGGGAACGCATCGAAGCTTAGGACAACGAGCAAGAAATCTATCCAATTCGTGTTGCAGACTAAAACTCCCGTCGATTGCCATTGAGAACTTTAATCCTGCTTGAGAAGATGGAAAGCTGAGACGAAGAATTCATGTAGTTACCTTTGCTTCAAACTTTGAAAGCGCTTGAAACTCAACTAGACACGGTACAGTAGCAAGTACAAACCTCACCTTAGACAATTATTTTTATTATCTTTTTCATTGTTGATTCATAAAAGAGTGAAGAGACGAACTCATAGAAAGGGTTGGTTGGAATTGGCAGCGAAGGTTTGCAGGTGACGGTGGTGGAATGACGTGAAGATGAAGCGGACGAGTATAGAGCAATTGGGTCGAATAGAGGCAGGGATGTGTTTTGTAAATTCAAAAACCTTTAAACTTTTAAATGTAAAATTCAAAATTTACATTTACAGTTACAACCGTCTGATTTCTTTTTTCTTATGTGGTTTAATCCTAGCAAATAAAAATCCGTCAGCAGTGTAATGCAATCTCATTGATTTTAGTGTGAGTTCCTAGGAATCCAAATCAAACCATTATAGGATTTCTTTCCCGTTTCGGTTTTGATTTGGTTCCGGTTTTCATTAAAGGGTTTGTAAACTATTCAATTTAGTTTTATTTTTTTATTTTTATCAATTTGGTTCGGTCTGTGTTGAGTTTTTCTTTTTTTTTTTCTGTCAAAATAAAATTTACAATTATTAACTTTAGAAAATTTTAAAATTTAAAAGTTTTTAAGTACTATTCGTGACTTCTAACTGGGAAACAAGAAGTGCTGTTGATATATTTGAAATGCTTTCACACATACATACAAAAAAAGCATTCACACAAAAAAACAAACATATCTACAGTATTTTAAAGCTCTTGCTTCTAATGGAGAGGACGTGGGTTGAAACCAACACCTCTTAATGAATATGACATGGGTTCGACTTTCAATGAGGCATATTAATGTTCCCATCCCTCGGCTCAATAAAGCCCCTTTGTACAAAAAAAATTTAAAAAAAATGCTTGCCTCTAAGAGGTTCATAGGAATTTTAACTTGTACTAGGTTGATTTCAGCAAAAAAATTTCAATACAATTAGTTGGATTATTGACGAGTGTTCAATCTCAAAATATATATATATATATTTTTTTTAATTTTACTTTTATATTTTTATTATAAATTAGTTAAAATAAAACTTAATAATATTAACCAACCTAACATAAAAGCAAGATCCTGTAAAATAAACAGAACAAGAGATCACATAATGGAAGTAGGAACTTCTAGGCGCGTTACAATGTCGTTATCTTTAAGACGTAATTCGCCCTCACATCAAGATGCTATAAGGTACTGCGAACCGTCTCCTAGGATACAAAGAATCACAACTTGAGTTGAATCTCCCAAGTTTTACTAAGCACTAACAAAACTCAAGAACATAGAAGACTTCGTGATTTTCGTATATATTGTTGTTAAGAAACTTGAGGCTATTTGTAAGCCTTGAGGTACCTCTACTGAACAGTTCATGACTCTGTTCGTAAGGGTGCACCTTTCTATAGGGTTGCAAATGCCTGCTTTCAGATATGTGCCGTCAAATCGTTTGGTTGCACGATCTGACGAACCATATTGAACCATCGAATATACATTTATGGATTTACTTCCATCGCCTTAGATCTGCCGTTGATTAAAACAATGCACGGTTCAGATTTGATCTCGCTTGAAGCATGCTAAGTGCTAAGTGCATGCGCCAGAAAACGCCCACTGCCCACGCCGTGCTCGTATACTGCACACGCAATGGCGTGTCTCATTGTTATTAATCAAAGTTAATAGGCAATACCTATTAATTAACTTGGATTCCGACATCTCGGTTTCCAATGTGTGACTATATAAAAGACATTTTCCTAAAATAAATTAAATGAAAGTCTTCCGCACTTATAAATCCAATAATATTAAAACATATATTATTTTATTATATTAAAAATAATACAACAGATTATGCTTTTGAGTTTGGACAAGTGTCAATATAGTATTTAAAGCTCTTACCTCTTAGAGGTCCATAGAAATTTTAATTTGTATAGGGTTGATTTTAGTGATACTTTCGATCTATATAGTTTAATTATTAACACGTGTTCAATTTTGAAGCATGAATTTTCTTTGGGTAATTTTCATCTGGACCCGTAAGGTTTGGTTAAGTCATTTTTAATCCAGTTTAAATTTTCTTTTGCATATGGATCGCTCCCCTGTGGTTTTAAGAAATGATTAAATAAAGACAAGTTTAACAAAAATGTTAGATTAATAAATTTTGTGACAAAAATACCCTTGTGACTTTTGGACTTTTTAGTAGATTAAAACTAAAATTAAAAAAAATCCGAAGGATACAAAGGAAATTTTGTGAAAAAATTTATTAAATTAATAGTTAAGCTTATCCTTATTTAATCATTTCTTGAAACAACTGGGAAGCCATATGCAAAAAGAAACTTAAAATGGACTAAAAGTGACTTGGACCATACCTCAGGGTCCATGAAAATTACATTTTTTTGATAAATTAGTTAAAATAGAAATTAATTAACATTATTAAATTTTTTTTATTTTTATAACACTTACATTATTAATCAACATAACATAAAAGATGAAAATTCTGTTTTGAGTTCATACATGTGTCAATGATTTAATCATGTGATATAAGAAAATTTCATTTTCCTCCGCATGTGCATAGAAGACTTCAACTTCTTCCCTATGGGGTTAGCAGATCTGGATTTTCCCAAGCAAACCGATAATGGCCTGATAAGAGGAAATTGAAAGAAAAACGAGATCCAACCGGACCAATTGCAAAAACCAAACCGAACCATTCGCGGTCCAAACAGGAGAGTGAAAATTTAGAACGAGAAAGAAAGCGGAAACTCGTTTCGTTTCTTTTTTTTTTTGTAAACACGTTTCGTTTCGTTTGGTTTCGTTTCGCTTGCGTAATACTCAGACGCAGCGTCGCTTGATCCTCTATCTTCCTTTCTCCTTTCAGGTTCAAAGATGCATTTATTGGAGCCAACGAGCTTCGTCCGCGGAAGTTCTTTCTTCTCTCTCATTCTATGCTCTGTTAGAATCAAATGCCGTACCTCTGCTCTGCAAATTACGGAGCTTAACCATTCTTTCGAGAAGCTATCGCCTTTGTTTCCATAACCATGTTTTTTTGTTTTTCTTTTAACTCTTCTGTAGTTGGATATTCCGGCTTTTCGATTCCTGAAATTCATTCTCGATGGGCTTTAGATTGAAGAAAGGTTCAATTTTTTCGTTCTTCCTTTTTCTTATAAATCTGGGTACGTAAGGAAGGTTAGGACTAGGGATTTTCCTTATTTAATTTTACGTTGGTCTTTCCTTGTTCGGCTTTGTTTTGGATATGGAAATGGAGAGTTCTCGTAGGTCCATTGACAGGTCTAGAGGACCAATTTTGAAGAAACCTAGGTTGCCCGAAGAGGTCGAACAAGATCGTGGATTGAACGGTGTAGTCAATCGTGATCGATCGTTTCAGCAGAGAGTTTCTACCGTAGGAAGCGGCCGTGGAGCTGGGTCCTTACTTTCAAGGTTTAGAACGAACGAGAAGGACAAGAATGCGGAGAGAGACGAGTCCGTTCGAGGAGTTTATCAACAAAGGCAGCATCAAGAGCTTGTCAGTCAGTATAAGACAGCTCTTTCAGAACTGATATTCAATTCTAAGCCTGTCATCACTAATCTGACTATTATCGCGGGGGAGAACGTCCATGCTGCCAAGGGAATCGCTGCTGTAATCTGCGCGAACATTATTGAGGTGAACTGGTTTATGACGTTCTTGCTTACTGTCACGACTGTATCTATTTCTTTGTTAAATATGGAATTGTCTGCTGGTTCTGGTGCATGGCGATGTTTGAGCTCTAAAATAAAACAACGAAAAAAAAAAAAAAAACTAGACTATTTACAGAATAAACTATCTGATCTGTGTGCCTTTTACTGATCATTTGAATGTGTACAAGCAATAACTTCTAGTTCACAAATACTAGAAAGCCAACAAATGGAATTTGGCCATATTGTCTTACACATAATTAGGTTTTAAAGTAATGAACCAATGCAATTAAAACTAATTACGGTCTATTAGGAAGGAATCAACTCAAGACCCCGTTGGTTATATTGAAATGTTAGTTTCTTAGGATTGCATTTTCTTGTTTCTTGATTTTGGCAAGGTCTAGTCCACCTAAATTTGGTACTTTGTTGAGTAATCTATGAACACGATGCAATCTGCAACGAGTTGCTGTGTGGGTATTGATGTGATTTGCACTGACATATTAGGGTGGGTGTTGGTGTATTGGTAAAGTTATTCCATTATGACTAAGTGGGCAAGGGTTTGAATCTAGAAACAGCCTCTTTAAAACCAGAGGTTGAAAGGATGTATACATAGTAACCATCCGCAGCCCCGGTGATGATAGGAGCTTCCTGCACTGGGTACACACTGATGATGAGCTACAAGAGTCTGCATTTTGAAGTTGACACATCAATAAATAGCATCAGCTTGTCGAAGCGAGCTTTTCCTCTGGACATGCCTCGTACAATAAATATACTGTTTTGGCTGGTAAGAATTAATCTGATTCGACCCATATAATGTGGTGTTTTTGGGGTGATTGGACTGTGATTTATTCATTGGGAGGTATAACATTGGCTAGGGTTTCTTGGCCTTAGGTTCAGGTAGCGTCAAAGGGAATAGGTTCAAACAATTGAATTTTACAGGTCTAGGGCTTTGATCCAATTCTGTACTTTATTTATTTTCTGCAAATTTTGTTTCATAACTTAGGGTTAGGGTTGTGCAGGGGAAAGGAATAATTTCTAGGGTTTAGAAGGGTGGGGGAATGCTACTGGTTGTAGCCGAAGGTTAATGATGTGGTTTAGGAGTTATTCCTACTGTAGTTTAGGGTTTAGAATGAAGGACAGCAAGGTTTTAGGTTTTCTAGGGTTGGCAAGCTTCCAGAAATTTGCCGTAGGGAAGGGAGAAGAGAGCGAGGGCTGGGGAGGCCTTGGCGTTAGGGTTAGGGTTAGGGTTTGGGGATGGGGATTGGTGCTTACATGCTGTGTCTTGAAGAGGGAGTCAAGGAACAATGCTTCTGCTGCTTTGAGTGCTGGAAATATGAAGAGAACAGTCACACAAGGGCTGTTGCAGGGTTTCCTCCTTGGAAGCCCTACCTCAACCCACCGAATCTCCTTGGGACCTTGGCTATAATTCTGAGCAAATTTTATGAATGATCAAAACTGATTTGTTACATTCCCAGGCTTTGAATTTATAGCCAACTAAAGGAACTCCCTCTAGAACTCGACACGTAGGGAGTTCAATTAAAAAGAGAGTTACTCTTTAAGACTTCTATTCTAACTTTCCCTCCTACTCAGCTTGACTTAGCAACTACTACTTACAACTGAACAAGTATAAGCACTGCTAACGACTACTAGGACTCTTTGACTGTAAGAGTCCTTTTCAGATTAAGACTCCTAGGGTAAGACAAAATTGGATGGGGCATTTGGGAAATGACCAAACTACCCCTGGGTGGTGCGCATCCTTACTGCAGTTGTGGGAAGAGAGCTGCTGCCCTAGTTTTTCTTGCAGCTCCTACTAGGGGGCTTCTGGGGGTTTACATCAGAAGTCCCCTAAGAATGATGCGGCCAATGATTCACTGCAAAATTCTATTAGTTTCTAGTTGAAGTGTTTTCTGTCTTCATTGGGCTGCATATTTTTTCTCACTTTTGTTCATTCTTTTTTGAGCAAATTGCACTGGTACCCCAAAATGGAGGCCTTAAAGCACTGACACCCCACTTTATGTTAAAACACAAAGGCCCCAGAATTGGATTTTCATTGGATATATTTGTCCAATTTATCACTGAAAACAGTCCAGATACTGTTTATTACAGGGATATTTTTGGAGTTGAAACAAAATAAACACTGATTTAACTGTTTTCAATGATAAATTGGACAAATATATCAATAAAAATCCAATTTTGGGTCTTTGTGTTTTTTAAACATAAAGTGGGGGTGTTAGTGCTTTAATGCCTCCATTTTGGGGTGCCAGTGCAATTTGCTCTTCTTTTTTTTTAATAGGACAATTTGTCTGTATTTGATTGAGGTTCTTGTTAGACCCCCTATAGTTTACTCCCCCAGAAAATTGTATATAAATCCTGTTTTTGGGTTACCTTGGGGATTCGATTGAATAATAATGATATATTCATTGAGGTATTAACCCTTTTAGAGATTATAATGTCCAAGTGTTCACCAATTTCCACAAATATTGGATTATGTATTTCCCAAGGAACATGCCATTTTACTAGGATTTTAACTGGTTTTCACTCTTTCTTAGATGTCTAGGGGTCAGCTGTCCAATCTTGAAGTGTACTCGTGTAAAACGTGCCTTATTTGCAATGCATCTTAATGTTCATATATGGCATAGCACGAATTGGATTCATAATCATGTATTTGATAGTGCTGCAACATTATGTTGCTGCTTGCATTGGTTGCTTCATGTAATTGAATAATGATTCTTTGCTTGCTGCAACTTTTATTTCATCCTTGCATCCAAGTCTCACCTTTTCCAGCCCACAATGCTAGCTGAGTAATATCTTGAGTTCACAGTATCATATCTTGAATGTGATGGTTGCTTTGGTGATTTTTCTGATTGGGCTTAAAGGCTGGTAGACTAAAGATGACTAATGCTGTAGCTGTTTCTTAAGATCTTCACTTATTGACCCTGCCATGAAATCCATCATTATGAATTTTTTGACACATTAGTTGGTTTGAGGATTTTGATGATCTTCCATATCATCTCATTATATGAATAATTTGCAGGTACCCGCTGAGAAAAAGCTGCCATCTCTCTACCTTTTAGATAGTATTGTAAAGAACATTGGAAAAGATTACATCAGATACTTCGCAACCAGACTACCTGAGGTTAGATTCTTCAGTCTGTTTGTCTATTGTTTAGTTTGTTTAATGATCCCCACGAGCGAAATGCTAGGTTAGATTCTTCCATCTATTCGCCAAGTATTGTAGCTTTGTATTAATTTTTCAGAAAAGTATTGTAGCTTTGTATTAATTTTTCAGAAAAGTCATAACCAATTTTGTGTGTTTCGGAAGGAATTATAAAATGATGGTAAAGGAAGCATGTGCCGTCCACAGATACCTTTATTCTCTCGTATTCCTTTTCACATAATGCACTCTCTCCTATTTTTGACCATGTGGGACCCATATGGATGATTTGATTTCCTAGGCTCTTATCCTTACTGACATAGAGAGGTAAACTCCTCACACTGCCCTTGTAGACATTGTTCTTTATTGGTATGATATTCTTATCAATAAAAAGCTAAGAGGTTAGATTTATGAACTGCCTGATGATTTATTGAAGTTTTACTGAAGGCAGCTTTACCATACCATTACTAGAATTATTTTGAACTTCTTTTCTAACTGTTTTCTGTCTCTTATGGGCCATATACTATCATAACTAATTGCCAACATGATTATTTTTCTAGGTGTTCTGTAAGGCCTATACACAGGTTGATTCTTCAACTCATTCTGGTATGCGGCATCTTTTTGGGACTTGGAAAGGTGTATTTCCCCTTGCCACTCTTCAAATAATAGAGAAAGAACTTGGTTTTCCCCCTGCCATGAATCGTTCATCTTCTGGTACCCCAGTATCCAAGTCTGATTCTCAGTCACAACACCCACCACATAGCATTCATGTTAATCCTAAGTATCTAGAGGCGAGGCAGCGCCTTCAACAGTCAAACAGGGTGAGCTGAGTAACTACTAAATCGTTTTTCTTTTCTGGAGTATGTCTTTGCATGCTTATCCTTTTGTGTTCTGATTGTTTCTGTATACTATTTGCTGGAAGACTGACTGCCACATTCAGGTTCATATAAATGCCTTTGGCCTCAAATCAGTATTCCATTTGTGCCTCAGGATTGGCCCTATGGTAACTGCCATTCAGCTGCATTATACTCAGGTTTAGTGGGCCATGTAGTTGTATGAAGCATTCACTAGTCTGTCTGGTCCCACATAGCTTGAAGTGATGCCTGGTTTGAGAATAAGAGAGTACGTTTGCTCTAAAAGAAGGGCCACAATCTGATGCAAATCATGATTCTCAGTGTTCCAGTCCAGAAAAGTAGTAGGAACGGTCTGGAGATCGTCCTAACCTTTGACATTTTTTGCACAAAATGGCTACTAAGATTTGAATCCATCCCTGCATGCTTGGATCCTAAACTTTTATAATCATTGCCAAAGGATGGCCCTCTGCAGTGAAAGCTATTCTATGGGTTGTCTAATTCAGCTTGTAATGAGACCCAATTATGTTGAGAAGAGTGGATGATGCTTAGCTTATTGTAAATCTTTGGAACACGAGTAAACTAGCTGTTGTTTCATCTGCATTTTTGTCAAGGCTTTTCAGTAGTCATTTGTTGTCAAGCACATGATTGGAGTGTCATTTTGATAATCAGGTGAAAGTTACGTTGTCTAGTGCATTACTTTTGAACCATTGGCTGCTAGATGAAAATCTAATCCCTGTTAGTTTGCCAGTGAATTATCTGATTCTATCAATATTAGGCTACTGGATAGTTCTTACTCTAATGATTGAACGTAAGTGTCTTCCTTGTAATGTACATTGAGATGTGAAGAAAAAAGCCCAAAACACTGTTCACGCAAACAATGTCACAGCCTCATACTTTCCTTTGAAATATCTTGTGGGCCCATCAAGTGGAAAAAGATTCCATACTAATGCTGCCATAGTTTAGTTTCTATTTTCAGTTTTAGACAAGGTTCAAAAAGTAGTCTTGATTTGCCATCTTGAGATCTTAGCAAGATTTTTCTTTCCTGGGGTGGTGTTTCAAATTGCTGTTTTGGAAAGCAAATGGACATGATTAGCTCTGAAACTTTTAAGGGAAGCTTGTACTAATATTAATAAACATATCTAGCCTATGAAATTGGAAAAACACACACAACTTAGTTATTTGAGTTTTGCACCTTTTGTTGGCAATCAGGACTGAACCCTTAATATGTTACATTGCACATTTTATACATAATAATTTGTAAATGATATGGGACATAATATCTTGTAAAGTAGGCACTGATAACAGGTGAAACATGAATTGAAGATGTGGAAGTTTGTATTCAGTGGCGGAGCCACATGGGGGCTGGGGCATGCCTCCCCACCCTCTTTTTTTAAGATTTGATTACTTCCTTTATTTTTCTCGCTCCACATGTGAAATACCACTATTTGCCCCCACCCCAATATTGAAAATAAAATTTTAAGATAAAGATGACGGGCATAGATGTCATTCTTAATCATTATCCAATGGTTACCATTAAAACCCTACTTTTAAGGAACAAAAAGTTAAATCTTAATGTTGAGAAATATGAAATTGGTAGAATGGCTTATTGATCAATGATCTCAAGCCCTCTATTTATAATTAAGTGGAAAGTATACTAATACAAGGAATAGAATTTGACATGAATTCAAACTTTAATTTAACTCCTATACAAACTCTTATTAGACTCCTAATAGAATCCAACACTCCCCCTCAAGTTGAGGCAT
The DNA here is from genome assembly GCF_041222555.1 of Hakea prostrata. Taxonomy (NCBI): domain Eukaryota; kingdom Viridiplantae; phylum Streptophyta; class Magnoliopsida; order Proteales; family Proteaceae; genus Hakea; species Hakea prostrata. The sequence continues at coordinate 21,447,893 of NC_142600.1, read as the reverse complement.
AGATATTAGTCATGCCCAACTTGCCTACAATAGGAAGGAAATCTCTTTCTTTCAAACCCTTAGTGAAAACATCTGCTACTTGGTCTCCAGAAATTACAAAAGGCATGCAGATAAGCCCTTGTTCCAACTTTCCTTTGACAAAGAATCTGTCAATTTCAATGTGCTTAGTTCGATCATGTTGCACCGGATTATTAGCAATACTAATAGCAGCCTTGTTGTCACAATATAACATCATAGGGTTTGGAACTTGGACTCCAATATCTTGTAGCAAGCCTTTCAACCATAGCAGCTCACAAACTCCACGAACCATAGCTCTATATTCAGCTTCAGTACTAGATAAAGCTACCACATTCTGTTTCTTATTCCTCCAAGTAACTAGATTACCTCCAATAAAGGTACAATAACCTGAAATTGACTTCTTGTCTGGAGATCCAGCCCAGTCTGCATCAGTGTATGCTTCTACTTTTAGATTATCAGTGGGTGACAAAAGTATTCCTTTTCTAGGAGTTCCCTTCAAATACTGTAGTATTCTGATAACAGCCTTCATATGAGCTAAATATGGATCATGCACGAATTGACTCACTATACCTATAGCATAAGCGATGTCTGGCCTGGTGTGGAACAAGTAAATAAGCTTCCCTACTAGCCTTTGGTATCTTCCTTTGTCCATTGGTTCTCCTTCTTTTTCTTTAAGTTTAGCTCCAGCTTCAATAGGGGTATCAACTGCTTTACACCCCAACATTCCCACTTCTGATAATAGATCTAGGACATACTTTCTTTGGGATAGGAATATACCTTTATTTGATCGAGCCACCTCAATCCCTAAGAAATACTGTAACTTCTCTAGATCTTTAATTTCAAACTCTCTGCCAAGAAAGTCCTTCAACTTTTGAATTTCTTCACCATCATTCCCTGTGATGACAATATCGTCTACATAGACAATGAGAAATGTGATGTTAGTACTTGACTTCTTGACAAATAGGTATGATTAGCATTGCTTTGCTTGTACCCAATAGAAGTCATTGCCTTCAGGAGGTGTCCAAACCAGCATCTAGGAGACTGTTTTAACCCATAAAGTGACCTCTTCAATCGACAAACTTTCCCTGCAGTATTGTCATCGGAGAAACCATGTGGGATTTCCATATAGACCTCTTCTGCTAACTCCCTATGTAAGAAGGTATTTTTACGTCTAGTTGGTGCAAGTTCCAGTCTTTGTTCACAGCTACAGACAACAGAACTTTGACAGTGTTTAGTTTCGCAACAGGGGCAAAGGTCTCCTGATAATCAATCCCATAGGTCTGGGTAAACCCCTTTGCAACTAGTCTAGCTTTCAACTTGTTGATTGATCCATCCATATTTTGTTTAACCACAAATACCCATTTGCAGCCCATTGGTTTTTTTCTGGAGGAAGTGTAATCAGCTCCCAAGTGTCATTTTTCTTCATTGCCTGCATTTCCTTTACCATAGAGGCCTTCCATCTCTTATCAGCATAGGTTTCCTGCCAACTTTTAGGAACAGATACAGATGACAGAGAGGATATAAAAGCACGGAAGGAGTCAGACAAAGAGTTATAAGAAACATATTTAGCTATGGGATGTTGAGTACAAGATTTGACCCCTTTTCTAACAGCAATAGGAAGATCAGAAGAAGATACCTCAGTAGAATCTGATTCTGGAGCAAGAGACTGAAGTGGTAACGTATCACCTTTCTCCACCTGCTTTAGCCGGTTGTATTTCTTCCTCTGATAAGTCTGTACCTTCTTATTCTGGTCAATTTGGTTTTGAAAGACCCCAACTTTGTGTCTCACAGGAGTGGTCTCCCCCTGGCTAGGTTCTTCACATGGTTCAGAAATCGAAGGGGGAGGATTAGAGTCCTCAGGTATACTGGCCAAAGTCTCCCCCTGGTCAGGAAACTCTTCTGAGACTCTTAAGTTGTGTTGGCGTGTGATAGGAAGATCTAGAGTTGGAAAGAACACCTCTCCTCTAGGACTCTCCCCCTGGAGAGGTGTATAGTAAGGGCAAAACTCATGAAAAATTACATCCATGGATACAATGGTTTTCCTGGAAAGAGGATGATAACATTTGTGCCCTTTTTGAGTAGCAGAATACCCCAAAAATATGCATCGTAGGCTGCGGGGAGCCAGCTTACTCTGGTGGGCTGTGATTCTGGCATAACACACACATCCAAAAACCTTTGGGGGAATAACAAAAGAAGAGGCTCCTTGAAGAATCTTATTAGGACATTTAAAACCAAGTATCCTACTGGGCATCCTATTCATAAGGTAAGAAGCAGTGAGTATAGCATCACTCCAGTATTGGTTAGGTACATTCATAGCAATCATAATGGAACGAGCTATCTCTAAGAGATGCCGATTCTTCCTTTCGGCAACCCCATTTTGCGCAGCCGTATCAACGCAACTGGTTTGATGTATTATGCTAGAGTCAAAGAGATATCTTTGAAATTCACCTCAATATACTCTGTGCCATTGTCACTGTGAAGGATCTTCACAGTGGCATTGAACTGAGTTTTAATCATATTATGAAAATCACGAAAACATCGGAAAACCTCATTTTTTTGTTTTAAAAGATAAATCCATGTAGAATGAGAGTGACAATCAATAAAAGTAACAAAGTACCTATGGCCAGTAATAGGCACACGTCGACAGGGACCCCACACATCAGTATGAATTAGCATAAAACGAACAGGTTTTCTATTATGAAGAGAAGGCAAATAGGTAGAACGAGTATGCTTCGCAAAAATGCAGGCTTCACAAAAAAAATTATCCTTATTACAAGAAGAAACCAAATCAGGAAATATTTTCTTAAGAGTTCCTAGAGGGGGATGACCTAGCCTACGATGCCACTGATGAAGGTCTGATATTACCGAATGGACCGGATTAGAAGATGTTGTCAAAGCAAAGTAGATCCTCCAATCGGCTCGAGCAAATAAAGTCCATTGTTTAGTTTACCACATCCAATCTCCTTCCCCGTGACCAGATCCTGGAAGACATAGTAAGATGGGAAAAATGTCACTTTACAATTCAAGTCATATGTAAGACTACTGATAGAGAGCAAGTTAGTAGAGAAAGAGGGAGCATGTAAAACTTTAGACAAAGAAAGTGATGGAGAATGCTGAATGGTCCCTTTTCCAGCAATGGAAGAATAGGAGCCATCAGCAATGCGAACTTTATCCTTTTCAGAAGTTGGAGAATATTGAAAGAAAGAGGTGGATAAACCTGTCATATGATCTGTGGCTCCTGTATCAATGATCCAAGGAGTAGAAACCGAAGAAGCTTGAAAGCCTGTAAAAGTTTTACCCGAAGTAGCAAGGCAGGAGTTGGTATGGGTAGTAGAGGAAGCAGTGTTCGAAGCTGTACTGGCGGTAGAAGACTGCATAATACGTTGCAGAGTAGCGAACTCCTCTTGTGAAAAACCAACGTCTGCAGAGCGTGTGGTGGAAACTGTCTCAGAGAGATTAGCCTTTGGTTTTCCCTTTCTTTGTGCTTGTTTTTTCTCAAAATCAGCAGGTTTTCCGTGCAGTTTCCAACAATTTGCCTTGGTATGAAATGGTTTGTGACAGTGCTCACACTTGACAATCTCCTTAGTCGGATCAGATTTAGTGTGAATAGACTGTAAGGCTGATTTCTCCATAATAGGAGTATGAAGCATGGCTAATTGACGACTTTCCTCACACTGAACAAGACCATAAAACTGTTCTAGTGTAGGAAAGGGAGAACAACTTAAGACTTGCACTCTGATCTAATCGTACTCCACATTTAAGAAGTCATATACCGGAATCTTATCAATGTGCTTCTTATAAGTAGTCACATCATCTGGGTTAGTGGGATGATAATCCCCATAATGATCCAACTCCTGCCAAAGAGAGCGCAACTCAGCATAATAGTGGGCCACAGTCAGTTCTTTTTGGGTAGTCTCATGAAGCTTCTTTCGTAACTCATAAACCTGTGCATCATTCCCCAACTGTCCATAGGTTTCAGTAGTAGCTTTCCAGATTTGGGCTGCAGTATCAAGTAATAGGTAACCCTGGGCAATATTTGGATGCATGGAATTCAAAAGGAATGACATAATAAGGGAGTCATTTGATATCCATTTATCCTGTAAAACACTTGTGGTAGTGGGTTTGATAGTGGTGCCCGTAATGTATCAAACTAGTCCTCTTCCAGCAATAGTCAGGTAAGCAGAGCGAGACCAGGTCAAATAATTTGTTCCATCAAATCTCACGGAAAGAGATGAAGAGTGGGGTAATTCGGAGCCAGTGGAAGCAGGAGTATCATCAAAAGTTGTCATGTTGACAAAATTATTTGCAGTTCTTCAGTCTTCACCCTTTCGAAGTAACAGAAATGTCGCAGAATGCAATAGCCAAACAACTCAAACAGATCTTCTTCTTTTCTCTCTCTCTCTCTCTAATAGAATAGTAGATTAGAAGAAAGAAAGAAAAAAAAAAATTGGTTCGGCCAAATATGCAATGGTCTGGTTTGGTTTAAATGGAGAGAACCAAAATATGGTTTTGTCTAAATTTTGGAGAGAACCAAAAGATGGTTTAAATACGGTTTGCTAAATTTGGAGAAAACCAAAAAGGGCTGTCTGATTTATTGGCTACCTGGTTCACCCATTGGGCTGTCTGATTTGTTTTCTCTTCTTCTTCTTCCTTAATTCCCAAAAGCCGGAATGACGACGAGAAAGGAAGGCGATGGTGGCTTGGTGCAGCAGGTTTCTTTTCTACCTTTTTTTTTTTTTTTTTTTTTTTTTTGTTCTTCTTGAATTGAGGCGGTAGATGCAGCAAGTAACGATGAGCAGCGGCGATGGTGTTTCTTCTCTTTCTTCTCTTCTGCTTTCCTTTTCTTCTTGGTCTTTCCTAATCGAACCCACTGTAGTGCAGTGGGAACTGAAGAACAGAGAAAAAAGGAGATGGGTTGCGATGGGTTTGCGAGGGTTTGCAGCGGAACTGAAGAACTGAAAAAAACAGAACTGCCAGAAAAAAACGATGGGTTTTTTTGAAAAAAAAATCAGAGATGGCTTCAGGCTCGACAAGAGATGCAGCGGTGATGGTATAATTGCAGCTGTGATGGTTCTTCTTCTCTTCTTTTTTTCTTTTTCAAAGATGAAAAAAAAGGCGATGGCTGCTTGGAGAGACGTCTTGGTAATGGAGGTAGGTTTTCCTCACCGAGAATTTTTTATCTTTTTCTTCCCTAATCGAACTTATGCTCTAATGCCATGTTGAGAAATATGAAATTGGTAGAATGACTTATTGATCAATGATCTCAAGCCCTCTATTTATAATTAAGTGGAAAGTATACTATTACAAGGAATAGAATTTTACATGAATACAAACTCTAATTTAACTCCTATACAAACTCTTATTAGACTCCTAATAGAATCCAACACTTAATTAGAAACTAACTTACTATCCATAAATTTCTCCCTATTTATTCTCTCGTATTTCTATTCTTATTTATTCTCTCTTGAGTTTCCTCTTTTATTCCCTATTTTTTCTCTCCTTTCCTCACACCTCTCACAAACAGCTTAGGTAGTTAGGGAAAATTTGAAAAAGCTAGCAGAGGTTGGAGTTTTCCTAAATCATCTCCACAATTATCAAGTATTCACTCTCTTTCTCAAATATTTTTTTTTCTCTCTCCCTCTCTCTCAATTTTTTTAGCATTCTTTCAAAAAACCTTAGAAAACCACGAAGGCATGAACTAATTGAATTTTTTTTTCAGTTTAATTGCTAAACTAATTGTTTTTTCTAACATTATATTGAACTAATTATTTAAGTAATAGGTATTCTCTCTCTCTCTCTCTCATATATATGTATAATTTTTTTCTGTTATTCTTTTTAGAAAACAACTACCTAATTGAATTTTTTAATTTAATTATTGAATTAATTATTTTTTCTAGCATTATATATTTGTATAGTTGTATTGAACTAATTATTGAAGTAATTCTTCTATTAAATTTTTTTATTGAAGTAATTGAACTAAAAAATGAAAAAATAATCCAGTAGTGGGTCCCACATGGGCCCACACAGTATGTGTGGTGTTGTTAATGTTTGCCCGACGGGGAGGTGATTTGGACTTATTAGTCGCCCCCCCTAATGTTTAATGCTGGCTCCACCCTTGTTTGTATTACAAACAACGAAGCGAAACTACAATGAACTATAAGTCAATATTACGTTATGTTATACTTTCATAGTCATTGACACAATTCTACTGAATCATTGGAGGATAGTGAACAGTGGTACATAAGTCATAGAAACCCTAGTCTTCAATGTCCCAAGTCTTTCAAGTTTCCAACTCCGGAACAAGGAACTTCCTACTGGTTTGAACTATTGAGTGTGGATCACGTTCACTCTGGAGGTACTCTGCACTGTTCTCTGTGTGAATGATACATGAACACCATGCCATTCTATTAGAGAAGAAACTAGGGTTTTCCCCCATAGCTGCTTTTTGAATGGTATCATCTACATACTGCATATAACCAATCCTTGGGGATAGCAATCTTAACTGAAGTGGTTGAATGTATACAAATCCTGAGGAAGAGGTAGCAATTGACCCTTTCAAAGGAATGTAGTTACCTTGAGTGGAAATGTGGCCAAAAAGTGAGAAGTAAGTTTCCCCCCTCCTCTAGACCAAAACAGCAACTCCACTGCCAAGGATGTGGAAACTTTGAACCTCGAGTTCAAGTCTCAGCCTTTGTATACTGGTTTTGACTGAATTTGATAACTCATGAGATGAGATGTTATCTTTAAATCTTGGTTGAGATCTTGATTGAATTGTTGAGTGTTGAAATTTTTATGATTTTTATAGAATCTTTTGGTGAGCTCACTGAGATAGCAATGAGATTTTGAACTATGGCTTTAGAAAGTATAATTATATCATTGTAATAGAATCTTAAGTAGTTTCCATTCAGTTCGTTACTGTTTTTGTTTCCATAGGATTTCCATTTTTATATTTGACAGTTAGACTTGTAGGAAGTTTCTAATTTAGTGCTTAGCTTTTATTCAGTAGCTGTATTCTTGAGGTTTCTAATTTTGAGAATTCTATTTTGTGAAGCCTAGGCCAAGCTATTAATAGGCACCATCAGCTGCTCTAAAATTACGACTTGATTAATCGAATTTTTGTTGCTTGCTTGCAAGTGTTTGGTCTGAGGAAGATTTTTTTTCAACAGCTGAGATAGTTGTAAATGAGAGGCCCAATGCTGAGAATTGAGATAGCCTATTTTCCCATCCCCTTTTCTCTTTCTTATCCTTTTATGTTTCTTCTTTCATACATAAGGAGAATTAAGCAAGAAAAAGTTCAGTTATTCTTTAGAAGGGTTGTTAGGACACTCCTCTGTAGCTCTGATGTTAAATAATGCAAAAGTCAATCTCAAACTGTGCAAATTAGTGGGAGATTAATTGCAGCCATGATGATCTTGTTTTAAGTATATGGCAGATGGTTTGAAACGTTTACATTAATGAAAAGAACATTCCAAGATTTAAGGCTGATGCTATTCAAATGTCCACTCACTTCCTTTCAAAGCTACTATGCTAATGGAAGATGTTAGACTGATAACATATCAAGGATCCTACCAAGGAGGTCTACATTGAAGACACCAAGGAATGGACAGCGGATGAGATTATGGTTCCCAACAAGAAGATAACTGAGGAGACTATGAAAGATAAGGAAGAACTTGAAGAGCTTCAGTTGGAGGTGGAGAAGGTTGTAGACACAACTATAGATGACCCAGTGGACAGAATTGATAATATCAAAGTTGACCACATATTTGGTATCCTAACTGAATTTTTTGAATAGAAAGTTCCCTATCTTGAAGATTTTATTCAAAGCATTTTTGAGCTGCTGGGTAGGGGTAGATGTAGTAGTAACTAGTAAGACAACGAAAAGCAAAACAATGATAAAAGAATAGGGGTAAATTGGATACCAACTTAAAATAAGAAAGCAAATGGATAGGAAGATAGTTTTACTATTTAAATGCTAAGGGATGGAAGTTGAAAACAACCTTAAAATTATAAAATAAAAGTGAAGATGGTGGTGCAAAACCAAGGGGTTGAAATAAAATATACATTCTAAAATAGAAACTAAACTCTAGCAGCATTGGGAGATAATCTTGCTCCACCGGATGAATCCATAAGATTTTTGAAAAAGCAGCCCCACACAAGGCCCCATGCCCCTTCATATCCAATTGCTTCTTTATTATTGGAGTGCCATTTACTACTGCCTTTTTGATATGTCACAGAATAGCTGTTATTTACCTGATTGCACTCTTTACCTACTAGTACATCTTGGACTTCCTTACTAATTTTGATCCTACCACTAACCCTTGTTATATTGTTTATTACATACTTGGTGGGTCCACATCAAAACCAATTGGGTATTTTGGCCTGGGTCTGGATTCACTTGGGGATTGCATGCAGTAATTTCCCTTGAGTCCTCGTTTGCTATATTCTTGCTTTGCTCCGATCTTGATCACATCAGTTCGGGATTTATGATATTTTGATGACTGGTACTTTTTTTTTTTTTGATAGAAAAGAAAATAGTATTAAAATTAAGATTCAAAACAACTATAGGTACTAGATATTGTTCTATTACAGTCATCCTGTGAAGTGGCTGCCGTAATGGCATGCCCCTCAAAAAAGTTCCGGAGCACTGGGTTTTGAAATGTTTTATATTCCATAAGTTTTGTTGATTTCGCTAACTCCATTAGCATAGGTAATCCCTGAAGAGTCCATTTTTGTCTTGATGGCCATGGTAGAATTTTTGCAATCTGTTGATTATTTGTCCAAATTTCGTGTATCTTTAGCCCTTCTTCCTCCGCTTTTGCAATCCCCAATTGTAGACTCCTCAACATGGCCTCCAGGATCTTTGATTTATTTTCTCTTCCAAAATTGATGAACCGCAGATGTCCATCTGTGTATGCTCTAGTGCTCCATCCGACAGCCCCTAACTGTTGGTTAAGTACCCCTGCACACATGAAAATATTTTTGTTAGGTTGATCTATTATTCTACACCAATTCATACTTATATTGCTATGATTTGCATTATTAATATGTGTAGGTAGAACAAGGTTTTCTTCCCCTTTCTGTAGGTGTAAGTCATTCACCCATTTCTGGGTATTCCTTATCACCGTCACGGGGTTGGGTGTTCTTAGGTTAAACACTTTTTCATTCCTTTCTTTCCATATGAAATAACATGCTATAATGAAAATAGACATAAACCATCTAAAGTTATCCTTTGTTAATTGGAGACACATATTATGGCACTAATTTAAAAAGGATGTGTCACTCCAGTTTTCTGTGCGTAGCCCCAATGGTCCCGCTGCGTGGACTCTCTTTGCCCATTCGCAAGAAATGAAGATATGCCACGTAGTTTCTTCTTCTTTCCCGCATATTGCACACTCTGGCTGAGATTGCGACCATGCTGCTATTTTTTAACGTACTGGTAAACCTGCATTTAACAAACGCTAGAAAAAAATTTTAAATTTTGGACGAATTTGAAATTTCCACATTTGGGTCCACCATTGTGCATATTGGTAATCTTGGTTCGCGAACCATTGTTTCAGAATTTCCCGGAACGCCCCCTTGACCGTAAATTCTCCATTTGGTGATGTAAAAGAGGACCAGGAATCTTCGCGGTCCGATAGCGGTATTGGGAAGTTTGTTGTTGGCCCACTCTCCTCCTGTTGATTCTGTAATTCATTTACCACATACGCCACGGTTGACTGTCGGGGCCATCTTGTGAAGATGTGTTCTCTTGTTAAGCTTTGTTCTTGATCGCGTTCCCAGGGGTCAAACCAGAAAGACTTTCTTTGTCCATTCCCGACTTCTCTTCTCACCATGGTTTTTAGAATCGGGATAGTGCTTGTGATACTGTTCCAAACCCATGAGCCTTTTTTCCTTGTCACCTTAGGATCAAAGAAACTTTTGTCTTTGAAATATTTGGCTCTGTGAACTTTTACCCAAATCGCTTCTGGATTTGAGAGGATCCGCCATCCTTGTTTCAGTAAAAGTGTCGTATTGTAGTCCTCCATTTTTTTGAAACCCATACCTCCTATATTTTTTGGTTGACAAAATCTTCCCCATGCTATCAAGTTCAGTTGCTTGCTTTTGTTTGGTTGTCCATTCCAGAATCTTTGACAGATAGCATCAATTTTTTTGCACGTGATCTTTGGGAATCTCAGGAATTGCATCTGATATAGTGTCATTGATTGGATTGATGCTTGCATTAGTACCCCCCTTCCTGTAAAAGACAAATTAGTTGCCTTCACATTGCCATTTTCTTCGTCATTCGATCCACCACGGTTTGCAATGTTTTTGATTTCGCCTTTCCGTGCATTAGATTGGATCCTAGGTACATTGTTTCGCCCTTGATTTTAGAAACCCTCAAAATTGACATTATTAGATTTCTTTCTTCCTTCGGAACATTACGACTGGAAAAGACTCCACTTTTCTCAAAGTTTATCTCCTGCCCTGTTAAGTCCATAAACAATTCTAGAACTGCTTTAAGAGCCATGACCTCTTCTCTATATGCTTTGCAGAATAAAAAAGTGTCATCAACAAAAAACAGGTGAGAAATCTCTGGAGCCCCCCTTCCAACCTTAATTCCACTAAGCAATTTCAATGATTTATATTCATCTAGAAGACGGGACAAAATCTCCATTATGAATAAGAAAAGGTAGGGGTTGAGTGGGCATCCATGTCTCAATCCTCTCGCTCGCGCAAACCAGGAGTGAGGAGAGCCACTAACCTTGACGGAAAAAGTGGGGGAGGAGATTAACTCGTTAATGAGCCTGCACCATTTTCCATCAAACCCTAAGAATTGGAAGAGCTTAATTAAGATACCTCTATCAACTCTATCATAGGCTTTTGACATATCCAATTTTAAGGCAATGAAACCTTTCTTACTATGTGTTTTACGCATGTAATGAAAGATTTGGGCCACCATAATATTGTCCGTTATCTGTCTTTGGGCCACAAAGGCCCCTTGGTAGGGTGAAATGAGACTAGGTAATAGCCCTTTTAATCTTCTAGCCAGGATTTTGACTATGATTTTGTAGGACACGTTACAAAGGCTAATTGGTCTAAAATCTAAGACAACCTTGGCATTTTCTTTCTTTGGGATGAAACACAAAAGGGTATGGTTGACCCTCGAGGGTAATGTTTCTCTATCAAAGAAATTGGTGACAAATTTGAAAACATCCTCACTACTAAATCCCACGCTTTTTGAAAAAAATACCCATTAAAGCCATCAAACCCTGGTGCTTTGTGTGGTCCAATCGAAAAGACCGCCTCTTTGACTTCCATCAAGTTGGGTGTCTCAGAAATAGAAATTCCGCCCAGGTTTGCATTAGGGAATAGGCATTCGATGAAATCTGGGTCAAGGGTCTCCGGAGATTGGTAGAGCTTTTGCATATATTTAGCAAACACTCCAGCGATATCTCCCAGCTTTGAAAAACAACGACCTTCATCATAAACAACAGCCAACCCCCTTTTGTGCAGATTGATTTTGTTGGTTAAGTGGTAGAACCTTGTGATCTTATCCCCATCCTTGATGTACAAGCTCCTCGACTTCTGAAACCAAAACATTTCTTCTGCCTCCAAAGCCCAAGTCATCCTTTTTTTCTTGTCCAGGATAATCTCCCATTTGAACATTGTTGTTGCTCTAACAATTCAATTTCCTTGGCCGAGCTATGGAAGATGTTATCAACTAAACCAAACACAGACTGGTTCCACTTTGTAAAAATCTAGACATCAAAGCTAGCTTTTCATTGAAAGGGAGGTTCATATTTTCTAACCAAACACTGTGTAAATCTTTTTGGAATAAGGGATGGGAGAACCAAGCATTTTGAAAGTGGAATAACTTGCGATTAAATTTGGTTGCTCCAAGGGGTTTGAGAATCAATGGATTATGATCGGAGCTAGCGGCAGGTAATTTTTCTACCTGCGGTTTTGGAAAAAGACTTAACCACCTAGGGGAGGAAAAAATCCTATCAAATTTTTCCTTGATCAAGTTGGGTGGTTTTTGCTTCTTCGTCCAAGTGAATGAGCAACCAGGCGCCTGAATCTCCGTTAGATTTTCATCGTTGATAATCTTTTTCAGACCTAGCAAAGCACCAGAAGGTCAAAACACCCCCCCAATCTTATCGTTAGCATCCATGAGTTCGTTAAAGTCTCCCAAGATAACGAAGGGTTCAAATAAACCCTTCAAGTTATCGCTCAGGGTCTCCTAGAACATTTTTTGATCCGAGTAATTCAGTGGAGCATAAATGAAACATGCCACATGGATCCTCCCCTCAACCCAAATCGGACAAAAAACATAGAATTATCCCTAAAGATTACTTCCGCTTTGTGGTTGAGGGAGTTCAGGACTAATAGTCCACCCTTCAACCCTTTAGAGCCCTTACTATCTTCATGGCCAATCACTGAGTAGTGTTTGAACAAACCCTTTTTCATCTCCACCAAGCTGATGTGATCCCGACATTTTGTTTCACACAGAAAAACCATGTCTGGTTTATGTTTTTTCAAATTTTTTTGAAGGCATTGCTGAGTAAAGGATCCATTTAAACCCCTAACATTCCAAATCAAGAACTTCATGATGAAATCAAGAAACCGAAAACCGAAAACCCAGAGATCACAAATAAGTTCCCACTTTCTATATCCCCACAAAACACATTGAAAAAGAGATATAATGTCTAAAATTGCATAAAGCAGAAAGTACCAGAAAGGCAAAACAAAGGAAGAGAGGCACAATAACCTCCAGCTAGGCACTCATATGGGGCAGTTACACATGAATAATAATAAAGATATCAAATTTAGGCAAAGAATCTATTCCTAGATTTTGGATCAAGCATTTTCCTCCAAAGATTAAACACAGCAAGAATTTAAATAAATAACACTATGCAAAAATCGAAGAATTCAGAATACTTGTGATATGGAAAGACCTGAGGGAAGCCCTGGGGAATGCCAGCGTTCGGATCCTCCATCGGGTTGGGAAACACACCGTGTGTCATCGGCTGATCCTGTGCCATTTGCTGCATAGGTATCCCTGAATGAGGATTGAGAAGATAGCGAGTCTCCATGGACCCCCATGCCTCCCCAAACAAGTTTTTAGGGTCCTGATGATCCGTTAACAGAGTCTCGAAAAAAGGGTTGAAACGCTCAATGGGTTGTAGTTGTGATTTGAGGTATCGGGTGAGTTCCTTTGGCGTTTTCTGTAGGGAGAGATAATAAGTTCATCAGTATTCGTTGCTTCCACCTCCTGTGGGGCAGTCTCCTCGGTCTGGGTACCGGCATCATGGGTTTTCGGGGGGAATGTACAAATTGTCGCTTAATTTTTTTTTCCATCTTTGGGCAATCGCATTTTGACACAAAGGATACCGATTGGGTTTGGAGAGTTTTAATGGTGACCCGTTCGAAATTTTCAATTCTCTCCACAGCCTTGAGAACCCTTTTTAAAATTTCAGAATCATCAAGCTCTTCACCCTACTTCAGTTCTTCAACCCCTTCTGCGATTTCCCTGCTGACTCCTTGAATCTTAATTTCCCTTTTATTTCCACTTTCAAAGCCTTTCTCTATCTGTAGTTCTGCCAACATCACACTTTTTCCTTTCAATTTGATTTTTTGTTTTTGTTTTTCAGAAATAACCACTTCTGAGAGATCACGACCTGCATCATCAATTTCCTTTCCTTCTTCTAAGCCTTTTCCTTCATCTGAGACCTTACCCTCCCCCTCTAAAACTGGCTGCACTTCCTTCGACCATGGTTGCGCTTCCTTCGAGACACTGTTCCCATCACTCTTCTCGTCGCGTAGGTCGCCAGGGAAGGTCCCTTCACCGGTTTTTTTTAACAACGCAGGGCTCTTGTCCCCTGTGTTAAAATTTGTTATTTCTTTCTCTTTTTTGATACGACACATAGCTTTCTCCATATTCTCCATATTCTCTTGTCCCTTGAGTTTCTGTTTATAACCCTTCTCATCCTTTTCATGACTTCTGGTTCCCATCTTTGTCGCGCCTTTATGAAGATAAAGATTTTCTTGACTTTCTTGATTTTTTCCTTGATTTTTTCCCAGTGTAACCGTTTCCATATTTGTAGGATCGCCCTCCCGTCGGTTGCCATCGGCATCTAGCTTCACAGACCAACGGCTCCCTGTTCCGGATCTTCTCACCAGCAAAGGAAGAGTAAGAAGATCCTCCAGCGTTTTTGTAGAAAGCAATCGGCCTTTCCCATACCGAATTGGAGGCGTAACGAGGTTCCTGTAAATCTTCTCCACTGTTCCCGCTGTAGAGTTACCTGCAGCACCGAAAAAAGAGCATCTACCAGCCGAGTGTGTTATCTTCCCACAATTTTCGCAAACATCAGCACTTTGTATTTTACCTGGACATGCACCCTTTCGTCTCCTCTACTTTTAATTTGAGCGAAAAACTTCACCGGATGAATTAGATTTATCATAACCTTCACCCTTGCTGAACCCTCCGGTAGATTCATACCTTCTACTTCTAGTTGAACGTCTATCACCTTTCCCAGTTCGCTTGCTGCTCTCAAAATCAGCCCATACTCGAAGCAGTCGTACCTTATTCCTTGTAACTGAACCCAGACAGGGAGCGGAGGTCCGGCATCACCTCTCGCCTCTGGGAAGGGCTTTAAAGCCAGCTGCAACACCCCCTTCCTAACCCACCAAGGAGCTCTCGATATTACCTTGTTTCTATCATTCTCCATCGCAAAAATTGCTCTGAAACTGTCCCTGCCATGAAGAGAAATGTCTATGACTCCTATCGGCACCCATAACTCCATCAGATACCTGCAAACCTCTGAGATAGGTTCAGGTTTGTCCCCGAGAATCTTCCCGAATATCATTCTTGAAGCCGTGCTTCGTTGCATAACCTGAGAAGGACTCGACTCCTTCAAGGCCTTAAACGATGCATTTCCCCTGTGTTCTTCGATGAACCGAGATCGGTTGCTCCCTTCCATGCCGAGGTTATGCCCCACAGGTGGGTTGTGCAGAGAACGGTGACCTCTGACTTTCATATTTCTGCCTAGGTGCACCATTGGAACTCAGATCCAGGTGAGATGGAGATTGGGAGAGGAAAGCCAAAAGAGGCAAGAGACCAAAACAAGCAGTCACGGTTGCACCAGGAAAGGAAACAGGGATTGTGTGTAAAGGCCTCAAAACGAGCCGACAAACAGCACTTTGAAAGATCTGGGTAAGTATATCCTGGCTTCATACTGCTATTCTGCAGAAAACTTTCGGCTGAAGAAGTTAATGCCCTGCAGAAGAACTTTGAAAACCAGAAAAAAATACCAGAAGATTTAATATGGTCGTTAGTAGTCACTGTAGCTGAAAGGCATCATTAGGGGCCATCAGAGGCTCAATCAGTTCTTCTTCCGAAATTCTCAACCCAGCAGCGTGTGTGTATGTGTGTTACCTTACCCTTCTGGGATCTCCGTTACTGACATTCCCTAGCCACTGTCTAGCTCATAAGGGCCAGAGACAGAAAAGCAGGGAGGGGATATTGAGCCTGGTAAATCAAGGAAAGCAGAGAGAAACAGGGGATATAGAAAGGAAAGCTCATTTTGTATGATGTTGGTTTGATGACTGGTACTTGCTTCTAAATTATTCACCACAAGTGTGGAAAAGTCTGGGAGATTGAAGATTCTTATTTCTTATCAGCTGAAGTCATCAGTTCAAAGACTACTTTTATAGGAGGATTAATATTGTGCATTTGTTCATATCCTCGTCAACAATTTTATATGAAGATGATGTATTTATTTAGCCTACAACAACCTGATGTTGTCTGGGTCCCATTAACCCATACTGCTATCTGGTTTAGAGTAACTTATACTGCCCGTTTGATCTGTGATAACCTGTATTGCCTATATCGTTTGTAATAGAAGAGGATCACCTAAGAACTATTCTGCTGTAGGATCAATGGTAGGTTGCGGAAGAATATCAAAATAGCAACAAACTTCACATTTAGTAACTCAGAAAATAAGACCAGCCAGCAGAATGGTGCCCAGTCCTGAGTGAGTGTAGTTGGTAGTGAGAAGGAACTTTGTTGAAAGTCTCACCCCCCCCCCCCCCCCCCCCCACAGAGATTGCCCCACCCCCCCCCCCCCCCAACCCCCGCCGTTTTTTTTTCTTTCCCCCAACAAAAAAAAAAATTGGAAACTGTTAGGTACCTGAATGAGGTTACTTAACAAGGTGGAATAACTCAAGAAGAAAAACGAGACTTTGAATAAAAGTTGAATAAGAAACAATATAATCTACCAGCAGTAGGTGATTCCTACGGCTACCCAAGAGCAATGGCTCTCACATAAACTTCTCTCTATATCCTTTCTACTCATCCTCCCCCCTATTTATAGCAATTACATTCCTATCGAATTAATTAACAAAATCAGCCTACTTCGAGTAGGACTCTTCAAAAGAAACCTAACTGTAATGTAACTCTAACCTAGATGTATTATGACTCTTGACTCTCTAAATCTAATTCTAATAACCTTAACGCAGAAGGACTCTTCATGCTTCAAATTTGCCAGTCGCCTGAATGCACTAGGACTCTGCTGAAAACGACAGGACTCTCTTCACTCTTCAAACTGTCAATCGTTTCCTTGGGAGTGCTTTCCTTGTCGAATATAGACTCTTGATATCAGGGGCTTATCAATACTCCCCTCCAAAAGTTTCACCTTGTCCTCGAGGTGAAAATCTGGAAAGTGGGGCTGTATTTCAGCATAAGATTCCCAAGTATTTTCACAAGGCGGCAGTCCTTTCCATTGAATCAAAACCTCCAGCAACCCTTGAGTAGAGAAACGAATGTTGAGCAAGGCTTCGGGTGTGAGCTGCAACTCGCCATTTTCCTGCAAACAAGTTGGAAGCGGCTGCGGCTTAATGTGCTGCCCCGTGCGCCTTCAACGTGAAGCGTGAAACACCGGGTGGATCCGTGAATCATCGGGTAAACGTAGACGATAGGCGGCTGGTCCCACCGGCTCAATGATCCGGTACGGCCCATAGTAGCGATGGTGAGTTTCTCATTGGGCCGTTTGGCGAGTTTCGAGAGCGATAAGGTTGTAGCTTAAGAAAAACTTCATCCCCCACTTGATAATGCACTTCCTACGCTTTGAATCCGCGGAATTGCACATCCTATCTTGGGCCACCCGCAGATTTGTTTTGAGATCCTCCAACACCTGATTGCGCTTTCGGAGGAACACATCAACCTCATCCACTTTAGATCGACCATCCTCCCAACACGAAGAGAGGGGGGTCTCGTCCATACACAACCCGAAAGGGAGTCATTTTTGTGGCTGAATGAAACGTCGTATTGAACCAATATTCGGCCCACGGTAACCAATTAATCCAGTCCTTTGGTTGGCGAGCGCAAAAACATCGTAGGTAAATTTCAAGGCTGCGATTTACCACCTCTGTTTGACCATCCGTTTGAGGATGGTAGGCACTCTGAACTTGAGGTTGGTACCCGCTAATTTAAAAAGCTCCATCCAAAAATTACTAAGGAAGACATGATCTCGATCGGAGACGATGGTTCGAGGGAACCCATGCAAGCGGATAACCTCCTTGCTGAGCGAGATAGCCACATCCTTGGCGGAATAAGGGTGTGAAAGAGCGATGAAATGCGCGTACTTGGATAGCCGGTCAACTACAACAAGCACGGTATCTCCACTCTTAGTCCCGGGTAACCCACCAATAAAATCCATGCTAATGTCTTCCCAATGCGATCTGGATTGGTAGTGGTTGAAGGAGTCCTGGGTTTCTGGCTTGATATTTACTCGCCACAAGCATCACAACTAGCCACAAATTCGGGACAGCACCTTCATTCCTACCCGGTATACCACAGTGCTAATCCTTGTAAGTCCTCAAAACCCGAATGCCCACCGAATGGGGTAGAATGATACTCGAAAGTAATTTGGGAATTAATGGTGACCCATCGGGGATGACTAACCGATTCTTATAGAGTAAGGTGCCCTTTTGAGCGGTAGTGTGTCTGATCCCTTCGGGCTTGACGATCTTCGGTAGCTCCGGCGTGTCCCTGTATCTAGTCCCTCACTTTCTGCCAGTTCTTGTTGTCATCAATAAAGCTGCTTATCATCCTGCGACCTTCGCGAGGCTCTCCCTTTGTTTTCCTACCGACGATACATATCTCAAATCAAATCCCAAAAGTTTCAAGACCCACTTTTGTTGATCGGTGCCCTGCTGTTCCCATATTTCGACTTTTCGATCCGTTCGTACTTTGAAATGTCTCCCCATCAAGTAATGCGCCATTTTTGAATGGCAAGTACTATTGCCATTAGTTCTTTCTCTCAGACTTGGTTTTCGCAGGACAACACTTGGCTCCGGTAGGCAATGGGATGGCCCTCTTGCATCAACCGCACCCGCCCAAAACCTGAAGCATCGTCTCTACAAAACTCTTTCGTGAAATCGCGTCCCTCTAGCGTTGTCTGCTGTCTTGGGGCATTCCCGCCGTTGCCTCGTTCCCCCCGAATGCATCTTTCTTCAATAAGTTTGTGAGTGGAGCGGCAATTTTACCATATTTCGGCATCTGCGTAATACCCGGTTAATCCTAAAAACCCTCGCAAGGCTTTAAGATTCAGTTCCACTCCACCATGCACTTAATCTTCCGTGGGTCCCGTGACTCCGTCTTTAGATATGATATGTCCTAATACTCCGTGTACAACCCCAAACATGCATTTTTTCGTTGACTCAGGTGGTCTGTGTAGAGTATAGGTGGTTCCAATGCCACATGTTCCTCCATGGTCTTGCTATACACCAAAATATCGTCAGAACACCAAAATATTTTCCAAGTGTTCTCAAATACCTCTGCATTAGTGATTGAATGTGGCTGGAGCATTCGAGAGCCCAACGGCATCACCAACTCGTAATGCCCATTATGTGTCGAAAACCGTCTTTTCTTCATCACCTTCCGTCATTCTATTTGGTGGTATCCTGCTTTCAAATCAGCTTGGTAAACACCGTGGCTCCGCCTAGCTCATCCAACTTCTCTTGCATGGAAACTTGTCGCTGTGAGTTTATTCCACTAGTCCCCGCGCCATCCCCATCCTTCTTTCGCCCGTCTTGTGGGTAAGGACTCACACTAGGTCGTACCAATCCTGCTGTTACATTTCTGTACCATCTTTCACCTCGTTCTTTTGAGAATGTGTAACGATAGGGTCTATTAGTGGGTTCTCCTCTCCTACCTTCTTGGTCTTGCTTCCTTCTTGGCGGCTTCTTGGTTCACAAATAATTCGTCTTAATAAATTGACACTGCTTTGTACTCTCTTGTACCTCTATATCATCTCCGACGGATCTCTGGTTGTAGCCTATATCCATCACCCCGCTTGCCTTTCCCTCTTCTGTTGTTTCTAATCCTTTCCCCATTTTTTCCTCTCCCCCCTCGCTCTTTCTCCGCCTTCTCTCTTCCCCTGTTCTCCCTTCTCGCCCAGATTATATCTGCTCCCAAATTAGGTAAAAATTTTCCCCTCCCCCTAGCTTCTCTCCTCCCCTCCTTTGCTATCTCCCATCCCCAGCACCTGAATTTTGTTTTCTGGATTTCCATCCCCGGCTCCCCAACTCTTGCCTTTCGTTGCTCCCATCATCTGTGACTTCTGCCATTTATTTGTCCGTTTTTCTGTGTGTGGTGATCTCCCCACCAAAGAGGTATGCAGATTCCTCTCCCCCTCCTATCTCTCTTGATCACTCCTTCCGCTGCTGCCTTCCTATCTCTCTTCCCCTTAGTTCTTCGGGCTCTCCTTTGGGTTGGGCCGTCCCCAACTCCCCTTTGTCCTTTTATCTTTGTTTCTTCCGTAACCCTGCTCCCTCCCCTCCTTTTCTCTTGTGAGCTTCCTTATTTGGTTTGGCCCTCCTTAGCTTTGTTCATTCCGTTCCCTCCTTTGGTTCCTTTATATTGTGTTGGTGGGCTGGTTTACCTGGTTAGTTTTCTTTTTCCAGGTTTCTTATTTTCCCACTCCATTTTTGTCCTCCACCTTGGGCCTCCTTTTTGGCCCAAATTGGTGGCCCAAATAATCACTTCGCCCTTCTTCTTCTTTCCCCCCCCCTTCATCCATTCTCCATCTCCGCTCCCTCCTCTAATTTCTCCCCTTCTCTATATGCTCCGTTCCACTTTCTTGTGTTTCTCTTCTTGAGTCTTCCTGTCTGGTTAATCGATGATCATTGATTCTTTCGTTTCTCCTGATGACAATGCGCTTTCTCCTTCCATCCTATCTCCCTTCACTTCTTCTTTCTCTTCTCCTTTGTCTCGTACCTTTCGCTCTCTCCATCCCTCGGATCTTCCCCGTAATTGCATCTCGTGTCTGGAGAGTCTCTTTTCTCTTCTTTCCTTGTCTGTTCTACTCCTCTTCTGTCCCTCCCTTGTTGCTCTCTCTTTTTCCTTCATACATGACCTTAATTCATCTCTAACTCTCTTCCTTTTCTCCTTTCTCTATGTTTTGTGCTGGAGTCCCACTTGACCTTGAATCTCTTTCACATACTTTCCAATTCCTCTCCCTCTGCTCCATTCCTCTTGCCTTCCCCTAGAATCTGCTCTCTTTTTTACCGAATGAGGTTACTTAACAAGGTGGAATAACTCAAGAAGAAAAACGAGACTTTGAATAAAAGTTGAATAAGAAACAATATAATCTACCAGCGTAGGTGATTCCTACGGCTACCCAAGAGCAATGGCTCTCACATAAACTTCTCTCTATATCCTTTCTACTCATCCTCCCCCCTATTTATAGCAATTACATTCCTATCGAATTAATTAACAAAATCAGCCTACTTCGAGTAGGACTCTTCAAAAGAAACCTAACTGTAATGTAACTCTAACCTAGATGTATTATGACTCTTGACTCTCTAAATCTAATTCTAATAACCTTAACGCGAAGGACTCTTCATGCTTCAAATTTGCCCGTCGCTGAATGCACTAGGACTCGCTGAAAACGACAGGACTCTCTTCACTCTTCAAACTGTCAATCGTTTCCTTGGGAGTGCTTTCCTTGTCGAATATAGACTCTTGATAGGGGGGGGGGGGAGGAAAAAAAAAAAAAAAGAAGAAAAAAAAACAAAAAACAAAAAAAAAAAAAATTTGGATCCCCCCCCTCCCCCCCCCCCCGCGCCCCGCGCCCCCCCCGCCCTTTTTTTTATAAGAAAAACCCGACCCACAAGGGGGGGGGGCGCACACCCCGCCCGACCGCAAAGGAAAAGAGAGTGCGTTCTTCTTTTTTTCCCCCTCCAAAAAGATTTTTGGGGGGCCCCCCCCCCCCCCGCCCCGTGGGGGGCTTTTTGGGGGGTTGGTGGGGCGACATTTCTTTTTTTTTTTTTCATTTTTTTGGGGGATTCTATGTTAGTAACCTATACTGTTTATCTTTTCTACAGCCCTGAAATTGTCTAGTCTAACTGTGGTAACCTATACTGTTTATCTTCTCTACAAGCCTGAAATTCTCTAGTCTAACTGTGGTAACCTTGACTGTCTACCTAGCATTGTTTTTTTTATCTGAGATGTCTGTTTGTTGGTTTATCTCTGCCTTTGTTGAGCAGAATACTATTTGGTACCTGCTTTTCTTGGGAAGGGCTTTCGATGTAGATGTTGGATGTTGCACTTTTTATCTTTCTTTGAGAAGATGAGATTATCACTGGCCTTCTCCTGAACTGGCTGTTAATGTTCACTATTGCCTATTTTGCTTGTTGCTGATTGGATTTGTTTGACATGATGGTTATCAATATTGATGCTGCTGAAGATTTTTGAGCTTAAGTTGATAATTGATATTGCTACATAACTGATGGTTGTCTCTCCCTCTGTGCTAATTGGCATTTGCAACTATTCAAGACTGTTGTCACTTTTAATATCTATTCTTATTGGTCCACATTTGAGCCTGCTTTTGATAGATGTATGCTCCAGCTTGAAAGGGGGGTGGGGCATTGTTTAGACGTGTACCACAATAGGGGTGGTGTCCTTAACATGGTAGTTGTGTAACTTATGTTTAGCGTAGGCTAGAATTACTTTATTATTTTAAATCTTTGTTTCCTATTATTGCTAGGAATATTTCTCTTTCCTGTTTTTGCAATGCTTCTGGCCCTTGCTCTCTTGTGGCTTGTGCACACACATACATAATGGAGTGAGGAAGCTAAACCCATCGGCTGCTGTTTTTAGTGCAATCCCATTCTTTGTTCAATTGATCTAACTTCTCTTGTTTCTCTCACTACTTGCTGGTACTGTTTATTGATCTTGGGTTTGTTACTTAGTAAGTTTGGAAATGGCAACAATATGGGTATGGATATGTAGGGAATTAAACAGCTAGATGGCAGTTATACCTATACAAAAACGTGGCAGAATTACATTATGTATGGCAATGATACATATGTGTTTAACATGAATTTGATACGGTTGTTCTGTAAACAATAATACGGACCTATATAACAGGTATTCACAACCTAATAAACAAAATAATAGTAGTCTCTGGCAGATTCTGCGGAGTATTATAATGTGCTAGCAGCTAAGAACAACAGTTACAAGACTCGCGGTGCAGCCAACAGTAACATGACAGAATTGCGACTTGATCCAACAAGTTGACTGAGAAGCAGCTTTTGTTCAAATCAATATTTGCAACAATGTTTAACAGCCTGTACCACTTCTGGTGGGTACTGATGATGAGTACAAATGTTAGAAGATAATTGTTTATGTAAAATTAAAATAACTGCAAGCGCACGGTATCGTGTAGCTAACGGGTCGATCTCAAAGAGATATGCCACTTTAGAATTAACCTCTTAATGATAATGCGAGAGTGCAATGGTTCAAAGATTTTAACTTATTAATTAAATTAAACGAGCAGTCCTAATCCATACATCTAATGCAATCGAATTGAGACGAAAAATAAAGCAAACATAACCAACGCATAATTAATAAAAGGCAGAAAAAAAATGCGAACAATAATAAATAAAAATAAAAGGGAAGTGATCAGAGTGTCAGCTCTGGATCTAGGGAAGGGGAGTATAAATATAATGACTTTGACCGTGGACCCTTTGCCGTAGCTTACAATCCACCGATCGGGGGAACGAATATTAGAGAAAAAAAAATTGCAGAAAGGAAATAATCAAAGCAATAAAAGGAAAAGGAAAACCTTAACCAAAGAGAGGCACGACTTTATGCATCTCTGATCAAGGACCCAGGGGAAGGGAGAACAATAAATAAGTGCTGAAAGTAAATTGCAGAAAGTAAATAATAGAGTAATAAAAGGAAAAGGGAAACCTTAGCCAAAGAGAGGCACGACTGTAGGCATCTCTGATCAAGGACCCAGGGGAAGGGAGAACAAAAAATAAATGCTGAAAGTAAATCCTAAATTAAGAATATGGAGGGGTAGATAGAAGCGGGAATGGAGGGGGGAGAGAAGATTATTGAAGAATGTTACTCGCATCTTTGAACTTCAAATAATAAAAAAGAATTGAACAAACGATTTGAATATCAACCAACCCTAACAACCAGATCTAGATCTAGAATGATCTTAGATCTGCAATTGCTAGACCTAGAGAAAAACGAATCTTGAAACTTGAACTTGAACTTGAACTTGAACTTGAAATTGCATTACATTACATAGAAAAATTAAACCTAAACATTCAATCTAGAAATTAGAATCTCACGAAAGCAAGCAAAGAAAACTAGAGAAAGCCTAAATAAACTAAAGAGAAAAGAAATAGTGCTTCTACTAAGCTCTAAAACACATTCTCCCTTGATGGAGTATGCTCTCCTTTTATAGAGTTTACATGGGATATGAATTTTGATAGAATTTGAATCATAATCGGAGTTCCTATCTGACTTAACCAATTAGGGTTTTGGCGTACTAATCGGACTGACTTAGAGAGATCAAATGCACAATTCCACCGTTGGATTTGAGGATCAAGAAGTCCTGAAGCTCTCCTCCAAAAAGCATCTCGATCGGACACCGGATGACCGTTCGATGAAGGGCTTGATCGAAATTGAACAGAGACATTCAAAAACGGGGTTTTTCCCTCTTCCTTCTCTTAATATAATTCTTTTTCCTCTTTTTTTTCTTTGATAAAGTCCCAAATAGGAAATAAGATATTGAAGTATGCAAGGACTCTTTTCTCCATTTGGACTCTCTCAATAATATCTTTGTAGATTTGATTGATAATTTGTAATCTCAGCTGTAGATCAAATTTGCCTTTTTTATCTCTTAAATACTTCGGAGTTGGCCCATAATCACACCTCTAGTCCATCATGCTCCAGATTAGGCCTATTTTCGCATTTGAGAATTTGAATGGACCTCTTGACGTGTAAAATTGCATGATTCATACCAAAAACTCCAAATATTTGCTTAAATCTTGAAAAGTCCAAAAATCTGCAAAAACAACATAAAACCCAAGGTAGCTCCACTCTAAGTGTGTAAAGTGCATGCTTTATGCCCTAAGATTTCACACATAAATGTGCTCATCAATAGCAATGGCACAAAGGGGATGTGAAGCTTCCTTTTTTGCTGGGACTGATGTGGCAAAGCTCAAGCCATAGGTTCTCATGGTTCTACTAAATTTCTGACATTGCAACAGGATTTGCACGTATAAGAACTAATTGAAGAAGTAAAATAGAAAACACCCACCTTTACTAATTAGAAGAACACTAAGGCTGCCGCTGAATTTGGAAAATACCCATCTCTCCTCTCTCTCATATATATTAGATGGAATGATACAAGCAAAGGCTTGTCCTCTGTCTTTAACGTACCCAAAGATGAGATTGATTATTTTCAATTGAGTAAGACAAAAATATATAATGATGTAGATGAATCCCTATGAGGAGAAACACTCATCTGATAAATTCAGGGAAAAGGATGAAAACAGAGGGAATATAATGACCATAGGAAAACCTAAGAAAAAAACCAATAATTTCCTGGCCTTGATTGCATTGCATCTCACAATCCCATCACCAATAGACGACTAATTGTCAAGCCAAAGAAGATGGAGAAGAGATCAACAGCTGCAACAAGCTGATTCCGGTGGACGAGATCATCAGAGATAGAGAAGAAGGATGAGAGATCCATCAGCAGCATTTTTTTTTTGGGGGGGGGGGGGTGAAACCATGAAAGTCGGTGGCTCGAGAAGATGAAGAAGTTGAAATTAAATTTCCCTTCAAGTTTTATGTTTTTTTTTACCGTTTAACAAAAATTCCCTTACTAAAAGAATTCTTGGCAAACAATTTGCATTTAATACGAGTTAAAAATCAGTTATCACAGAAAGCAAACATTTAACGTTTTATATGGTAGTGTGCAGCAATAGAATGTACTATTGAAAAAAAACGTCCGGATACAGCAAAAAAACACATTAAATAAGCATTCTTAATAAGTTTTGTCGCAGGAGTAACTAAGACCCAATGTTTTTATGCCAAAAAGATCAAATCAAATAGTTCGTCATTCACTTAGGAGATTAATGGGAAGATTTAGTATGTAAGAAGGATCATAATATGGTTTTTATAGACTTAAACCTTATGATTTGAGTCTTTAGAGAATTAGCTTGGCAATTATTAGAGGAAAAAAGTGTGTTTCAGTAAATATATGGAAAAAAATATACATATAATGGTGTAGTTACTAGTTGGGGGACAAGGTAGTAAATTTTCTATTTTGTTTGGATTATATCAAGGATCTGCTTTAAGTTCATTTTTATTTAGACTAATCACAGATGAGTTGACTAGAGGTTTTCAAGAACAAACCCCGATGTGTATGCGTTTTGTTGATGATATTGTTTTGGTGGATGAAACAAGAGATGGGACTGAACTACTGAAGTAAAGTTGGAATTATGGAGATCAACTTTGGAATTGAAGTGTTTTAAGATTAGTAGAACAAAAACAGATTACATGTGCAATTTTAGTAATAATAGGATCGGAAGTGAGGTGACAATTGATGAGAGACACCACAAGGTGAAACTTCTAGTCACCTCAGTTAATCATATATGAAGAAGGAGAAATAGAGGATGATATTGCACAAGAATAAAAGGATGGGTGAACTGGAGCTTGCATTTGGGGTGTTGTGTTGTCAGTCTATTCACTTAAAACTTCAGGAAATTATATGGAGCAATTATACAGTCAACAATTGAATGTTTAGCAGTGACTAAACATCATACAAAGTTAATGTAGACGAGATAATGATGGTGGAATTGGATGTGGTTAAGCTGAAAAAGATAAACATGGAATCCACAAATTTGAGTCAATATAAGAGTAGCTTGTAAACAGGATAAAAGTTCTGAGGACTTCGATTGAGGTCGCACGGACATGTGCAATGGAGGCTTGTCAATGCCCCAGTGCTGAGGGGTGATTTGACTCAGATTGAAAGGAGCTAAAGGAGTCAAGGATAAGCCTAAAATGTCTCTGGGATAAGTTGTGAGGAAGTCTTGCATCGCGTAGAATGAGTGACAAGTATTACTTTAAAAAGAGCTGTTGGAGAAGAAAAAATCCATGAAGGTGACCCCAGTTAGCTGGGAAGTCACTGATTTGAGTTGATTGAAAACTGGGTATTTCTGATATAACTTTTTTATTCTTTTGTGTCATTATGTTTGCTATTATATTTGTCAAGTCAAGCTAGATGGAGAGTCTAACAAACCAATTGATCGGTACTACCTAGCTTTTGGTCCAGTCTGGAGCTGTGAATTCTGATGAGATCTAAGCCTGCGATGCATAATAATGTTGTGCCAAAACTTCTGATGATTTCTCTGCTGGGGATGTAGCATAGCTATATGTGAATACTGTTGGTAGTGGAAGGCCATGGAGAGATTGTTATGGTTTATGCAATGCTTAATTATGATTGTTGCAATGCTTTGTATATTTTCTACCTGACAATAACTGACCCCCTTTTTTTGCAGAACTCTCAGCGTTCCCAAAGAGAAGTGTCAAGTAAGCCTGTTCAAAGGAAAACTAGTGCAGTGAATGGAGAGTATGAATATGGTTCTGATATTTTGAAGAGTTCAGACATGGGAACAGGGAGTGATAAACTTAGCGAGCTGGAACTCGACAAGACTTGGTATGGAGTTGGAAGCACTGGCATGGACTCAGTTGTTGACCAAAGAAGTGGGTCTGATGCAGAGCGTGGATCTGCAAATTACCGAGCATCTAAATCTGCTCAAGCTGTTGCTCAGCTACCACCGACACTGAGCACTGCAAAGAAAAATAGCAGAGGGGTAGCTAGAAATTGGAAATGCTCTGAGGAAGAAGAATACACGTGGGATGATATGAACTTCAGAATAATGGATCATGGAGCCTGTGATAATACGTCCAATGATTCAGAAAAGCTGGTAAGCTTGCAAAGGTTGGAAAAAGGAAAAGAAAAAAAAAGAGGTTTAGGGGGGGGGGGACCTTTGGAACTGGGTTGATGCTGATGATAACCCTCTGATGTCTGTTGTCATATGTTATTCTCACTTTTGGAGCTGAACTCTTGTTGCTTTTGCATCCACCCTGTAGTCTCTTATTTATTTATTTTGTTGTTTGTTAGTTGTTATTTATTTATTTATTTATTTTGGGTTTTTTTTTGGGTGGGGGTGGTTGGTGATAGTGCCAACTTGTGTTCCAGACGGTGTGCTTGTTGGGACAAGGGCCTGAAGTGCGCATGACATGGGACTCATGTATCCCTTGAGTAAGTATGTCAATGACATAGATGTTACAGGTACCTAAGCCTAGAGGCCTTCCAGAATGGGCAAGGTGTTCATTCACCTACTTTTTTTCCACTTGGCAGTCACATCAGTTGTGTTTAATTTTTTTTAATGCTATTATTGTTCAATTTATTGCAGTTTATTTTACCATTAGGTGGTTAAAATTGAAAAACTAAGTGTAGTTAATCCCAAAAGTTGTTGTAATTGGAAATGGATACTTCTTTGATTACGTTTTGCTTGTCTTAATGAGTTGTATCGTTCTTGTTGATTGGTGAAGGCTTTATCTCTCCTTTTCAGTCTCTATCGTATCGGATCTCTTGGTAGACTAAAGATTATCATAAGCTGTTTTAATGTATGGTATCCCTAAATTAAACATGTTTTATACACATTTGACCAATTAGTCCCTGCCTAGCTTGCCTCCTGGCAAACACCTTGAGCCCAGCTGACATGACAAAAATGGGTATGCATATTGGATCAGTGTCGATGTGCACCCGTAATTGACACACCTGGATATAGCCATTCCATTTTTAAGATATATATATCTTTTCATTTGAAGCACTAATTGTGTAAACATTAGTAGATTACTGCCAATGTTGAATGGTGTATCTAAAAACATACCAAGGATTAATAAGAACCCATTGCAATATTCTAGTGACATGCATGTTGTTTTTCTCCGTGATGTCGTCTTTAATATAGATCAGCCATTGCCATGTCTTGAAATTTTGAGATAATAGGATATAGTTATTGATTGTTAGCTATTTCGTTGTATAGTATTGCTTTATTGAATCACATTTTCATGTGCAGAATGTCTTTACATGACCTTGCTTATTGAATCACCCTTTCCATGTGCAGGAGGCAGAACACCTTCCACGACCTCGTGATCATGATATTGGGTCTAGGGTTAATAGAGAAGCTACCTCGGACTCAAAATCCGTTACACAAAGAGGGCAAGCAACATCAGGACATCGAGAATCTCCAGCATGGTCATTGCAAGAATCATACCTCTTTGATACCAATACAAGCCAATTTTCAATGGTTTCAGGTGCTTCAGATTCTCAGATAAGTTCATCTTTGACCAGAGCCGGGCTTTGTTCCCAGATGGTTCCATTGTCAGCATCTACTGGAGTTTTAGGGCAGCAACAGCGTCTTTCTCCAGGTGCTGCATCCCCTTCCAGACAGTCTTCAATTCACCAGTATCCCCAATCACGTAATTTGTCTGAGCAAGACCGTCTGCAGGTACTATCTCAGCTTGCAGGATTATTGAATCAAGTACCTCAAGAGTCTTCCCATATACCCATTAATCAGATCGGAAATTCTCTAAACTTACAGTTAAATAAATCAACTCCTCCCCAAGATCTACGAACGCCATCTTCTGTGATTCCTTTTCCTCAACTAAAGCCTCCTACCCCTTCATTACAGCAGCCACAGGCAGGTCCAATGCTGTCTCAGTTTTCTGGTCAGTCACACAAGCAAGTGCATGAAGACCAAACTCTAACAACTGGGTCTTGCACTGCTGATCGAGTTGGAGAACTAGACCCTAGCAGTTTATTGAGTGAAATTTTGAGAAATGGATTACTCGCAAAGAACTTAGGTACCTGTGAGCTCCCCAACCTTAACTTGCAGGAGCTGGGATCATTGCCATTAAATAGGAATATACAGCCATCTTATCCAGTTGGACCTCCCGTTGTACAGCATGCTGCATCGTCAATTCCCATGGTCTCAGAAGCTTCTCTATTGGCTTCGGCTGCCCATGGGAATGCATCAAGTATATCAACACACCCTCAGAAGACAACTGTAAAGCCATCTCTGTCTTCATCTATTGGAGGTAGCACATTAGTCCAGATTTCAAGTGTAACTCATGCTGCTCCTAAGTCTCTCTCATGTCTTTTGAGTTCACTAGTTTCCAAAGGATTAATATCTGCTGCAACAACAGAGTCACCAACTGTCTCTGCTACCCAATCTCTGAGTCAAAAGCAAACTCAGAACCTGAGCACTGGCCCAATCATCAGTAGCTCCATGCTCGTTTCCTCGGGTCCAGCTGCTGCAGACATCCTTTCATCTACTGGAAATGAGCTTCCTGTTACAGAATCTTGCTTGAAGACCACAACTAGCTTGTCTCAGGGCACCACAACTGGGTCCAAGTGCCTTATAGGTGTTGAGTTCAAGCCAGAGATTCTCCGAGTATCACATCCATCAGTTATCAGTGGCCTCTTCAATGACTTCCCCTACCATTGTGAGATCTGTGGTCTTCAAATTAAACTTCAGGAGAGATTCAATGAACATAAGGAGTGGCATGCGTCAAAGAAAACTGAACTAGGTAGTTGTGGCATGGTTTCAAGGAAATGGTATGCAAATTTGGGTGACTGGGTTGCCAGGAACAGAGGGGAAACATCTGGACCTACATCAGCTGCTTCAACTGAAGTTTCAGCAAAGGCATTGGAGGAGAGTGAACAAGCAATCCCCGCTGATGAAAGCCAATGTGTGTGTGTATTATGTGGGGAGCCTTTTGAGGATTATTACAATTTTTTAAGAGATGAATGGATGTTCAAAGGAGCAGTGTATATGACCCTCCCAGCTACAAAGGCCGAAGGAGGAACTACTGATGAGAGTTCTGCTCAGTGTCCCATTGTGCACGCGAACTGTATTTCACAAAGTGCACATGATTTGTGATGGACTGAGCGTGTGAAACTGGTAAGGTTCTATTCCTTGGAAAGAGGTATCGATATATCTGACCTTTCTTGATGTAGTTGTGTTTCATGGGTGTGGTGTACTTCATTTTCAGTGGTGCACAAGAATATCTCATCCTACTGGATAATTTTAATCCATCTACCTGTACTTTTTAATCCCTAGGAGTTAACCAAGCTTGTTCTGTTGGGTCCCATGTATTCAAGTTCCTGATCATCTGTCTTAACCATTAAGTCTCTGTAGGTCTCGGTTCAGATGAGGGTGCAATGTTGCTTTTCTTTTGGGTAATGAACTTAGTTAAATGCCCTTTTTTCATTAATCCATTCCCATCATCTGCCCCAGAATGTCTTTCTATAAAATTGTTGTAGCTGTTATTTGATAATCTCTTACTATGTGTGGACAATTCTCTCGTGTTTAATTTTTGGGAGGCTAGATTATGGTCCTTGGAGGGATAGAAATTTAGATTGCTTCCATACTGTCCAGGGAAAGCCTTCAATAGATTGGGGACAAGACTCATTACCTTCGACCCAATCAGTCAGCCAGTCAGGATAAAGCTTCATTAAAAGTCAGTTATGGTTAGAATCTTCATGGTTGTCATTTTTTTCTCTCCTGTTGCTCATACTTTTCTTATGGAACTGTTGTCTAAATTATTACCGTGTGCCAAGAGTGATAAACTAGAAATTTTCATTATAATGCTGTGAACAATAATACTGCTACGGACACTGATCAGGTTCCAGCTAGTTGTTTCTATTTTTGTTTGTTGGTCTTGAAAACAAGAGATTAAGTAATGCTGCTTTGGCTGCAATAGGTACTCGTGTTGGTATTCTCTTACTTCATGGGTAGTTGTAATGCATGTCCCTCCAATTTCTTCATCCCATGGGGATGAGCTGCTTGCTTCTTGGGCGAATCTTATATCCCAGATGTTGATGGTCTTGTGTTTGGTTTTGTCTTGCAGGAACAGCCAGATGAATGATGTTTCAAAGTGACGAATTCGATTCATTGTAACTAGGGTATGGTGAATAAATTGTCGCAGGATATCCATTTTTTACCCTTTGTTCATCAAGCAATTTGGCTCGTGTTTAATTAACCACCCCTCCCACCCTCAGGGGACGTTGCTTGGGTGCTACGCAATAAATGTGCAGCACCTACAACGAACGGTTGAGATCGACATTTCAACCGTCTATTTTCAAAAAGTACGTTTTCACACTTCCATGAAACAACTGGTTGAGATCTCGTTCTCAACTGTTCGTAGCACTGAAGTCAAGCCCCCCTCCCCCACCCCAAAAAGAAAAAAAAGAAAAAAAGAATTTGGCTAGTGCTAGAAAATCGGATTGGGGTCAAGCTGAGCTGCATCACCTCCCTCCCCTCTTTTTCTCTCTTTTCTTCTTGGTTCATCATTTTATATTCTCATATTCTTAAAAGATATAATACAAAATCCATACACACATGGTTCATTGAAAGTCTTTTCTAGTATGATTTCGTGTTATTTATTATTATTTTTTTTATGAGAAGAAAACAAAAGTTAAATTAAAGGCCATCGTAAGGATTACATCTACCAGTCTTAGGGAATTTACTCTATGACTCTACCAGAATTCATATCTGGAGATTCTAAGTTAGTCCTAACTTGTCCATTGGCTTTGTTTACTTCCATGTCTGCCGATTTAACAAAAAAGTTAAATGAGTGGGGGATTGAAAAGTAGAGCATGTAGTTTGTTACTATATCTAGGAGAGTTGTCAAAGTATTGTAAAGGCCACACTGTCTTCGAGGATTTTGGTAAGAGAGACGTGATTCTGTCATTGCTGCACCAAATTTGTGTAAGGGGTATGCTTTCCTTCTTTGCTAATTCTAGTCCGATGTTGATTGCAAAAAGCGCGACTCTAGTCCTGTAACGTACGTCCACACATCATACCTCCACTGTAACTAATCTGCCATTTACACCTACACTTGCACTTCATCCTGTTATCGTTAGAGATTCATTAAATACCCTTGCACAAAATAAAACTGGTGAGTGAATCATGAATAAATCTTTGGAAATGAAGTATACTTGTTGCTCCAAAGTGAACTGGTTAGTAAACGATTGTTGAGTTTCTTCACGCATGTAAGAATTTGAACATGCTAAGTGAAGCTCAGTTACCCAAAAGCAAATATTATTTAGGACTCTAATCTCGTGGGGGAGTTGTTTATTAACTTTTCTCTAAATAAGAAATAACAAGTGATCCTAAAACAAGAAAAAAACCAACGAGTAGCTTCTTTGTCTAGCTGTGTATTAGCTAGGAAAGAAGCACAGAAGTGGAAGAGAGATTCTTTGGTTAAGTGTTGAGTTCTGAGTCCCAAAAGTCCTACCACCCATATCCTCTTGGTCCATTCTCAAGGTGAGAAACTATGCCATAGTGTCTCTGCCTGATCTCCGCATAGTTCACAAACAGTGTCCATGTTCGGCCATTGGGATGAGATAGACTTAATTGGCAATCCTGCATTCAATAGACACCAAAATAAATATTTAAACTTTTGGTGGAGCGGGAGCTTTCAATAGAATTTCCACCAATGTTTAAAGTGTTGCAACTGATTGAGTATTTTTGTCTTTGCAATGCTCACCACCCCAACTTAGTAGAGAACTCACCATTGGAAGAGACTTTTGATACCCACTTATCATTAGAGGATGTTAGCGAAATATGAGAGAGAACGGAAGAAGGAAAATTAAAAGTTGAGAGAAATTCCCTGTTAAATTCAATGTTTTGTAGCATTTGTGCAACCGTGGTTTTTGGTGCCCATGTTCCAAAACCAAAAAGAAGAATTAGTTCCATTCCCAATGTGCTTTTGAACCATTCCTCAAGTTGAGGAATTATATTGCAGATATTGGACCAAGGCCAAGAGCTTGCTTTCTTTCACACTTTGGGGTTGAACAGGGAAGTCGAAAATATCTAGCCTTCAGAGTCAATCCCCAGAGACTGTTGGACTCATTGAGGAGTCGCCACCCCTGTTTGTGGAGCAACGCCATATTAACATCCTCCATTCTTTTAAGGTCCAGTCCTCCAGCAGACTTGGGTTGACAACATTTATCCCAGCTAATGAGATTAAGATGCTTAGCTTTAAGGGGATTACCATGCCAAAATCTTTGGCAAAAAGAATCAAGTTTTCTGCAGAAACTTTTTGGGTAGTGGAAGCATTGCATATGATAAACCGATAAAGGTTGGCATAATAGATTAAATGAGAACCTCTTGGCTTGCATAGGAAAGGGAAAAATCTTTCCAACCAGCAAAATGTATACGGATCTTTTTGTAATAAAAAAATTAAATTCTTAGTCCTAGCGTTGTTGTGAAACAAACTGGTGCACAAATACAAAGCATCTTGTTTCATTTCCAAAATACTCAAGATCGACATGATTAGGATTTTAGCAAAGGCATCCATGTTTCAACTGAAAAAAGCACCACTTTTTTCAAAATTAATTTTCTGCCTTATTACATCGGAGAACAACTCCAATGCAACCTTTATTACGAGAACATCCTCAACTTTCACTCGACATAAGAGAAAAGTGTCATCCGCAAAAAATAGATGCAATATTTCAAGAGTAAAGGGGGCAATTTTATGCCCTTAAACAGGTTCAAATGTCTATACTCCCACAAGTCTCGATAAGACTTCCATGATAAGAAGAAAAATCAATGGACTTAGGGGACATCCTTGACGCAACCCACATGAACCCGAGAACCATTTGAAAGGGCATCCATTCATTTCGATGGAATAGGTAATAGAACTAATAAGCTTTAAAATCAGATTTCACCAATGTTGGTTGAAACCTAAAAAAAAAATGTTAGAGATTACCTTCTACTTTGTTCTATTGTAGGCTTTGGACATATTCAATTTGAAAGCTATGAACCCTCGTTTTCTCCTCTCTTTTGTTTTTCTCCATAAAATGGAAGATTTCATGAGCAATAAAAATATTTTTTGTAATTTGTCTTTTAGGAACAAAAGCTCCCTGAAGAGGTGAGACAAACTTTGCCAACAAGGGTTTGAGTCTATGAGCTAAAGCTTAGCAAGAACTTTATAAATGACATTACACAGACTAATTGGTCGAAAGTCAACCACATAATTCGCATTATCTTTTTTTGGGATGAAACATAACAATGTATGATTTCGTTTTATTTCTTAAAATCTACTCTTGTCAATTGCCTTTGAGTTGTGTGTTTATTCCAGCATCGGATCCATTCCTTGTGGATACATACATTGGTGCATTACTTTGGTCTTGTCTCAAGTGATATCATGTAGTAGAAGGGACAAGGAGAGAGTTCTTAGAGGGTGACCCCACGCTGAGGGAAATGTCATTGCTCTCTAACGGTGGCTTTAAAGATCCTTACAAAGATATTAATTTGGGAGTTAGAAACACATGGAAAAAAGAATAACTACAGTTGCACCTTATAATATAGTGTAATTACCAATTGAACTCTACCAAAAAAAAAAAAAAAAAAACCAACCCCAATTGAACTCTCTTTAGTTTTAACAGTGTTAAAGGAGGTGTTAAGGTTAGATGTGTAATATTTATTTTGTCTAAATATTACTCACCTTTAGAAACATCATATTCAATATAAATATTTTTGTTCTTATATCTTTATCATTTTGGATTTAAAGAGTTGAATCTTAATGAGATAAATAAATTTGGGTTTTTTGAAAAGTATAATAAGAATACCATGTCATCAGTTAGCTAACGGAGCATAACAGAAGAAATCATTAGTAATTTAGACGAAGTTTAAGGTTGAATTGGTAATTTTAAAAAGCATGCTGTTGTTTTCTGTCCTTTTGCACAAACTTGTTGGGAGGTTTCTCCCCTTAGAATTGATATATCTGAATTCTTGGGCTATCTATGCATGACTGGATTAACTTTATACACTCCAAATATAAACACACGAATGAATTGGTGGATACGATTTGGAGTACACTATGTTGGCTTATATGGAAAGCTCGAAATGAATTTGTTTTTGAAGGGAAACAACCTTCGTTAGAAGGATTGATGAATTGTTTTTGGGCATTATATAGTAAAATGCTTTGTGCACACTTGAACCTCTCATGTACATTAAGGGATTAACCACACAATTTCTGGCTCCAACTCACTAGATGTTGATTACCATTTTCAGATTTATGTGGATGGTTCTTGGGACAATCAAAGTAAGAAGGGAGGACGAAGCTGTATTATTTGGGACTAGCATGGAGATTTCCTAACAGCAAATGCACACTTTGGTCTTAGTATGTCAGTAGCTATAGTGGAATTAGAGGCGATACGGGATGGGATTTTATTGGCGCAATCACTTCACATTACCAAGCTAGTTATGTTCTCAGACTGCAAAGGTGCAATTGAGGCCCTCAATGGCCGGAGTCATTCCTTAGATTGGATATGTTGTATGGTTGATGAGATTTTGAGACTTAGGATTCACTTTATTGAGTCTGTGTTGTTTACTTTTACCAGTAGGTCCAAACAAGACATTGTGGTGTTGGTTCCTTCATTATTTTTGCAAAAGTTCCTGCGGCTCAAGCTAGCTTTGCGCCTTGACCTAGATTACATTCAATATCATGCAGATTTTATTGCTCATGGGGCTATAACATTTAAAATCTCTAGAATCTGGTGGAACTACCCCCCGTACTTTATGTTACAAAACTCTTTTATTGCCTCTAGGGATTTTCACTTGGGGAGCTTTATATAAATCTTCTTTTGGACAAAAAAAAAAAAAAAAAAAAAAAAAAAAAGAGCATAAAAGATGAGGTAACAATTAAGTTACAGTATTGAGAACATTAGATTGTAAATCCTATGAAAAAAAATTAATGTAAGTGGAGCCTGAGATAGAAAGACGCTTTTATTATTTGGTCACCGATCTCTTTCCTTCTCTTATTTTCCGTTGCAAAATTAAAGATACAAGTGTTTTTTGGGTAAGAATTAAAAATACAGGTTTGTGGCATTGAACCAAAATACCAGAGGCACTGTATAGACAGACCAATATCAAACAATAAGACACGGAATCGCAAAGTAGTATAATCTTATATCAAAAGCACTTATCCGTATGAAATAGAAGAAGCAAAAATAAAACAACACAAACTCTGACAGGGTGAGTTGAGGCGTACAAACAGTACTTTTCCTTAAGGTATTTGAACGCCTCTTTAAGTGCAAACCGGGTTTGACCTTGGCGTCCTCACTTCTAACTTATAAGATACAACAACTTCCTTTAGATATGAAAGCTAGCACTCCAACAGATTCTAATTGCAAAGGAGATACAAAGATAGTATACAATACAGGAAGGAAAGAAAGCAAAAACAAGAAATTTCACTTTTCAAAACACGAATTTTTCTACTCCAAAAAGCAGAGAGTAAACTTTTGTTTTTAATTTCTCATATATACTCCTAAACTAGTATGGACATCTATATAAGAGAGTTGGATCTATTCGTAAGGTCATCTTTGAAGCGAAAGAGTTGTGACTGATCATTCAGTCACATCCCCACAGCAAAACCCAAAAATGGGTTTTCTAGACCATAACCTACGTCTCCAAGTCCCAAGTCCCAAGTCCCATCATAAACATTTAATATTAATTAATTAAGTTTACCAAAAAAAATATTAATTAATTAATATTATATATGTCCCATGACCTGGTTGGACTAAGATCCAGGGACCATGGCCTTAGCCAAGCCCCCCCCCCCCCCCCCCCCCCCCCCCCCCACCCTTTTTTTTTCTCTCCCCCCCACCCCCCCCCCCACAGCAACTAATAATTTGTTTTTTTTCCTTTTTTTTTTTTTTAAGTATTAATATTTTCCCCCCCTCTTTGATTTTATTACTAATAAGACCCTCTTTACAAAATTCTCCCCCTTCCTTATAACGGTGTTAAGTAGCCGTTAAGTTTGAATATGTATGTCCATTTTGTCCTTCATTAAAATTCGAATCAAGCGATACTACCCCATTTATAAACCAGATTAAATGTCAATTTTACCCTAACTTCATTTATTTTGAATTTAAAAATATTGGTTTTCCACCTTCACTAAACATAGTTATTTTGAATTAAAGAAATTGACAAAATTCATTCGATTTGGTTTCCCACCTTCTCCTCTAGCATACGTAGGGAAGGAAACCACAATTTTTTTTTTTTTTTGGGACTGGTGCTTTTTAATATTGGAAGCGAAACGTAACACCTCCCCATGGGAGTTTAGACTTTTAACCGCTTTACTAACCCACCATTGACGAAACCACAAAATCTTGCCAGAGAAGGAATTAACGAAGTAGGTGATATTCAGTTTCCAAATTTGAGTTGAATTCTATCTTCCCTCCTCTTCGGTTTCTATTTTAATTTTATTCAATTATTATTTCTTTATTTTGGTGATTTTTTTTAAGAGTAAAACAGATTATGATTATTTTTTTCTCTACAATTAATTAAGGGTATTACTGTAACTTGACAAAAGGGTAAATAAGTAAAGAGATAAGTAAAAGGGTATTTTGGGATTTCTAAAAAATATGGAGATGCCACATCATCAGTAAACTAACGGAACTTAACAGAAGGGGGGCATTAGTAATTATAGACAAAGTTAAAGGTTGGATTAGTAATTTTGCAAAATACAGGGGATACATTAGTAATAAAATCAAAGTACAGGGGGCAATAGTAATTATCCCTATTTTAAATGATTAATTGCTATATTCCCATGTGTTTATATTTGTTTTATATCAATTTACCCTAATATTATATGAAAATGAATATGTTGCACCCTTTCCTTTAATTTCTATATTTTGGTGATTTTATATATTTCCTATCAAATCCTAATTAAGATTTATTACTTTTGTTTGTACAAATTATCAATCAAATCTGGAGGGGTATTATTGGAAAATTTTGTGAAGAGAGAGAGTCTTAATGGAACCAAGCTGGATTTTATTGTACTCCAGAAAGGAAAGTCTTGTTCATCAAGTTACAATGCACTCTAAAACCTTCATCAAGTCACAAACATGAAGATAAGGATTCCTTGCATGCTTCAGGATTTTATTTCATATTTGGGACTAGATCAAAGAAGGAAAAAGAGAAAAAAAATAATCATATTCAAAGAAGGAAGAGAGAAAAATCTTGTTTTTGAGTGTCTTTATCCAGTTTCGATCAAGCCCTTCATCAGATGGTCATACGGTGTCCTAGGGGTGTCAATTTTCAACCCGAACCGTTGAAACCGGACCGAACCGGTCCGTTATAGTCCGAACCGGACCGAACCGAACCTTAATGGGCTGTGTTTGGGCTGAAGACCCTCAGCCCGAACGGTTTCGGGCTGGGCCGGGGCGTGTGCGGCCCGCTAGCCCGAACCCCAGCCTGTTAATCCGTTTGAATAAATAAAATTTTTTTTTTAAAAAACCCTTATTCCTTACGGTTATGGCGCATTAACTCATTGTTCAACTTCAACCCACCCCACGTTTCATATTCTTGAGAATTTAAATTTTAAATTTCATAATTTTCTTTATTTTAATTTTTAAATTTTACCAAAACGGTAGCAAACCCTATTTGGCTATTTCATTTAATTTTGAAACCTACCGCCTTAGTTTTCTACCAAAAACAAAAAGAACCTAATGCCTTAATTCCTTAATCGGTTAATCCTTACCGTTTCGCCTTCGGTTTCACTTTTGTTGCGGTTTCTTTCCTGTTTCGTGGTTTTCACTTTTACTTTATCTGTTCCTCTTTCACTTTTACCACTCTGCAAATCTATTTCTTATCACGTAATTTTAGTTGAGCCTTCATATAAATCTATTTCATTGGGTGAAGATTGTGGGTTGACCTACACATGATAGAAGAATCTAAATTTTTTATTTTTTGGGGTTGGGGGTGTTTGGATCAAGGCATCAGCTAATGCCATCACTAGATTTACTTGGAGTCTTCTTCCTCTCTCTATCGTAGTTTTTTGTGTGAAGAGTTGAGGAAAAATAAAAATAAGTTTCAATATTGATTTTTAATTTGGTCCAAACCGTTAGCCCAAACCGAATCCAAACCGTTAGCCCAAACCGCTAACCAACCCGAACCCAAACCGCACCAACTGAAACCGCACCGACCGTTATCTTTTAATGGGTGTGTTTGGGCTGGGGGTTTTCAGCCCGACCTTAGCCCAGCTCGACCGCTCCAACCGCTGTTGCACCCTACGGTGTCCAATCGAATTAATTTTTTGAGGAGAGCTTCAAGACTTCTTGATCTTCAAATCCAATGGTGTAATTATGCATTTGAGCTCTCTAAGTCAGTACGATTTGTACGCCAAAACCCTCCTTGGTTGAGTCAGATTAGGAAACTAGAATTGTATCAAACAGAGACTAGCCTATAAATAGGAAAGAAGACTGTAGGAAAAACATTTTTGGAGCTTTGGAGGAGGATAGAGGACAAATTTTGGAGACATTGGTTGACTTTGGAGACTTGGAGCTTGAGAATAAGTTTTTCTTCATCTTCTTTCAATGTTCTTAGATTCTTCTATGATGTTTTTAATTTTTAGAATAAACTAATTTAATTCTCCTATCTTTGAATTTTCACTCCTGAATTCATCAATATAATTTTGATTATTGTTTTCTTTGATTGAGTTTTTCCTTTTGTTCTTAATGCTTTTGATTAATTGGCCACTAATCAACTGATTCGTTAATCATAATGAATTGATAGGGGATTTATGTGTTTAATTCATTGGAATAAATGCCATGAATGACATGTGTGATAGAAATATACTTACATGGTTTGTGTAGTTGTTACATGGGAATCCATAAAGTTTTATGTTTTCATAGTTGTCTTAACCCACATAGAAATATAGTGGGTTATCAATTGAGTAAAAAAAAATTTTGTACAAAGGGGCTAATTAAGCTGGAGATGGGGATATAAATATACCTTAGCAAGAGTCGAACCCATGACCACTTCACTAAAAGGTGTTGGTTTCACCACTAAAATAGGGAAGGGAATCTCAACTATCATTAGCTCCATCCGATGTGAGACTAAACAAATATGGTAAATTAGGTTACCTTGTAAATGCCGAATTGCCAAAATCCAACAATCGGAATCTTCACATCCAGACAAGTCCTATAGAGGTAAGTATCAAGCAAGAGTCCTAAAACAACACTAAGGAGATAGAATTTTAACATTGTTGAAACTTATATAAATAATATAATTGTTTTATTTTGTTTTTTAAAAACCAAAATCCAACAATCCCCCACAAGTTTCAAAATATCAGTAAAATGAGAAAGAGTGTTGTATAAATTTTGACTTAGCAAGACACATCGTTGGAGTTTTCTTCTGGACTTAAACCTACACTAGGTCTGATGAATTACACTACAAAATATGGGTGAAGTCAGACTTCTTAAACTTTTCCTCTTCATCGTAGCCAGCTAGCTCACTATCCATGTCCCACTAGTAGACGTCCGCATCTCTTGAATTATATCAATGTGAGATTCTAGGTCCTATCCCCTTGGTCACTTGAGTGTTAAAGAGTTCGCTTTAAGACTCTTCTCAAGGGCAGCCACACCCTTTACACTCATTTAAGTTAACCGATGTGCACTATAGTTAACACACCCCATGTTTCGTAGGATTGGGCTAATTAAGAGCCCATTGCTCAACCTCTTACATTGTAGTGGTACTACTTTACCATCTAACCAGAACGAGCAAAATAATAGTAGTACTAAACAGGTCCCCTCTGGTATTCTGGTTCTAACA
The DNA here is from genome assembly GCF_041222555.1 of Hakea prostrata. NCBI lineage: Eukaryota > Viridiplantae > Streptophyta > Magnoliopsida > Proteales > Proteaceae > Hakea > Hakea prostrata. The sequence continues at coordinate 21,406,889 of NC_142600.1, read as the reverse complement.
ATAATTGTTGGAATTTTAATTTATTTTTAAATTATGTGATTCAAAATATTTTATGCATTTTATAATGAAGGGTTAGAGGTGATGTTATTCCCTTTAGATACCTAAATAGCCAATGAGTAGTTTATGGAAAGTCTTGTTTGAATGGCTAACAAACAAAATGTAAGGGAAAAAACATGGTTTCGGAGGTACCTTGTAGAGATGCCCCTTTATAGGTGTCTCTTCCTCTTCTATACTCGAATAATTAAAAAAAACGATAATAGTCTCTTGTTCTTTTTCGAAGTGTGTTTTATCGATGGGTTCGTGAGTACTACCTTCAGACATTCTTTGCAAGTGGATTCCTGTGGAGTGCTTGCCATTGGAACTAAGGAGTTGTTGTATTTTGGAGGTGAGGACGTCAAGGTCAAATCCAATCTGCACTGTAGGGGACGTTCAAATACCTTAAGGAAAAGTATTGATATGTACGCCTCAACTCATTGTGTTTGAGTCCTTGTTGCTGCTATTGTATTGTTTCTTCTGCGACATACGGATGCATAGTGATGTTATCGATTTTCTCGTTAACTACTACGAAGATATGTGTTCCACTAAATCAGTTTTATGTCATTATTCTATATTCTTAATACTTTCTACCCATCTTGTGATTTCCTACAGTTCGGCCTATAGCACATTGCATTTTCATACATGTGAGGTAGTTCTCCCAATGATAATGGAAAATCAAATCGTAAAGCTCTTGGATTACAAAAAGTTATGCAGAAGTTTAATGGGGCCAGGTGCATGATCATACATGACAGAGTAAGCAATTGCATTAAAGAGTATCTTTGTAGTTGATTTTGGTTCTGAACTCGACAAGTATACATTAATGTAAAGCCTCTGCAACTTTCTGAATCACACACACGAGGAATTAAAACTAGAATGAATCTCATTCTACTTCCTCATATCTACTCTATGATTTCAAAAGGGTTTATTATTTTAAAAACAAAACAAAAAAAAAAAAAAGGTAAGAAATTAAAATATAAGAGTGAGGAAAAAGAAGAAGAACACGACAGGGAACAACAGCTGCAACCTGTGGCCGCTACTATCAATTTGTATTGGAAATAGGCAAGAACCGACAGAAGCATTGTGTTTGGTGATCTTTGCTGTTCCCTTGAAGTCACAAGCTCGCACATCTTGTGCTTGCATTTGGAAGTAGATATTGTAAGCATAAGAGATATGGTCATCAGCATCCAAGTCGCTGCATGAGGATCCATTACCCAGTGGAGTGCAATCAGCCATGGCGCAAGCAAAACCAACATTGTCAGGCAACAGTTTCTTCTTGTCCTGGCTAATGGTTTTGTCATAGGCACACCATTGCTTCTCAAGGTACACCACACCCTTAGCACCCTTCGGCATTTTATCGGCCCCTTTACCTGTGATATCCATTGGAAACTTGGGTTGCCCATCAGCCTTGAATATACCCCAATGCCTCTCAAAGGCACCTGGTGCCACACTCTTGGTGTTCTCATCGAACAAGCCAAAGAGGAAGACATCTTGATAAGCATTCTTTCTCAGGGGTGTACCTTCACCATTCGACCTCTTCTTGAAGAAGCCGTCGTAGAACTTCTGTGCTTCCTTGACATTGGCATGCTTGTGGCAATCGGTAGGCCATCCAATTTCTCCGACGATTATCTTCATGTCACCCATGCCGTGCTTCTTCAAGGACCAAACCAATGTATCATAGTTGGCGTCGAACACATTGGTGTATTGGAGGTTACCGTCTTGGATAGACTTGCCACCTCCATTCATAAAGGCGAAATCCACCGGAAAATTTGGATCTTGGAAGAGACTGAGGAAAGGGTAGATATTTACCAAGAAAGGTGCTTTATTGGCATGAAGGAACTTGGAAATATCAACCATGAGTTTTCTTATATCTTTACGGAAGTCGCCGGTGGAAGGCTTGGAAGAAGAAGATTCATAGACATCGGCATTGGAGGGGATGGTGGCTTTGATCTTGTCACCAACCCCAGCTTCATCAAGGGCCTTCTGTATGTTCTTTAGGGTAGGAAACACGGTCTTCATATTGCTTCCATTGTAACTCTTCAAGAAGGGTTCATTCCCCACTGCTACATACCTGTTTTTCACATTGCCTTTGTTCAGCATATATGCATGCATTCAAAAAGGCTGAAGCAGATGAACTGATCTAGTTCTTCAGCATGTAACAGTGATCAAAGGGAATTCACCTTGTGCTATTTTTGCCATTATTTATTAGTGGAAATACGAAAAACGTACATTTCAATATTGAGAATGCCACCCTCCATAGGAAGAAAAACAAAAAAAGGACTTTCACACACTTGGTCAGTTATGAGGTTTGAAAGGTATGCAATGGTCATTTAATGTATATTTGTGAGATGGAGTCCGGATCATCTCCCCCTCCTCCACTCTTTACACTTCTCGACTACAAAATTATGTTAGACTCACAAATTAAAAATAACAAAACAATTTAAGAGAGATGGGAACACAATGGTATTCCCCGTATTCGTGGTCGGCAAGCGTCCGAGGAGCTCAAAGTGCTCCCCATCAGGTCACTGATCCAGATTCTGTGAGATGGAACTACTCAGACATGTTAGATGATTGCCCCTCATTCCATTTGTTTCCATAATTTTCCTCCACCCTTAACAAATGGTGGAGATAAGATTAGGTATCTTTCATGCATATTAGAGTTAATCTGAGAGTAACTCCAATAAATGATAAGTTACGAGAAAATCATTTAAAGTGGTATGATCATATTCAAGAGAGCCTTTTAATTGCCCCTGTACAGAAAACTAATATACTTCATATTGAATGATGTACAAGAACTAAGAACAAACCTAAGATAACCTTAAAAGAAGTGGTGAAAGAAGATATGTATAGTTTAGGCATTGTATTTAGCATGGTCTCAAACAAAGCTAATTGAAAAGCAGAAGCCAACCCTATTTCATTGGGACAGGGCTGTTATTGTCGTTGTTGTTGTTATATCTCTCATGCATGCGATTACATTCTCCTACGTCATAGGGTGGAAGAAAAAAAACACTTTTTCCCATTTCTAAAAAGATAACAGAGAAGAATACATATGATTATAAATCGAACAAATCGAAGTGATGCAGTAGGAGAAGGGAAGAAAATATTGAGTCTTGATAATGGAATTTTTTTGGGTTAGAATTGATAATGGAATTAATTACCTTATATCAACCCCTCCCTTGTCGCTCAAATATGCAGTAATATTCTCCTTGACCCAATCTTTAGCATTCCCATAATCATCGCTGAATCTCGAAAGCTCACCGTTTGGTATGGCAACCATGACTTGAATCCCACTACCTGCTAACGAATTCAAAACCCAGGAATCTGCATCGAACAGCTTCACATGTTTGATGCCATTGTCCTTTAGCATGTTAACCACCACTTTAGGATCCACAGGTTGAGCCATCATCGTTCCCCAGTTCACACCTATACCATCTGCAACACCACCCCAAACCACCACCATTGCCACCACCACCACCACAACCCATCTCCTCAGTTCTTCATTCCTGTAATTAATGGTCCGAACTCGAATCATGGTTCGAGCTCGTTCCTTACAGATGGAGAACACGTACGATTTGGAGGATGGAACGCAAAAACAGAACACAAAAGTTTTCAATTCTCTCTTCTGTTTCTATTATCTGTTATCTATTTCTGTCATATAAATAAAAAAACACACACACATGAAGAATCTATATTCTACAAGAAACAGAGGAAGGATTTCTGAGACCCATTAATCCAATTTCCATATTAAGACAAGCTGAAACGAATTCATAATCTCTATCAACCAATCCTCCGGATCTTCTGGACATAACAAATTAAAGTCACACGCACACAAACAATATTGAATGGACGAGATGGAAGGAGAGTGCCTCGTGGTCTTTAAAAACTAGCCCAGATCATGAGCTCCACATATATGTAGAGTTCCTCGACATTTAAGGTTCATGACTCTTATTTTCTCCATTTTTTTTCCAATTTAATTTTACAAATGCTACTCGATCAGTACTCGCGTCCTTCTCCTGTCTTCTTCTTCGCTGGAAGAATGAACTCCACCGTCCCAACACCCTCTTAATTTCCTCCTACCCGTACAAATGTACCTAAGTCAAGAGGAAAAGCAAAACGGTCAAACAAGTCAAATCTGAGTATTTTAGGCTAATCCAAAACGTTTTACTTATTTAAGTAAGGGCAGTAATTAACGTTAAAATGGTCATGGCAGGACTAGTCAAGGTTCCCTGATCAGTGCATTAAGTTTCACAATTACAATTTTAGACGACAAACGACAACAGCTATTTATGAGTCCAAGTCTGAACTGCGAAGAAACTTTGAGACCCAAAAACCATGTGGACCTCTACAGGCTTTGAGGACAAGAGAATGTGAAGCTAAGCCTTCAGTTGGGGGATTGTGTGATTGTGTGGCTTACTGACTATAAGGAGGGGGTTGTGATTGTGTATGCATGCTCTGTCTATATATACTACTCTTTTGGTGGATGCATGAGACGAAGTAAGAATTAACGATTTGATAAAGATGCAAAAGATAAAGATGATTGAATTACTGAAAAAAGATGCAAAGATACGTAACTTGTAGCACGCAGATAGATGATTGAATTAGTGACAATTGAGGGGAGAGAGATACCCACTATGACTATTTTTTAAGTGTTTGGGGACTAATAGAGACAAAGAAAGTAGAAACAACGATGCTTCAAATAGAAGTGAAGAAAGAAAAAGATGAATGGAATGGATGAAATAGAGAGGCGTAACCAGAAGTTCCTATGTGTCATAAATAGTTTGGAATGATTAGAGTGAATTACAGCTGATGTGAAAATTCTTAAGATATAGCCCAGATGATTCTGGATTGGAGCTAGCTAGCTAGCTAGATTATTCCGTTATTGAAGAAGAAGGGATACTTGTTCTGGGACCAGTTCTGAATTTGACCCTTCTGAGACCATTAACCGATAAACCCATTGGGAAAACCCCAGGCAAGATTCTTCCTCTCTCTTCTGGGTGATCCACCCAGTGCGCCACAAAGGTGGCGGTCCCCCATTCCTAGTCACCACCTACTCAAAAGAGTCATGGATGACTCAAACTGATCGACAGAGGTTATTGCCCTCTTTCTTTCTTTTCTCTTCTTTTTATTGATCGACAGAATTTCCTGCTCCATCCATCTCTGCTCGTCAGGAGGTGAAGCTGTACAAGGCGTTGCAGGAACTCTGGTGTGTTTTGAGACTATTCTTCTTCTTCTTCTTCTCTCTCTCTCTCTCTCTCTCTCTCTCTCTCTCTCTCTCTCTCTCTCTCTCCGGAGAGTCTTAGGAGTAAGGAATTTGCCTGCTTGGGTTTCTTTTTCTGTGCCAATATACATTAAATTTAACTAGATGGACAGCTATATGCTGAACTCCATGGCTGACTCTTTACTTCTTTGCATCAGAAATATCTGTTTACAAGCTTAAAGGTTCTGAAGTCTTCACCCCTGTTCTCGTATTAATGCAGAAAATTAATGCAGTTAAGGTCCATGCCAGTGCGTTTCAATACATAAAAGAGTGGAAAAAGTAAAAAGAAGCCAAAAGACAAACGGAGTTCTTCTTTATTTGATGAACTAGTCTGTTCTTTTACAGCAAGAGTAAGAAAGTCTCTAGGGCTTCACACAAGTTTAATCATAGACTACAAGGAGACATGAGATTAGTAGTAAGAGATGCTATGCTACTATATAAAATCACTATGCCTACATTTCTTGCTCTGAAACACCCTAAGGCTTATGGTGCTGGGTATAGATGTAGTCCAAGTGGGCCTCTGAAACCATTCTTCTCTTCAAGCATTCTTCATCTCCGTTACCACAGTGTTCCATACCCATTACCTGTGAAGTTACACAAACCCATGAGTTACAGATTCAGACAAAAAAATAACAGAAAAGATTATATATATATATATATATATACATGGTAGATGCATAGGTAATTCTAAACTGACCTTATTCCATGTATCATCCATTTCTTCTGTTCTCAGAGGACCACTCTCAACAAGCTTATCAACCTTTACCCCTTCCTCACCTATTAACCAAAATCAATCCAGATAAAAAGAAAAACCACATAAATACTTCTAGAGGGAGGAAGATGTATTGATGGGTAGAGTGGTAGACAGAGACAGATAATTGGTTACCTTCTTTTGCTATCAAGAGGCGAGTAGCTACTGTTGAGTAGGAGAAAAGGAGAAATAGGAAGATGAGGGAGAGGTGGAGATAAGAATTAGACCTTTGCCCCATCGTTTCAGCTTCACCCTCCAAGGAGATAGTTCTCAGTGATAGACGGATGGAGAAACAAAGAGAGAGAGAGAGAGAGAGAGAGAGAGAGAGAGGATGGCAAAGATAATGGTGATTGTGGAGGGTGTAGGTGGCAGATATAAATACATGCAATGAGATAGGCACCCCTGAAGGAAGGAAGAGGAGGTGGTTAGAGGTACGCCCACTGAAAGGTAATGGTGATAATGGGCCTAACCCACCACCCCCTATGACCTAAACCCACCAGACCACCATTGCTTATGCTGTTATGCATGTGAAAAAGGACAATGTGTTGCCAACGCGGGTCTCCACTTTATGTTTGAGGAAATGTCACAGAGATAAAGAGAGAGCGTTTTCTGACTTTCTTATGTAGTTCTTATTTAACAGCGTTCAGTACCCAGTAGTCAACCGAATGACCTTAGTGCTGACAGCTGTTGCCAACAACAGGCGTTTTTCTTGGTTGTAGTCACAAACACGGATCCAAAGTGGCCTTCCCTTGTGGAGGAACCTCAAGACAGCAGAAAAGATACCGATCACCACTAACCAAATTCTTACCAATGGTCAAATACCCACCAAGAGCATACGTACGTATATAGAAACCCGAACATCGACAGAGACATAAAGAAATGTACAACATCCATCATGGAGGAATCATATGCTTCGATCTCCTCAGTTTTGAACCCTCTGCTTTTCTCCATTCTCATGCATCCATGTTTAATTCGTGTTTTGCGTAACTTGTAGTGGAAAACAAGAATGGTGTTATTTATGAACAGATTAGGGTATCTGTTGAGATAAACCAGAAAGATTTGAACACATGCTTCTCTTTAGGGGTGCTTGGGTTATACTTATATATTCTCCTCCATTAACTGATCAATATAAAAATCCCTCCTTTTTCAGTTGGGTTCTGTGGAGAATATTCTGTCCTTACAACAATATATTTTCTGAATCTCTTTAAGAGATGAGCTTGGAAGGAATAATAATGGCAGCAGGTCATGTCTGCTCATCATAGACAAATCTCATTATTTAATAATTCAATTTTGTCAGGGCTTTCCTTATGGTTTATCACTTGTAAACAGTGACACTATTCAATAGTCTACTTTGCAGTAGAAAGTAGAAACTTTCTTTTACTCCATGTTTTTGTCAACAAAAACATTAAAAGTGCTTTGAAAAAGCCCTGATGAACTTCTCTTTTGGGGGCTAGTAAATTTGAATGATTCTCTCTTTCTGGGGCTAGTTTTGGAAAGGAGGTGGGGGACCGATAAGGTAAAGGGAAATACACTATTTACTGATCTTATAAGCTGTGCCTATAAAAGTTCTTAGCAAAGCTTCAAAGTCACAATGGTTAATGCATGTTATTACAGATAAAAAAAAATAATAAGAAGAACACTTGCAGAAGAGATTTGACACTCAATAATTGGTCTTATCAGCCAAGAGTTTGAGAGGAATTTAATAGGGCTTAGAAATGTAGGAATGAAGAATCTTTCACACCATTACTTCATTCTCATTGAGTTGGGGATGGGGACTTCACCTTAATGGGATTTGATATTTTGGGGGGGAATGAGTGGAAGGGATTTCAGGCCAGAATAGGGAAAGAAGAACCACTCTTTCCAACTCATCATGCACCCTTTGATTTTGCTTTAGGGTTTTGTCATTTCTGCCACCCATATAGTCTTTATCTAAGGGAATCTCTTCTAACAACAATGCGAATCCACTCCAATAGTCTCAGCTTCCCCTTTTTAATCAGTCTTTTCTGTAGGACTAGTTTTGAATTTCATGAATGTTTTCCTACTTTTATGTGGGTTGTGGAGTAATTGACACATTATGGCATTTTACAATGTAAGGGTTAGGTTGAAGGTCAGGTCTGGGTCATCCATCATCCATAAATATAATGGGGTGCTTTGGTGTTGGTTGCACCTCCACATCACTGTTTACTTTAATTTGGCAACTTCTTTTCCACAAAAGAAAATAGGGAATGCAACTTCTGATCTTGCATTATTGTTAATTAGGTTCATCATAAATATTTTCTCTCTCTCTCTCTTTCTTTCTTTTTTTTTTTTTTTTGATAAAGGGAGACTTTGTATTAATAGTAAAGGATATGGTACATAAGATATGCTACAAAATTAGTTTCTAAAGAACGAACCTAGGACCGTGCCACTCCTCAGCTACAAAATGCAAGAGCTGATCAAGTAAGGACAGAGGGTCCAACATCAGTTCTTGGTCCATTAAAGCCAAACTAGCTAAGTAGTCCACACAGCTATTTGCCTTCCTAACTGCGACAAAAAATGCATTCTACAAAAAGGTTCATCAAATCGAGGATTTCCTCTATGATGTGCAAGGTCCCCCAATGAGGACGGTAAACACCCAGAAGAGTCTGTATTGCCACTTGAGAGACCAATTGCACCAAAACTTTGGTGCAACCATGCTGCCGAGCTTGTTGAAGGCCGCACCGAAAGGCCAAGAATTCAACCTGAACAACACCAACATTTGAGCATGCACTGGCACAGGCAAAGACGATGTTGCCGCTGCAGTTTTGCATCAAAACATTGTAACCACCAATATTACCACGTAGGGATCTATGATCTATCACAGTTGAGGAGAATCCGACCCCATGGAGGAGGTTGCCAATGGTGGGTGGTGGTCCTACTATAGGTGAAGGACAATACCAATACCCTAGTTTGAGAAGAAATGGCGATACCGGGCAATCCGCTACTTTCTAGTTTGAGAAATGAAAAAGCAAGCGAGTCATCTTGGTCACAATACAAAAGACATCATGTTCACTCGAGAGGATTGATTGACTGATTGACAAAAGACACGATTATTTCTCTCTTGCCAAAGAAAGTAGATTGTGGCTACAAATTAAGCTAAATCGTCTCACGTCATTCAGCAAATAAGATTTTCTCTTATTTCTTTTTATCATGAAACTTCGCAATTTTATATATATATTAGGGGTCAAGGTTATTACATTTACCATGAGGAAGAGGTGTTGGTCATTACAAACTAAGCCAAGTCTTTGATGATAATTTATCATAAATACTGATAATTAGGGTAAGAGATCGGTTTTAGGTGCAATAGTCTCCGCAGGGGGTTCTAGTCTTCTGCGGCCATGAACTCAGCAACGATCCAACAACAATCAACCTAGGTATGTCACTTGCCCTCTTTAAATTTTAACTGTTAGATCTTTACAATCTCTAATTAAATTTTAAATCGGCTTAACTAATGCTCATAACTCAGATCAAACCAAGCCAAACCGTAAATAGGTTTTCACTTTTCACTCGCTTCGTCCCCATTCTTTCTCTCAACAGGTATCTCGAATACTTGTTTTGGTATCCGAAGCTGCTTTCGATTCCCAATAGAAGTTGCTTTTATGGATTACAACTATTTGTTTGAAAGAATTAACTATTTTTACTTATACGTGTTCCTTCAAGAAACAAAAGAACAAGAATCAAGAATCAAACAAAGTTCTTCAAGAAATAGAATAACAATTCAACATCTGAAGCAAGAAAAACAGATCGAACAAGAGATCCAATTTTGAAACAAAGAAACGAAGGATCAAGCAGAGCATATAAAAAATAGAACCACAACACCAAATCGGAGCGGATTTGAAGACTTCACAAAGACAAAAACTCAAGAGAACTTGTAGATCTGTAACGGGAAAAGCAAACTATTAAGAAAACTCGCTGCAAGTGGGATGCGCTAAATGAAAGCTTTCAAGAACAAGAAGGTTTAGGGGTTGGTTTGATGCCTGATTTGATCTGAGTTATGAGCATTAGTTAAGTGAATTTAAAACTTACTTAGAGATTATAAAGATCTAACGGTTAAAATTAAAAGAGGACATGTGGCATTCCTAGGTTGAATGTCACTGGATCGCCGCTGAGTTTATGGCTGCAGAGGATTTGAATCTCTTTGGAGGAGCAATGATGTTGTCTTCAATACAGGGTTGGTTGAGTGGTAAGATCCATACTTCTCAATAAAGAGGTTGTGTTCGACCCTTGCAGACGGCATTTCAATTCCATTATTTAAAAAAAAGAGCCCGTACAAAAAATAATAATAATAGAAAATAAAAAATGATGCTATCTTCAAACCTTGAGTCCACAGTCCACACAACCAAGTAGGGGGTGTCAATTTATAGCCCGAACCGTTAAAACCGAACCACACTGGCCTATTATAGCCTGAACAGTCCCAAAACCGAACCTTAATGGGCCGTAATTGGACTAAGGGTTGTGGAACCCGCACCAACCCAAAACCAAACCGCAACCCGTTATAACCCATTTTGTAATTTTACATTAAATAGTATTTGAATCATCATATTACCACTAAGTAGTTGGCATAGACAATTAAAAAATATTAAGCATGAATTCAAATATCAAATAGTCATTTTACTACTTAATATCTAGGTTCTTGATTTCTATAGAATGGATGGGTTTTTTTTAATGGAAATTGACCAATAGCAACTTTGCTTTTCATATAATTTTCGCTTTTGTTGTAGGATGCTCAATTGTTTATTCTTGTTCTTTTTTCTTACACACCATAAACCGTTAGTCAACCCGAATCTAAACCGTTAGCCCAAACAGTTAGTTAGCCTGAACCCAAACCGCACCAAACCGAAACTAGCCCGAAACCGTTATTTTGCTAATGGGCCCGTGTTTGGGTTATGTGTTTTTCAGCCCGAAACCGCCCCAAACCACACCGTTGACACCCCTACTACCAAGAAAGAGGGCTAGGAGGGCTTGCAACTTGAATTTGGAAAACCAAAGGAAGCTCGAGTTTTGGGCTTGGGCTTTATTGAAAGGTGTCATTTAGTGATGACTTCGTGAGCCCATTAGCAGGTTGAAGTTTTATATAAAATTGTGAAAATTTTGGCCCAACCCATGCTTTTTTTTTTTTTTTTGTGGCTCTAGCTTCCTGATGAGCTAAACTGAGGTTAATGGGTTGGGCTTAATCATAGCCAGAGATAGCTTATTATATATTTTATGTCTTGGGTTGGGCCCAAACATACAAAGGCCAGAGGATTAACATTTTATGGAAAGCTAGAGGGGATGCCCTAGTCACCAAATGGCAATTGGCAAGTTTTGAGTTGTGTTTCTTTTAAATTGAGTTGATGAACAATATGAGATCAGAGTTCGAATTTTATTGCTTAATTTGTACCCACAAACATAAACGGGATCATTAGCTAGAAGTGTGGGTCATTGTCAACTACATCAACCCTTTGATGATCATAAACAACAGCTTTTCTGCTCCATCATATGTGACAAACTCACAGAAGATCCCCTTGTTGCATTATCATTGACCCTACATTTGTATAAAACTTGCACAACGAGTTGATAATCTCTTATCTGAATTTCCTTATTCAGAAAGGAATCTACATACCATATTAGTTTCTAACACGAGTAGGTGAGAATCGTAAATAGTTTTCCAGTTGAAAATCTCTTATCTGAATTTCCTTATGCAGAAAGCAATCTACATGACATATTAGTTTCTAACACGAGTAGGTGAGAATTGTGAGATTTGAAAGCTAGTTTTCATTATATTTAATTAGATTGCTTCAATGAATTTCTTTCAATCTTAACTCTTGAGACTTGGAGTTGATATCGTGTAGATTTCTTGGTGGATGGGTTGGGTTCGTTTGTCTGGAATTTATATTATTTTAGAAGGTTGGTTTGCTTAGTCGATAGCGCGTTGAGTCTGAAAAGCTAGCGTTGGGTTCTTGGAAGAAGACTAGCAGATTTCAACACATACGTATACGGAGAAAACCTTTAGAAATGGAGGTTAGTTATTAAGAAAATATTTATGATAATCCAAGCAAAGCTAGCTAGCTAACTAACATTTTTTTCTCGTTCCTCAGAGAAATTTTCTATTTCTTTTTTCGTCTTTGACGACTGGGTTTGAATATGTCAAAACTATGGCAGTTTCATGCATCTTCTTACCTACCCAACCCCTTCAATCTAACTATGATGACTAATTTAGAAACTCTACTTTAATTATATCTTTAATTATCTACAATTCCTACAAGAGTTTACTAGTTTAGTTGGCTCTTGCTTGAAGATGACACATTATTGCAGGGTTGTAATTTTTATCAACTGATGATGAAAAGTTTCAGAATTATTGAAAGCTCCAGAAGACCTGTTGGTGCAGTAGTCTTTCTGTAACCGGTTGTTACCTTGTCCTTAAAAGTCTTAAAAGTTAAAAGACCCACCTAATTCATCAAGATATATTTCTGTGATGGAAGTGTTGGTCTTAGCAAAACTTGAGATCAAATTTTGCCTTCTTGGAGTTGGATATATAGGAGCTAAGGGGTTAGTTACCCTTGGAACTGCTCAAGCTAGAGACTTTCATTTCGTAGGAAATAGATCAAGTGATTAATAATTGACAAAAGTATATCATAAAAGACTCCTACACGGTCCTACCAGTGCTCAAAGCTCCCATATTTAAGTATATGATTGATGTATTAATCAAATATTCAGTTGTTGAATGATTGGTCATGGCTTCAAGTCAACTTCTTCTCCTCTAGAAACAAGGGCATGATATATTTTTCAAAGAGACCTTTCCTTGGAAAGGAAGAAAAAAAAGAAAAAAGAAAAAAAGAATCTAGGGTTTGTGATGGGGAGTAGAGGAATAAATATTCAAGATTTCCAATCTATATTCTTCTACATGTGATATGAAAATGGTTGCTATGATTTTAGTTGGCTTCAGTCAATTACTTAACAATATATCACATAATTAAATTTTGCATTTTAGGTCAAGTTGCTAAACATTAATTAGAAGACAAATACCTAATTAAAAATTAATTATCCCCCACTTATCTGGTTGCCAACACTATAGAATATGAGGACAATATATACTTAGTAAATAAGTTTCAACCACTAAATCATGAATGGATTAGGGTTAGGGATGAGATTTATTTATTTAGTTTTATGGTGGGGGAGGGGGGATGGAGGAGGCTATATCACTTTTGTTATGAAGCAATAGGGATTTGGCAATTTAGAGTGAGAGCTCCGTTTCATAATTCAAAGAAGATAAAGCCAAAGATTTCAAAAGGATTTCTTTTCTGGCTGAAGAAGGGAAAGCATTGTCCACCTTTGTCATTTTCTTTCTTCTCTTTCTTTGACATTGTTAAAAACTTAAAAGATCCTTTTTGAAATTTCAAAGTTAGTGGAAGGTTCATATACTTTGGTAGCTCCTCACCAAAGAAAATCTTTAAAACCCTAGAAAGCCGTCTCTTGATTTTAGGGTGAGTATTGGGACTAGAGTATATATGTACAATTTTTTCAAACTTATTTCCTATCCTAAAGCCCTACAATGTAAGCAAGCTTTCCAATTTACAACCTCATCAATACGTTTATCTAATTGAAGTTATCTTAAAAAAAAAAAAAACTCATCAATACGGGTTCTACAGAAAATTTGGCAATCATCTGCAAAGAGAAAATGTATAAATTGATCTCCTCTCTTTTTCTTTTTCTTTTTTTTCTTTATTTTTTATTTTTTATTTTTTTTATTAATTCCTCAAATATCATTCATCAAAATGGTACCTTCATTTATAGAGGAAAGGACTTGAACACAAATAAATAAAATTATCCTAGACAAAAGGTCTCCTTGGTGGAACCCTCTAATACTAGACTTGATTTTCCCTTGTTTGGAGAGAATATCATAGGAGATCAATTCAATACCTAACATGATAAGATTGGTCCAAGCAACATTGAAACCAAGTTTCAAAAATAATTTCTCAAGAAATGTCCAATTAACTCGATCATACGTTTTTTTCATGTTGAATTTAATTGAGAAAAGCACCAATTGAGACTAATCTATCAAGGAATCCAGCACTCCTCCCAAATTTTCCCTCATGATTTTTGCTTGATGATCACCGTATAAACACTGATAGGTTTCAATTGATTTGGAAAATTTAACATAATCAATTCTCGGAATAAGACAAAATTAATAAATAATGTTTTATTTCAGAAAGAGAAAAGATTCCCATTTTTTAAGTAGTCCATGTTCTAAATATGTTTAAAACTTATTTTATATAAATATTTGTTTTAATTGTGTCTTTTATCCATTGTTTTATTTAGTCCCACATCGGGTTGAGAGGATCTTATTATATGGTTTATATATAGTAAGGGCCCATGTATATATATATAAATTAATAATATCTATATGACATGGGTCGTGGGCTTTGATCCGGAAGGCCCTATTCTGGAAAGTCCGCTGCTGGGTGATTACGTAGAGATGCCATTAGAGAGGCACTCTCCAGTAGGGAGGTCATCAGCTGAATAGGTACCCTCAACAAAGAGAAGTGACCTTACTCTTTCACCCACAGCCTTTGGAGCTCTATATAAAGCCTTTTTCGAGTTCATTCTAAGTAGTGAATTTCCTCCTCTTTATGTCTCTCTCTCCCTGTTGTTCTGTCAAGCAGTGAACATTACCTGATACACCTGAAATAACCTTTCTGGGGTGCAACCTTAAAGACATTAAGTACCTGATACACCTGAAATAACCTTTATGGGGTGCAACCTTAAAGATTGGGCTGACTGATCTTGGGGTAATAACCTTTCTGGGGTGCAACCTTAAAGATTGGGCTGACTGATCTTGGGGTGAAGACACTGTAGAACCCGTATTGCACAAATCGGGGTGTCTAAATACCTTACAGAAAGTACCTCTGCTACGTGCTGACTGTAGAACCCGTATTGCACAAATCGGGGTGTCTAAATACCTTGCAGAAAGTACCTCTGGTACTTGCTAACTGTAGAACCCGTATTGCACAAATCGAGGTGTCTAAATACCTTACAGAAAGTACATCTGGTACGTGCTGACTGTAGAACCCGTATTGCACAAATCGGGGTGTATAAATACCTTACAGAAAGTACCTCTGGTACGTGCTGACTGATCTTGGGGTGAAGACACTGTAGAACCCGTATTGCACAAATCGGGGTGTCTAAATACTAGTTCACAAATTCCTCTTTTGAAGAAAGGTGGTAATAGGGGAGATTTTAGTAGCTAATTACATCTTCTTTTTCTTCTTTTTTTTTTTTAATAGAAATAAAGTCTATAAAAATTACTCAAATGACAGTTACACAGTTGAGATACATCTATAGTAGTCCAAGCGTTCAAGTATATTTGCAGATTCCTCAACAACGTTTCAACAGTCCACAATTTCCTCTTTTGAAGAAAGGTGGTAATAGGGAAGATTTTAGTAGCTAATTACATCTTCTTTTTCTTCTTTTTTTTTCCTCCTTTTTTTTTTTTTAATAGAAATAAAGTCTATAAAAATTACTCAAATGACAGTTACACAGCTGAGATACATCTATAGTAGTCCAAGTGTTTTTTAAGACCATTGATGACCTATAAGCTAAAGTAGTAAACCATAGTTCAAGATTGGGGTTCTGGAAAATACTAATACTTCTATTGTTAGTACAAGAAGTTAGATGTTCCAAAATGGGGACATAAGCAATTGGCCACTGCTTGTGCTTCATTGGTTGTCGAAAAAGGTCCACTGTTTGTTGTAAGTTACACCAGATGTTTGCAAGCTTGACAAGTGAAGAGTGGGCTTGATCTACTCTTGTATGAAGTCCAATCATAGTAGCTTCAAGGATGTCACCTCTGTCTATACTTCCCGTGCTAACATATTTAAGTTGTTCTTCCAAAAAAATACGTACACTCCATTCAACAGTGTTTAGTTGTGGGTTAATTACCCCTGCACATAGTAAAAGAGGCGATTGAAGTTCATTAGTGATGCACATATTGTGATAAAAACAAGTGAGCGCAGGCATTACATCTATTATGCCAACATTATTTAAGGGTATTTCAAGGATTCATAAAGGCATTTGAAGGGTTCCAATCCAGAAAGAGATGCTATGTGTGATTTTTTGTGGGTTGAGATGTTGATTTTGAAAGATTTTTTTGATTCCTCTCCTGCCATACAAACACAGATATTAACCACTTTTTAGACCCCTTATCAAGGGTAGGGATAGAAAGGAAAGAGATGCATAATTGTGAAAAGGGTTGTTTATGAATTCATCCAAACGTAGCCCAAGCGAGCTAGCAGCCCAAATTTGTTTGGCCCATTCATAGGAGATGAAGAAGTGCCAAGGTGTTTCTACATCCTTCTCACAGAGGGCACATTTAAGTTGTGATGATTTCCATTGTGCAAGAACCAATTTGGTTGGAAGTTCTTCTTGTAACAGCCACCAAAAGAAGCTTTTAAATTTAGGGTGTAGGGGTTACTTCCAAAAGAATTTCCACCAGGGGCACAGGGAGCCATTTTGGTCAAGGATTCTTTGTTTTGCCAACTCCTTTGCTACTAATTTGGCAGAAAAGCTTCCATTGCAGGAAAGGAGTGAAGGCGGAAATCATTTCTCAAAGTAAGATGCAGAGATGTAAGAAAAGTTAGGTAAGATTGATTATGGGTAAGAAGATACTCCCTTAGTCGATCCGAACTTGTGACTTGCGCAATCATAG
Source organism: Hakea prostrata (assembly GCF_041222555.1). Taxonomy (NCBI): domain Eukaryota; kingdom Viridiplantae; phylum Streptophyta; class Magnoliopsida; order Proteales; family Proteaceae; genus Hakea; species Hakea prostrata. The sequence continues at coordinate 21,390,146 of NC_142600.1, read as the reverse complement.
CATTTCTTGCCCAGTCACCATAGTCATGTGGCTCCTGGATTGATGTGAAGATTTCTTGATTGCTATGAGGTTGTATCCATGAGTTAAACCAAAAGGATGTTTCTCTTCCATTGCCGACTTTTCTTGCCACCATTTTATTTAGGAATGGTAAGATGCTGTAGATGTTGTTCCAAGTCCATAAACCCTTTTTTTTACTGTACTTCCGGGCATGGAAACATATCAGCGAATTTCACCAATGGGTGAAATAAAAAAGTAATCGAAACTGAGATTTCAAAACTTCGCCCGAAAATCGTCAATTTTCCGGCGAAACTTCAAAACTTCGCCGAAAAATCTCGATTTTCTGGAAAAAAAACTTCAAAACCCCTTTTATCTTCTTATGCTTTATTACTCTGTGCTCTGAGGTGGGTACGAGAAAGGACAAGAAGGCGGAGGATAAGAAGACGTTGGGAATTGCGATAAGTTTGGATTACTAGGGTTAGGGGAAGAAGGGTTTATCGAGGGTTTGAAGAACTGTTGCATGTTGACATTTGCAGGTTGTTGATTTGGATTCCCGGCGGAAGCCATGGGAAAGGGAAATTAGAATCAAACTCGATTGACTGAACTAGAGATCTCTATAAAATCCAATTCTTGAATGAAAGAGGAAAGAGGAGATACATAGAAGAAGAAGAAGAGAAGAAGAAGGAGGCTTACGACTACCTAGAGATCCACGACTCCGGCGAAATGTCACCGGATCGTTGAAGGAGAAGAAAGAAAGAAAGAGAGAAAGAGAAAGAAATAGAACCAAAAGCTACTTTCGGTTGGGGGCTTCTAGAGTTCGCTTCTTTTCCCATGCCAGAGAAGGGCTTATATTGCTTGCAAGGAAGTAGTAGCAATAGCACCGCCGTAGTTGGAAGAGAAAACGAGGTGATAGCCAAGTATTTATCGGCGAAATCTCGCCGAGATTTTGCCGATTCGCCTGGTTCACCAGGTGGTGAATTGGTGAATCCCAGCGAGATTTCTTTCCTTGCTTTAGCGTTGAATAAAGAGATATTCAGAGAGTATCTAGCCTTGAGAGTTTGGACCCACGTTGCTTCTTGGTTGGTAAGAATTCTCCATCATTGTTTCAGGAGAAGTGCAGTATTGACATCTTCCATTCTTTTGAATCCCAGGCCTCCATGCTCTTTAGGGAGATAGCATTGGTTCTATGATATGAGTGTGAGTTGTTTTTGCTTGTTAGGATGCCTAAGCCAAATATTTTGACACAATGAGTCAATTTTCCTGCAAAACGTAGTGAGAAAATTTAAAAATTGCATATGGTAAAGGGGTTTTGAGTGGAGAACTGATTGAATTAGTACTCCCCTGCTGGCATATGACAAATTTGTCGCTTTTCAGGAAGCCATTTTTTCCGCATTTTATGGAGGATGAATTGTAAGGATTTAGATTTTGCTCTTCCAGGAAAAAGATTTGTTCCTTTGGCTAGAAGCCTTTACTGGGGCCGACCCACCTACATACAACTGGATTGCCGATAGAACTTCATAAATCTTGCCTATCAGTTGGTCATACAAGTTTGGTTAATATAGATAAGTTGTTACCTTTTAATTTGACAAGGGTTCGACCACAACTGCTCTAGTCGTGTTGCATAAGGAAACAAATGTAGAAATAGAAAAAACTTCCGAAACGAAGGGGACTAAACAGGAACAAGAGGGATCCATCGAAGAAGACCCTTACCCTCCCCTTTGTTTTGAAGAAAATGAGGATCCGAACAAAATAGATGAAATGGAAGAGATCCGAGTGAATGGAAACGAAAAAAACAAAGGATGAATTCCACTTTAACTTTAAAGAGACATACTATAAAAATAGCCCAGTTTTCCAAAATTATTATCTGGATGGAATAGGTCGCATCTTTATTCATCTCCTTGATGCCAAGGATAGAAAGGAGAGATTGCTTATGTTGTTGCAAGACATTTCTACTGGAAAAGGCTTCGCTTTCGACAAAGTTTATTTCTTGACCAGTAGTATCAAAAAATAAGTCTAAAATTATTTTTAGGGTCAGCGAGTCTTCTTTTTCTACAAGGCAAAAAAGGAGAATATCGTCAACAAAAAAAAAGGTGGGAAATTTCAGGGCCCTTCTCGCAACCTTAATCCCTTTGACGTGGTTGAGGGATCTATACTCATTTAGCAATCTAGAAAGGATCTCCATACTTAGGATGAAGAGATAAAGGCTGAGAGGGCATCCTTGTCGTAGTCCTCAGGAGCCAAAGAACCAAAGGTACAGACTGCCATTGAGCTTAATAGAGAAAAAAAGTAGTGAAGATAAGCGAGTGGATGAGGTCACACCATTTTCTTATTGAGGACTAGGAATTTGAATAGTTTGGTTATGACCACCATTTGATAGGCCTTTGGACATAAAATAAATATGTTGATGTTGATTACATCTTATGAATTTATATTAATTCTTAAAATAAATAAATAAGATAAAATAAGGTAGGTGGACATGTGTGTTCTGTGGGTGGACTTGGGACTTGGGAGTCTACAGGACCAAGAGGAGTTTCTTTCTTCCACATCTCTCTTTCGTGACGATTTCAACCAAGAATACAGGAAAGGTACCCTCTTGGCTCTCGTAGACTCCATGGATTTGTCTAAAATTACAAGCGCGCGTGAGAGAGAGAGAGAAGCCAAACAAGGGGTAGGTGTGAGATTGAACCATGCCTGCTCAAACCCTCACACACGCACCGCACCATTCCCACCCGCACTCACGGCGTTATGAGTCATAACTTTTAACTTTCTCTTCAGCTCCCACCAATCATCTTCTCACCTAATCATATATAAACCCCATTCAATCCACCAATTCTTCTCAGCTTGCGGTTCCCTTTTCTTGGCGAACTACAAGCTTTCTTCTTCTTCGCTTTTATTTCATTTCATCCCCTTCCACCCACCACCACCACCTACTACTCCAAAGGAAAGGAAAGGAAAGGAAAGGAAGAAGAGAATCACAAAATTAACAACAAAAATTAAAAGGATCATTGCAAGAATGCAGGCGACAATTGCACCATCTTCCAGCAGCACTTCCCTCAAATCACTCTTTGGGGATCATCATCACAACAACCCCTTAAGGTCTTTAAGGGCACAACCCCCCACCATCAAGCTCTTTGCAACAACAACATCAACAGCAACACGTTTCAATATCATCCAATGCATCCACCACCACAACAACTTCTCCGGCAGTACTGATGGTTCATCCACTACCCCAACTAGACGCGCCGACTGGCAGAGCGCCTGCGCTATTCTCGCCAGCAAAGTTGTTTCTCAACAGAAAAACAACGACGACACCCCCACCACCACCACCACTACCACCACCACCGAAATCACCACCGTTAACGGACATACCAGCTTAGATCTGGTTCCTCTCGGTAATCTCCCCAAGCCCTTGACCATCACCGATCTCTCTCCTGCACCCTTGCACGGTTCCACGCTCCGCGTCGCTTACCAGGGTGTTCCGGGTGCTTACAGCGAAGCCGCCGCCGGTAAAGCCTACCCAAACTGTGAGGCCATCCCTTGTGATCAATTCGAAGTTGCTTTCCAAGCAGTCGAGCTTTGGATTGCAGATAGAGCTGTTCTCCCCGTCGAGAACTCTCTCGGTGGTAGCATCCACCGCAACTACGACCTCCTCCTCCGCCACCGTCTCCACATCGTCGGAGAGGTTCAGCTTCCAGTTCACCACTGCCTCTTAGCCTTGCCCGGAGTAAGGAAGGAGTACCTGACACGTGTCATCAGCCACCCGCAGGCCTTGGCCCAGTGCGAGCACACCCTCACCAAGATGGGTTTGAAGGTGGTGCGTGAAGCCGTCGACGACACCGCAGGCGCGGCGGAGTTCGTGGCGGCCAAGAACTTGAGAGATACGGCGGCGATTGCGAGTGCGCGTGCGGCGGAGCTTTACGGAATGCAGATCTTGGCGGATGGAATACAAGATGACTCGGGGAACGTGACCCGGTTCGTGATGCTGGCTCGTGAACCGATCATTCCCCGGACGGACCGGCCTTTCAAGACCAGTATCGTGTTTGCTCATGATAAAGGTACCTCGGTGTTGTTCAAGGTGCTGTCGGCGTTTGCTTTCAGGAACATCAGCTTGACCAAGATTGAGAGCAGGCCACATCGTAACCGTCCGATTAGATTGGTCGATTCTGCTAATGTGGGGACCGCAAAGCATTTTGAGTACATGTTCTACGTTGATTTTGATGCGTCAATGGCCGACGTGCGAGCCCAGAATGCTTTGGCGGAAGTGCAGGAATTCACGTCCTTCCTTAGGGTGCTGGGGAGTTATCCCATGGATATGACTCCTTGGACCCCTTCTACTTCGGATTCTCTTTGAGTGGCCTAGATTGGATTGGGTTCAATTGCATTGAAGTTACTTCTCTGTATGTTTTTTTTTTTTCTTTTTTTCAATATCCTTTATATATATTTTTCGATGTTTAGACGTTAGAGTTAGAAAAGAAAATATGGGAAACCAATCTATCCTCCAGATTCCAGAAATCAGGGGAACAGGGGGATTAGATTTGAGAGGTGAGGGAGGACCTGAGTGGTACTTTTCTCTCACATTCTTTTCTTTTTATTAATTTATTTTATTTTCTGTGTTTAAAAAAAATTTATAATAAAAAGAAGGGAATCAATGGAGAAATATTATTATTACTCTTGAGTAGCTTTGTAGAAGATGTAAATATTCTTACATCAACATTTCTACTTGGGCTTACCTAACTTATTGTATCCCCTACGTTGTATTATATATTTTGTATTTTCCAAAAAAATATATTTGTAATTTTGTATGGATGATAATGAAACTTTTTATTTCTTTTTCAAATTAAATGGATCACTATTACATCCTAAAAGAAAGAAGAAAAAAAATTAACAATAATAATTCTAATTTATACATGAAGAATTGATAGCAAAAAATCATTTATTTACTAATGGGGGTTGGTCCAAGTGGTAAGTAGCTTGGTTCGCTTAAGCAATGTTCGGGTATCGAATCCTTGTGGATGCAAAAAATTCCCGCTGGGAGGCTCACCCACCACAGCCAGGTGTGCGACACGGGATCGAACACCAGTTTATAAAAAACCGGGGTTGGCAAACAAAAAAAATAAAAATCATTTATTTAAATTTATTTTTGTTTAATGAAAATATTTTTAGAACAAGGTATTAGTATAACTATATAATTAGTTAGTGTTGTAAGAGTGCAAGAAATTGTATAAATAAAAACTTTTTTTTAAAATAAATTTTGTAAGTTCTTTCCTTTTGATCCCAATGAGAAGTTCGGCCAATGAGCTACGATAATATACATACTTAATGGGTTGAATGGGTTGATAAATCTCAAGGAGTTGGGTCAGCTGGCAAAGACTAAGGTCTCATAATATAAGACTAGAGTTTATATCTCTTCGTGTTTGGATGGAGTTCTATTGTTTATTTAAATTATATGTAAAGCTACCTGATACCTAATGAGGATCCTCTCTTTCAAGAAAGAAAAAAATAGAAAAATGAGATTGAATGCTCATTGTGTGTCTAGTCAGTCGTCTCTTTGGAATCAAATCTGGTATCATCGAACATAAATAAATAGCGCTTTGATTTGAGGTTCATCCGGGACAGCTTGTCCGCATCACGATTACATCCTTAGAGGAGTTTTTATATAATTAATATAGACAAAGGCTTTGTCTTTGGCCTCGAGAGGATTTGAACTCTAACTCCCATGTGAAAGCGTTGGTTTTTTACCAACTAAGCCACCCCTCGAAATTAATTTACATGTTACTGCTTACAAATGTTCAACTAAAGGCAATAGCGTGTTTTTTTAGGAAATTAAATAAAATACAATCTAACTTCTTTAACCACCATTTATTTATTTGATTTTATTCATTCAATTTTCACGTTAACTTAATAAATAAAACTGAATTTGATTCAAATAATTTAGGAATCAAGCTTCTCATGGGATTCTGCTTTCCTCCATACGACAAATTTTCTTTTTTCAAATAAATGCAACAAGTTAATATATTAAAATTTTGAGTTTTTCTTTTTTACTGAATAAGTTTGAGTTAATTTTGCAATATTTATTAATACAGTATAGTATAGAACTATAGATGAAGACGTGAATCTCCTGGCATCTTGAAACCGTATAAAATAGGCATGAAGCAACCCCGAGGAGTGACTCAGTTGGCAAAAATCCAATGCTTCCACATAGGAGGTCAGAGTTCGAATCCTCTCGGGGCTAGGGGAGAAGCGTCGCCTATATTAATTATATAAAAGCTCCCTTAAGGATGTAGTCGTGGTGCGCGTAAACTGGCCCGGATAAACCTTAGATAAAAATAAAAATAAAAATAAAATAGGCATGAAGCACAATTAGCTCAACTAACATAACCAAAATCAGGCCTTTTATGAATGATGTATGGCATTAGTATTATTTTTAACTTTTCATTTTAAAAAGCCCAAAAGAGTGAAAGAAGAAAATAATGCATGAGAGGAGAGGTTGATGGATGAGCTTAGAGTCATCACCTACATGAATATATGTTGTGATTGATCTCGTATATACATATGAAATATGAGATCTTCATTTCATCGATGGTTAAGATCTATTCTCGTCTTTACGTATCCAAATACAGACCTTTTCGTGAATTATTTTGAAAATTACAGGTACTCTCATTGTGGTCCTAAATAAGCACTTTCTTATATTTAAATATAAAAACAATTTAATATTTTTTTTACAAAAAGAATTAATCATACTCATTTATATAAAATAAAATAAAAAAGTAGGTGATTACGTGCAACTAAATAATTTAAAAATAATATTTAAGTTGAAAGTGTATAGAAAATAAATTAGAAAGAGATTTGAGTGGAAAAGATTTGAGTGGAAAGTTGGTGAAAGGGGAGGAAGCCGAGTTAGCTGAGTCCCGATCCTCATCCCGTCGGGGGAGTACAGACTGCTCTCCGATCGCTTTTCAACCAAACAAATACGTGGAGCCCACAGATGAAAAATACTTTTTGAAAAAAATTAAAAAAAAAAACTTCAAATTTTCACTTGTGGGCCCCACGTGTTTGTGTGGTTGGGAAGTCGTCAGGGGTCGTCAGGGAGCAGTCTGTCCTCCCCCGACGAGGTGAGGATCCGGACTCGAGTTAGCTAGTGTTGGAAGGACTGGTGGATGGGTTTTGACACTTTGATGATGGTGTGTCATCAAAAAGTGACTTGAGAGATATAGGTGTATGAGGGGGTTGGTGAGAGGGAAAAAAGTGTGGGTAGCGTATGACCGAGTGGGTGCATGAGCATGACTGTATGAGAGCACGAGGTGAACTGAGGTGAGGTGAGCTGGGGTGGGGTTGGGTGGGTAGGTGGGTTTGTGTGGTCAGCATCCTCTGCCAGTCTCTTTACTGACCTTTTCATTCATAGGTTGTTGTTTCATTTCTTCCGTTGGCTTTGGGTTTTCTATGTGTATTGTTTAATATAAAAAAAGTGAGGGAAATATAGATCTCTACCTCATAAATCGGGTATTTACACTCATCGTTATGCAAATCTGAATTCAAATTCTCTCCACCCAACCACCTGGACTCTCATCCCCCCATTCTCACACGTGAGCTTGCCCATTGTGTCAAACCCAGAGTGGGAGGATGGGACCTTGCTTCAGTAGGACCATCATGCAAAATAATTTGAATCATTGGATTGAAATCTCAATTTTGATCGAAATTTTGAATCTAATGGTCCAACATTTAATGCCTATGACTTTAAGGTCTGTTTGGTTACACGAATCCAGAGGTTTCTGGTTTTAAAATCTCTAGATTTACAAATGAGAGATTTATATGATTGTGTGAATCTCTGGATTTATGAATCTAAGAATTCACTTTTTTACACTAAAAATGTGAATCTCTAGATTTATGGGTATGAGGTGAAATCTACAGATTTCATTCCTACTATAAAAGCGTTAAACATTTGAACCATGAGATTTATGGGTATGGGATGAAATCTTTGGATTTCATTTCTGCTATAAAAATGCTAAACATTTACGCATTCATAAAAATCACAGATGAATCCACAGATTTCATTCCACATATTCAGTTAACCAAACAGTTGGTTTTATAAATTATGACTCCACGCATTTGAAATCTTCCAGTGATGTCTCCATGACAGTGTCCCCACGGTGGGACGAGATGAGCAGGATTTCTAGTGGAGCAAGAATTTTCACGAATTCCATAATTATGAAAATCCAAGTGGAATTTATAAGAAATGAATCCTATGATGAACTCTTCTTGAGTTGGTAGAATCCCATGGTGAGCTTACACGTTTGGCAAAACAATTAAACAAGCAACCTTTTCAGTTTTCACTGCCATAACGAGAAAGCAAGAACAATGAGTTTCTGGGAATAGAGATTAGGGTATTAATTACGCAAAGCTATATATTTTACCATGCATGGAACCCACATGGAAATTGAAAGGAGAGAGGGAGTAAAACACTCCTTGAAATCACTGAATCGAAAGAATGGATAACATAGACAAAAGTACCAAGTTAAAGTGCATCATTCGTTCCATAGGTGCTAAAATATACCAACAATTGATGCACAACACCATACTAATAAACAGAAAAACTTAACCTTTCAATTTCCAGTTATAACAATACAAGTTTGTATAAATATGGTTTACCATATGTAATTGTGGTTCTATAGGGCATCAACTAACCATCTTCCCTAATAGTACAAAGAGAATTTGTAACTTAGCAGCGAACAACCTATGGGGGTAAACTTTACAAAAACATACAAGCACTTCTTCTGTCAGTAGTTTGTCAAGATATTTAACTCTAGATATTGAGATCCTTCAGCAATTTCCAAACCAGAATCATCCCTCTGATCACCTACCACGCTGACATGCTGGAGAAAATCGACCAACTCTTTCACAATTAATATCATCATCATCTACTTCACTCCCATCTAGACAAAGGGGAGTGTTGTTGATGCTTTGCTCAGAACTACCATTGCTGCTTGTGGCAAGAGGAGAATCTGAGATGCTAACTGTTCTGCTTCTTGTTGTATCTGATCTCACAGTGTACATTGAAGAAGCCGGGATGTTTGTCATCAATGGGCGCAAGTTTCCAGGAATGCTTCGCCTGATATCCTGTTTTAGGGCACAAACCAAAAAATGCCAAACAGCATTAGATGTGTTTAGCCTTTGCTCTCAAGTTCATTTTTCAAAAGAAAACTTCAACAAGTCACAACTTATAAACACACACCACGCATCTCACAAAATCTATTTATGGATACAAGTAGAAGATATCTCATAGGGGTAGTCGTGAGTCAAATGAAGTCACCATTTCCCGACCTCAAGAAGCACCACAACCCAACCAACTGGTGCATGCTCATGGTACAAGAATTCAGGGTGTCAAAGGTTCTTGCTTCTATAACCAATAGTCACAAGGGCAGCTACTTGAACTAAAAATGGAAATGATAACTCTGGTCTGCCTCTTAAGACAGTAAAATTACGGAATATTCAAGAAAGGCACACTGAAGAGGTGGGCATCAAGGGTTGGGATACCATAACCTAACTAATGCATGAACCAATCTAATTTCTGTTCCACCACTGTATGTTCTACCATACCTGCAAAGAAATTGGTACCAAGCAAGAAGAAAGAAAACACATACCATATGCCTCAATGCCATATCTAACGATTTCTTTGAGAGTGTCCTTCCAAAGCCTGAGCCATCTGCAGATGACAGAGGTTTCCCTGCAGAGTTGCTTTGGGTAGAACGTGGCTCATCTTGCTTTGGGGGTGCCAATTTCCGCATGTTTATTACTCTTTCGACCATCTTTGTTCCAATTACAACAGGGTTCACATGATCACTAACATCAAGGTGTGATCGCCTAACTGCAGGAACAGAGCTTCCACTGGTATGCATGCTACCATTTGGAGCACGTCCCCTTGAAGGAGAACATGATTGTCTTCTTGTTCTTCCAATAGAACCTGCCTCCACAGAGGATGATCTAGCACTGGGAGCTCCAGGCCTACCCCTAGAAGCTGAAACTGGCCTTTCAGGTAGTGATGTCCTTAGATTTGGAGGAGCATCAAGTGAGAACCCAGGCATCTCTGAGGGTTTCCACGGTCTGGATTTTACAGGTGGAGAACTGCCATGCAATGGCACCGGCTTTGTTGCTGCTGTGGGTGCTGACTTTGTAACTGAAGAAGACCTTACACGAGGAGCAGAGACCGTAGGTACACTTGACATGGCTGGTGTTCTACGAGTTGGTGTTGTTGACCTTGATATGGGCTTGGATGCTGGCACAGTTGGCCTTGCCGTAGGTGTAGAAGATCTAGCCACAGATCTTGTAGTAGGGGTTGAGGATCTTGAAGGAGCTGCATTCTTAGACGAAGGCAAGGTGGTTCGTGCAGTAGGTGTGGAAGGTCTTGAGGGTTTAGCTGGTGCTGTTAATGTTGGTCGTCCAGTGGGGGTCTGAGGTCTAGATGCAGTTGAACCTGGTCCTCCAGATGATGAAGGTCTTCGAATTCCTGTGGAGCTCAACCCAGGGGATGAAGTTGGTTTTCTAGATGCAGTAATGGAACTTAGTTCAGGGGACAAAGTTGGTTGTCTTGATGCAGTAGTGGACTTCAACACAGGTGATGAAGTTGGATGCCTAGATAATGTATTGCCCCTTGGTGTAAGCGCATTCTGAGGATTAGCTAACTGCAACAGCATAAGGGAAAGAAAATGATTTGGCAGCATGAGATCCAGACTTGGGGAAAAAGAAAAAAAGAAAAGAAAAAAAGGCCTCCTACTTAAGAAATATTCTTAGCAAACCTTCTTAAAGAAAAAATATCAATAAACTTGAAAAGGTATAAGTTTCAGAAGCAGTAAGAACCGAACATCTCATAGCCCACTACAGTTGCATTCAAATTCAACATAATGGAGTCCAGATATTATCATTTTTAGAAGTATTTATCAAAGTCACAGCACTTTTCACGAGTAACTGTTTACATATTTCTATTTTTAGGTCTCTGAAACATTGCCATTATTTGGTTTCCTTTTTCATATGTAAGTAGATTAGGATTCTTCCTTCATCGTTATTATACTCACCTTTTTATATATTGGAACCATGGGGGACTTTGAGCTCTCAGGGCGCTACTCTGAGCAGTTTCTCCTTCCTCCTCATCTCTTATCATTTCATCTCCTCTCCTTCATCCTTGTTCTCTGCTCTTTGGTTCTAATTTCCTAAAACCAACATGGTACTAGAGCACTAAAGATCCCCATTATAGGACTCAAATCTCCTTATTCTGCTGTCTTGATAGTCTTCTCGAAGAAAAACCCATTCTGCTTGCAGCGACAGTGTGCTGCCTATATGCTACTGTGCGGCTATTTATTTGTTTTATAAGTATGAACTAGGCCTTCTTCTAGACAAGTCATGAAGGTTTGAAGATTCTGAAGTTTGAAGCTCCTAAAGAACATGTCTACCGGTCCATGTAACTGAATATCTTGCCTACGATTTCTTCTGGGCAGCATTTTCCAAGTTTCTCAAGACCAAGTTATCTACCACTTAACCAATTAATGTTGTTATTTTTGGGGAGATGTGTGTACATATCTAAAGGGAGACTAGTTCCTGATTTATTTCATTGGCTGGATTTCTCTACAAACATTACCATCTATTTCTGGACCATACTTTCCAATTCCATTCCATCAACATGTCATTCATTCTACCAATCAAAATTAGACCAGACTTCCAGCCAGTTATCACCTCCACTAGACCTCCATTAGATCCAAGTTTGAGTCCCAATAGGTGGCTGGTTAGGCCTGCAGAATCCTAGTTTCTAATTTGGGAACTACTACCCTATCACCAACAGATGTCAGTGAAGCTTTCGGCAGTGCTTTATCTACAGCCTATCATCACTCACTTCAAATTTGAGTAAGTTCTACAATCTGGTTTTGCTAGAATGGTACCCTCTAATTTCTGAGCTTCTTTATGATTTGATTTAATGCCTACGGTTTTACACTGATTTTATTGGAACTGTAACATCAATACTTGGAACCCTTACCAACTTTATGTTACTGGGGTTCTAAAGTGGTATTGAGTACCATAAAACTTGCTGCTACTCTGTTTCTCCTAACCATTTTCTTTTTCCAGCAAACTTAGGCCTGCAAATTCAATATCATCATGTCTCATCCACTGCCTCCTTCTGTATTAACAGATTTTTCTACCTACATTTGGTACTGTTTCAGATTTAATAGATTCAATGCTTCTTCATTGTTTCTGACTATACCTCTCCCTCCTTGTCTATTTTTTGCATATATTAACATTCAATTCTATCTATAACATAAATCCTTGCCATTGAACTATTTTTATCATTAATCCTCACCATCTATTTACCATATTACATCATTCTCTACCATGAGAGAGCATGGAAATTGTTTCTTGGGATCTAACAGCTTGAGATTATTTATACCATGAATTGAAGCATTGGAAATTATTACTCGGGATCTTACTATCTGGTTGCGATGCTACTTTTGGTCATTGTTTGTCCACATGTAATGCTACACATTAGGGGGAGATTGATGGTTTATTCTCTATCTACTCAAGACTTTGCGACTTTTATCCTAAAATGGTATCACAGCAACAACAATTACTAACCTATCTGGTCCACAATCTCCCATATTGTCTTTTACCTACCTATTTGGTTTGCAGTACCCCATATTGCCTTTTACCTACCTATTTGGTCCACAATTACCTATACTACCTTTTACCCACTTGTTTGGTCCATAGTAATTAATAGTGTTTATTTGGTTCACAATAACCTATATTTGACTTGTGATGACCTTTGTTTGAATCTCTATTTCTGCCTTTGGTTGATCAGATTATGACCCACTACTTACAATCTTGCAAAGAGCTTAAGTGTGGGCACTGGAGCTGCAATAGTTATCTACTTGTGTGGACATCAGTGCTGCCTTTCATCTATTTGTGGAGAATCCTGCCTACTGTCTACAACTTGTGCATTTGATATTACTGTGCTGCCATGCATGTGGATGTGTTTCATGTTCGTTACCACCTATCGTTCTCATTGTTGCATGGTTCATTCTACACGAAGATTATTTATTGAGGTCATTGTTGACTATTCCTGGGTGAAGTTCTCAGTATTTATCAGTGCCTGCTGTTGCTACTTGAGCTAAAGATTGATGAAGTTTCTAATATGTGTTTTTGTCTTTCCAACAAGGGGCATTTTGGTACAGGACACTCCAGCTTGAGAGGGAGTGTTAGAAGAATTGACAAAAGTCACAGCATTGTTCACATGAACAGTGTCATGAACTGTAACCTTATTATTTTTTGTCATATTACCTGTTTCTATTTTGGTTGTTTCTAAAACATGGCTATTATTTACTTTCCTTTTTCATATGCAATTAGTTTAGGAAGCTTCCTTTATGGTATTGTAATCACCTAATTATATATTGGAACTGCAGGGGACTTTGAGCTCTCACGACACTGCTGCTCTAAGCAGTTTCTCTTTCTCTTCTTCCTCCTGATCTCTTCTCCCCTTCATCTCTTCTCTTCATCTCCTCTCCTTCATCCCAGTTCTCTGTTCTTCTGTGGTTCTGATTTCCTAAAACTAACAATCAGTTCCCTAGTTTTAGCCATTAAGAGACATAAGACAAACAAGTGCTACAATGCAACTCTCCGTGGACAATGTAAACAGGGAAATATTAAGCTTCCCAATTCCCATGCTAACAAGGGGATTAATCTTGGTTGTAACTCAAACCTGTGACCTCCATTCTGGTTTCTGCCTCTTGACTTCCAAGAAATATTAGAGCCATTGAAGGACGGATATTTTCGTCGCATACTGAGTTTACCAGTGCAGATGTTCAATTCATCAACAACAGTTGTGGTTTTCATTAATTAAAAATATTTGCCCATAATGTGACTAGGAGATATGTCCACATTCATAAAAATTATGATGCTTAATTTAATGTATCAACATCTGTAAATAGTATAACATTGTTTTCAATGATTAAACTGCAGTGTAATATCAAGGATCCAAAAGTTAGATTAAATAGAGTTCTCACCCTAGACTTTAATGAAATAGATTAAATAGAGTTCTCACCCTAGACTTTAATGAAACAGGATGAGTTTTAGGAGTCCCAATCTGACTCATTAACATCTCCTGTGATTCCATCTCCAAGGACGAGAAAAGAGGAGTACCAGGTGGTGTTAGAAGCCTGTAAACATGAAAAAATAGATAGCAATTCAAAACAGGTCCATATACAAAAAGGATCTTGAGCTAAATATATTAGAACTAACATCTTTTATTCCAAGTTATTACTGAACAAAGCTACTATATCATTTGCAACAATTACAAAGCAAAAAAGACTTCTATATTTAGGAAATGGTTGTCAAACAAGAAAGAATAATTGTGCCAAATCAATCCATCTCCTTTGCATTCTTCCACAAAAACAAGTACTTTTAAGATGATATAAAATTACAGATGAAAACTGCACCACCAACATAAAATGGTTGCAGCAGCAGGGATATTGGACAGAAGATAAGCACGATGAGGAAAGACAGAATCCGAGTTGTATTAACACAACCTTGCAATAGCACAAAGAGATGAGAAAATGTGGTAAAGTAAATTGAGAAGACAGTTTGAAAAATATGAGCAATCACACCTGTCAAGAATGACATCATTTGTATGTGCTGAAAGGAAGGCTGAAGCTCACCTGGTTTTTAGCTTTTAAAAGATGACCCGATTTGTTAAACAGCATACACCACCTCCAGTCCCCTCCTCTCCCCTCCACCCCCCCCCCCAAAAGAAAAAAAAAATATAAAAAAAATAAAATAAAATTGAAAGATAGACAGGATGGGATTTGAGCAGCTGACCCTAGTGCTGGGGAAAAGGCTTTAGCTTATTCTTTCAGTAGTGAATTTAATATTTATGATCGATTTGTGAGAATCAAAAAAGTTTGACAGTAAAATTCAGTTGATATCAGAATGATCAATGTATTGAGAAGAATATGTACATTAGTAGATGGCAGCTGTCCTGAAGAAAGGTTTTTTATGCCACTTCCAGAAGTGCAGAGAGAATTGACTCATGGAGTTGACAAGAATAAGTACAAGTGTACAACATGTTTATTTTCAGAAGACAAGAATTAAATCTCTGTATTGATAATGAAAATGAAAGCTGGATGTCTTTGAGGATAAAAACAAACCTAACACACAAAAGAGAAAAGCCAGTCATGGTATAAGGAGTAAGGACTATAACATAGCTGCACTAGTGTTGCATTTCCAAATGGAAAAGAGAATAACACCAGGCTTATCCCAACTGAATGGGGTCAGTTACATGAATCCTGGCCCTCTAATTAGCTCTACTCAAGGCCATACATGGTACATGGCTTAAGCATTCATGTCTTTCCTCATCACTTTTCCTAGGGTCGTCTTAAGGTCATTCCCTAGCTCTTTTAATTCTTTCAATGTGAATCTAACACTCCTTAATAATGGAGCATCCAAAAGCCTCCAGTGAATATAGCCATGCCAGCTTTTTTCTGAAATCAATTCACTGCCCTAAACTTGTACAGAGACAGAGCCAAAGTTGATACCAAACTATCATGAAATGGCATAGCTGAGTTGAGCTGAAAACTGCCAAGCCAAATGGTTCATATTCAATCGAGAAAAAAATTATAATCCAATAATTAGCAGGAGTCACAAATCCGAGGTAATCAAACAAACAGTTAAAGAAAGTCTGTCTTTTAACGGTAGCCAAGCCATATCCATCCAAATCAACCAGCGAAGAGTATTTGGCATTAGTGATAATCTCACTTGTCTGACAATAAAAAAACAATAGGCTAGTTTTTTGGCAAATCAAATAGATGTTTCCACGTTACCAATCATAATCATTTTTATCACTTTCTGAATTCAGGAACTCGTCAGCGGCGGTTTTGCGTGCAGTTGTGGGTGAGACAGTGCTAAACATAGGAGGACTGGCACCTTTAGATCCTGCAGCAACAAATTTTTGCTTTACTGGTCAACACGGAAACAACTATTGGAAGGGGGGAAAAAAGCAACAACAAAAAGCCAAAGAACATAAAACTTGGATAACTTCGGGAAGCTTTCGAAAGGTTGGTAAAGAAATCAAGAAAAGCAATCTCAATAGTAAAACAGGAATAGACAAAAATTTTCACAAGAAAGATAGATTTTGTTAAAAACATTAAGTAGAAAGAACGAAAATATTCCGCCTTAAGTAATGGATTGGCAAAAAGACAGTCAATATTTCTCCTTATCCCATAGATTGGTTAGAAGCAACTTCAAGACCGAACTTCCAAGAAAGGTCGTTGAAGACCTCGAAACCTAAGAAGATAAATCAGATACATACCCAACGGAGTGTCGAAATCTTCGGAGTTGTGAAAAATAAGGTTGTTCCGTTCCTTCTCGCGCTTCCGCATCTCGAGAAACAAAGCGAGCTCCTCTTCTTTCTCCTTCATCGTTTTGAGCTTCCTAACCGGTTGCCTCTGTATAGACGCTTGCATTCGTGATTCTTGAGCTCTATAGCTGCGGTTCATTGCGGAAACTATGCTCGGTAACAAGAAAAGGGAAAGAACGAGAGAAATCTCAGACCAATAACTTATCCAGTCATTCACACCTAATCTCTCCAAGACTGAGAATGAGACCTCTAGATCTCAAATCGAACTCAAGAGCAGTAAGAATGGACTGAAAGAACAGGATCGAACAGAGCTGCATTTCTTCCAATTTTCCACGAATCGAACTCGAGTTTGAAAAATTCCTTTTTTCCGATCTCTTCCACAATATCAGTTTACAAGCAATAACGGTATCAAAAGTTAAAGTGTCATCCGGAGCTTAACTCGAGATAAACCGCCATCGAAGCAGTGTATGTGAGAAAGAGGGAGAAGGGTTTGAATCAAATACGGAAAATGAGTAGAAGAATATGGAGTGGCATTTTGATTTTAATCTTTGGATTCGAAAAGGTCTGAGATTGACTGGTAATGGTGTGGAACAGCGAGCGAGAATAAAGGGAACGAAGAAAGAACAAAGACTCAACAGCTGCTGCAGTTGCTGCAGCTGCTGCAGCTGCTCTGCGGTTTTGTTTGTTTTTTATTCAGATTTCTATCTTCTGACGCCACAACTACACCGAACCATACACACCAAAAACTGTGCGGTTCTCTGTCTGGTGACTGGTGCTGGGCCCCATTCGTTTCCCCTCACTTCAAGTACACGACTCAGATTTTTGAAAATAGAATATTTGGGTTTCCATGAGAGAGATTAGTTAAATACACGTGTTCCCAACGATAATAACGATAGTACCCTTCTTTCTATAAATTTATTAATTACATGCACACCCTCTTTGTCTCAACTTCGCAAACTTTACAATTTAGAAGCTTGGATCACCTTTCTTAAGGAAGTACAAAGTGTTCTTTCAACCTTTTATGATAATAAATATTTTTTTATAGAATAATGAGTATTTTTACACAACACTCAGCATTATTAGGTTGAAATTAATCATCACCCATTATTATTCTACAAATTATATGGCACTTACTTAAAAAATTACCAGTTATTCACACTTAAGTTTTGGTGTTAAATGGCTAATAAAATAATCTAATATCATATGAACAGTTAAATTATATTATTATCCCCAATTTAACTCAATAAATTACGTAAATACCCTTATCTCCATTAAACTTATTCAGTGGGTAAAGGGAAAAGTCTTTCATCTATCTTTTTCTTACACCTTACTTGCTATAAGACATTTGTTACCATGAGCTCTCTACTAAAAATCATTGTCTTTCTCTCCTTATCAAACCTCAACCTAAGGGTGTCAATTGTGCACAAAAACCATTTAATCGTATCGAACCGCACCGTCTAAAACCGCATCGTATTGTATCGTTCAAAATTTGGTATAGTACTTACCAAAACCGAATTTCTTCGGTATGGTTTTGATTTTAGGTATTCATATCGTCGATATGTACCGAAACCATACCGAATTGGTACTGTACCAAATTAAGGGATATAAATTATAATTTTACAACTAAAACACTTTACCTTACCCTATCCCTAATTCCTTATTTCAGTTTTTCGTTTCTTCCTTCACTCCTCTTCTCAAATTTATTTGTTTTGTATCTATTAATTAGATTTATTTGATCACAATTTCATTAAGATCTTGATTTGTTTTGTCTATATTACTTGTTTTGTCTCTATTAATTTGTTAATATCAAATTCTATCAATTAGTTGATCACAATTTCATTAGGATCTTAATGAACTAATAATAAAAATGGCATAAGTTCATCCGTACCAAAATTATACCGCACTAAATACCGTGTTTAAACCGTTTTTCCTTACCGATTTAATACCAAAACCGTATTGAACCGTTTTTGTAAATATCAAAACCGTACCGTACCATTTAAATTAAGTACGGTACGGTTCTTGTTTTCGGTATTCAAAGTTGGTACCGTATCGAATTATCGAAACCGTACCGATTGACACCCTTAGGTTTACATAATTGCTCGCTCTCTGGCTGCTTGAGAATCTTAAGACTTGTGCAAATCCATCATTTTTGTTTCTGGAGTCCTATTTCTTCTTATTTTGTAGATTCTATATCTTTGGACCGCTCCAATGGAACCTTTAAACTCAAACTTGAGGCCGCCGGGTGCCTTTGGTGCCCGGCCCCCTCCTCCGATGGTGCTCGCGGTCGGTGGTGGTGGGCGCGAAACTTTTATGGCGATAGAGGTGGAGAAAAGGGGTGTGCGACTCGGAAATTATGAACTCATAAGATCTCTAGGGAAGGAGAAGGAAAGGGAGGCAGAGAACAACTATTATTAGAGTTTTGAATTTCTTGAGTATCGTGGCTATACAAAAGTAGTTGCAGTGGCATTATTGTTATTTGTTAAATGGGCCTGTTTGGTTACATAAGTCTGGAGATTTCAAATGTCTAGAGTTTTTAGGGCCTGTTTGGTTACATGAATTCAAAGATTTCAAATCTCTAAATTCATGAATTTGAGAATTATATCGATAAATCCACAGATTTCATTCCACAACTAAACATTTAATTTTATAAATTATGACTCCATAGATTTGAGATCTCCAGACTCATGTAACCAAACAGGCCCTATTAAATCTATAGATTTCAAATATATGGAGTTATAATTTATAAAATTAGATATTTGGTTGTAGAATGAAATCTATGGATTCATCCTAAAAAACTATTTGATCGGACGTGATTTTTATGAATGTGCAAATGTATAGCTTTTTTGAAATCTCTGGATTTCACCATTTACCCAAAAAATCTACAGATTCACATTTTTAGTGTAAAAAGGTGAATCTCTAGATTTTATTAATTTAACGATTTTTACAACCAAACGGGTATAATTCTCAGATTCATGAATCCAGAGATTTCAAATCTCTAGAAATCTCTGGATTCATGTAACCAAACAGGCCCTAAATCTTGTGGGGCCCTACAAGTAAAAAATAATAAAATAAAAAAAATGGAAGCGGGAGGTGGCAAGTGTCTCTTTCACCCACCGAATGAGTTAAATGGGGTAAGGATATTTTCAATCCTGAACTGTGTTATACCAATTTATAAATATAGGTGGGTAAAGAGATTCTACCTTCACCCATTTTAATCTAATTTAAAAGCTAAAAGGCCTTCTTTCTATATCTAACATTGAAAATAATAAGCAAGAGCTTCCTTGCATGTATATATTTGTATGGTTTTAGGATCTCAATAATGAAATTCATTGTGTTGGTTTGTGATTACAGAACAACATATGGAAGGTCTTGGTATAAAATAATACATCAAACTCTATCATAAGCTCCATTATCGAACGAGGCATGACCCAGTCCTTTCGATGGTTGAAGACATAGATTCGTACGTGTACCTTTAATATGCCTTAATGGTCCATGTCCCATTCTAGTTGTACTTTGGTTCGTTTTTCAAAACAATTAATTAGCTCTTGTTTTTCTTCTGACAATTAATTAATTAGCTTTCTGACTGCCACATTTTTGGAGTTTTCATAGCTCAGATTGCTAGCTCATGTGAACATGTCTCAATTTTCACCACTAAAATTAATATCTCCACACTATACTTTTAGATATGTCACATGCTGAAATAAGACCAGGCACTTTGAGATATCTCTAATCGGTTTATTGTACAAGTAGAATTCCTTGGCAAGGAAAATGCAATTTTTGAAGACAACAATTATAATCCACCAATAATTGCATCAAGACATATCCCTTGATTTGTTGCTTAAAAATATTAGAGGATTCAGACTCAAAATATTACTCACAAATGTTTGTTGTAACTTGTAACAACTAGAGAAAATGTAGTTGAAAAATATCGCTAAAACTTAGCAATATTTTGTTGTGTCGATAAATGGTCATTCGAACTGCCATCGAAAAAATGAGAAATCTCCCATGTTGCCAAAATATCGCTGAAACAAAGGAGATGTATTGCTCAATAGTCGATATTTTGATTGTTGGATGATGTATCGTCTAGTTTTCAAATTTTCAGCGATTTCTTGCGAAAATGATGCCTATAAAACCCATCCCTATTGCAGTGCTTCACTCTCTTCCATAGCTTGGTTCTTGCACTTTTTGCATCTTCGACATCGTAGGTAGCACCGATCAAGAACACTTTCATTGTATTTATTGGCCTAGGCTAGAGTACTCAAAAGACCAACTGAAAATAACCTCATATACGCCTTGAAACCGGGTTGGGGGGGGGAAATTTCACTGAAACATTCCCATAGTTCAAAGTTTCGTGGTTTCACTAGGTGGCAACATGACTTGTTGAGGCAAGTTTCGCACGATGGTTGCAATAATGATATATTACCCCACACCCAAATATATAATAGTTTTCATATGAATGCCTTTTCCATTTCGAACGAATGGAGACATTGAAAAATGAGTTAGTTTCAAGAACTTTTATTTACAGCAGCCGTTGCAACATGCAGTCAATGGTGTAGATTACGCCTACAATCAAAATAAAATTGAATGGTGCAAAATCAAATCGGATGGTTTTAGTTGTAAATTTGCTTTTTTAGTTTTACATCTAAGGGTTTAATAGAGATTTGAGAGTCGAGTACATGGAGAGGTTTTTTAAAAAAAAAAAGCATATCTACAACTAAACCCCGACACTTGATTTTGTGCTGTTCGATTTTATTTTGATTTCGTTGCATAATCTACGCCAACGGCTGCAAAAAATAACATTTCTAGTCTTGAAAGAGACACTAGAAAATCCAAAGAACGGTTCTCATATGAAGACAACAATAAGGGGAAAACATCTCTATTGTACACAGCTTTCTACAGTGCACAACAGTACACATATAAAATGAATAGCTGAAAAAATAAAACAACTACAAAATCATTGAGGTCTTTTTTTTATTTAATAATAAACTTTTGATCTAGTCTTCTAGTTGGTTTAAAAAGTACACAGTTGTGCACAACAACAAGATTTAGCTTATAAAATATAACATTTCACGTAATGATTTCAACCTTCTCGCATGAAATGACTATTTCAATTATTCACCTCATCAAAACGGGCTGCATTCCTTGGGGACAAGTGTGATTATTTTTTTCTCAATGATCAACATTGTCCAACCCAACAATAATAATAGCTTATAATTAGTTGCTCTTTTGTGCTTCACTTGTATTTATTCTTTCTTCGGGTAGAAGTCTTATATTTTCTTTGTATAGTCTTATATTTAGTCAGAGTGTAATAACGTGCAGTTCAATAATCTTTTTTTTTGGGTAATGAACGTGCAGTTCAATAATCAATGTTGTAATAATGTGCAGTTCAATAATCAATGTTTTCTTTACTCGATTAATTGGAACCTGATGAAATTACCCTTGAACATTGTTATGGACATTATGATTTAGACTGTTACACTGGTACGAACCACTTGTTGGGGGATTTTTACATATACCCAGTTTGTAGAGCTATTCAAGCACTTTTCAGTAAGTCAATTTTCGGAGTAATGTTGGCCTTGAAGAACGTCCTTCAATGAATATCACGTGGCATTGGGACTTCTCGGAGTAGACTTTACGTGGCGCTCGGAGTGTCACTTCTCGACAAAAGTAATACTGCGAAGGGATTCATTCGGCTCATCTTTATCCAAATGTAAGTCAAAGCATTAAATTCAACATTAAATGCCCAACTTCCATTAGAAAGCCTCCCATTCGCAGGTCTTTTCGAGTGTTGTTCCTTTACAATTTGTCTGGAGATTAAAGAGATAGATGTGACATCTGAGCCCACATGAACCTGTACTAATAATTAATCTGGGAGAAGGTGCAGCTGGCTCAAAGCTTCTTTAGGAAGATTGAATTCTCAACTTAGTGATTAAGTTATCTGCCACCATCAATCTCAACCCTTCATCTCAATGGAAGAGATTTGTCTTCACAATAGCAGGGGCACAGAGAGTATCGGCTGTATGAGTGTTCCTTACAGCATATGCAACCCTTAGCTCAGAAAACTACACACTCCCATCTACTTGCACACCAATCGAATTCACTTATATCTCGGAGGCTTGAGAGCTTGTGAAAAGCTTTGAGCCTGTTTCACATTCCGCATTTGAAACTAAGTTTACTCCTTCCGACTCATAACTTGAGTTGATGTAGGGCTTTATCACAGAAAACAGATAATCTCTCATAGGTTCAACTTCCATAAGAGACTGCTTCTCCAAAGAGGGCAAGGTTAAGGGGTCTAGAGTTAAGGACTCATCGAATGGAGTTTTGATAAAAATAGAGTCAAAGTTAATAGAATGCTGAAGTACTTCCACTCCAATTAAGCCATTCACCTCGTTAATTTACTAATTTTCTACTCCCTCAACTACTGGGTCAAGGACCGGTGGATGAGCCAACTCATCAGGGTTATCTGGCTCAACCATAACTAAACCAGCAATAGTACCAGTACCACTGTACCAGTAATAGGTTCAGCTGGGTTCGGCTCAAAAAAGTTCACTGCATCATTTTGGGTATTTTGAGCTTCATCCAACAGAAATGGCTCAACATGGTTAGTTTTGATTAAAAAACGAACCAAAAGAGAGTTGGCGAGATCAGTTACATTATAAAACAATGGTTCACTAATAATATGTTCGAAATAAAATGGTGGGGAGGGTACAGGGTACAGATTTTGGCTCTACAAAACTTCCTGCTTAAAGTGAAATATCTTGTGTGATGAGTCATGAGGTGCAGCATTGTGGTTCCACACCACTAAGGAGCAAAATAAGAACTCTGTTCTGTTTTGATCTTCTATCCCAGCAAAAATTAACCACTTGAAACAAGCCTTTCTCACAACATTGAATCGATAAATACTATAAGAACGCCAAAGACTCATCAAAGTATAATACAACATTTCACGACTTGGCTTTGGGTTACTCGGACAACAACCATAAAAGCATCGTTGGTTCAAAGTGTTTTTCTCTTGCAAGTGGAAGGTCACAGGAACTTCTCTGGCATTAGGAGCAGCATTTTCATTTTGAGACATGCAGGTGCTTGGACGAGAACGAGTCTGAACCGAAGGTTGCGATCGGAAGAGGAACACCACACCACATCGCAATCCACAAAACCAGCAATCACAAAATTTTGGGAAGGACACAAGGAAGTCGCAATAAAAAACAAATCAACCCCATGGAAGCTCCCGCTTGCAGAAAGCTCCGCTTCAACACAAAGTCAAAGTCAATGAGTTAAGAGCAACAAAAGAAGCCCTTGCAAGCACACATCGGCAGTCATAATGAGAGCTGGGAAATGGCCACTTCAAAAAAACAACATAGAAAAAAAGAAGAGAGGAGCAGGTTGTTTTTTTCCCTTCTAATGGCTAATGCTTCTTCTTCTCCAATTCTTGTGTGTAATCCAGCTATATTCTCTAACAGTTGCCTTCAACCCATGCTGAAAGTTCTGCAAATTAATATACAAGTCAAACCAGAATGATCAACCTGGGACCGAAGGTGGGTTAGTAGTTTAGCTAGGAAAATTAATCATTTATTTATGTAGAGGTTTGATTGGGTGGATTCTTCAAGTTCTTCCCTCCTCGCATTTGAAAATTTTCTCCAAGCACTCTTAACAAACTCTCTTCTATTTCTATGATATTTTATTGCTGTATTAAGAGCCCTAAGAGGAAGACGAGGAAGATGGAAAGAAAGGGAGAAATTTTGAATCCGATTCTATCGGGTTTGAATGGAGCATATCCAGGTTTGAAGAAAAATAGGTTTTAATTGTTATCAGAAATAGGTTTTTTACCATCACCTTAAATGAGAATATTACACATAACAAAATATAGCAGTTTGGTGGGCACTTCTTGGAAGATAATCTCCCTCGAGAGAAGCCGAACCGTAACATTACAGCTAAGACGATCTAAGATGTTTAAAACTCATCTCAATAATCCTAGATAGGAATTACTGTCATTAAATCTGCCGAAATTAATGAACCTTTTTCACCTAAAGAAGACGAAGCTGTTCTCTCTCCCTCGTTCGCTCACTGTCTGTTTCACTCTCGCTTGATCTCTCTGTTCGTCTCATTAATTCATTGTGTCATCAGGTTCATCAGGGCTTCACCGCAAGTCACTCTTTGTCTCTTTCTCTAACTCCAGTTCGTCTCTCTCTCGCTTCACACGGGTAAGCTCAATGCAAAAAATAAGTAAAAAAGTTGTTATATCTTTTCATATATCTCATCAACGTTAGACAAAAAGCCACAGTGAAGATGCTTAACCCTCTTCAGATGGCATTCAACTTTTTCTTGGCCTACTAGTATGGACTAATCGGTGGTGAATGCATAATCGCTATGCATGCCATTGGCTTGGGTATTTATTACAATTCAATTGAAACCTCTCTCAAGTCTGTCAGCTTTCGGTAATAGCTCTTATCAATTGCCATGAAATATGCAGAAATTTATTATAAACTTTTTTGGAAGAAATTAATAGTGCAAATTTCTAACACTCTTTACTCCTATAAACTCTCTTATTCAAACTTTTACATCTGATTTTTGAAAAATTCAAGTTTTTCCACTCATTTCCCTTAATATTTTTAGAGCAAATTGCACTAGCTAGCACTCAAAATGGAGGTCTTAAAGCACGGACACCTCACTTTATTTTTAAAAAGCGTAGAGACCCCAACATTGGATTTTCATTAGATATATTTATCCAATTTATCACTGAAAACCTTGCAAACAAGGCTTATTA
This sequence comes from Hakea prostrata, assembly GCF_041222555.1. Taxonomy (NCBI): domain Eukaryota; kingdom Viridiplantae; phylum Streptophyta; class Magnoliopsida; order Proteales; family Proteaceae; genus Hakea; species Hakea prostrata. The sequence continues at coordinate 21,365,001 of NC_142600.1, read as the reverse complement.
TAGGGATATTTTTGAAAATAAACAATAATTTAAATGTTTTCAGTGATAAATTTGACAAATATATCTAATAAAAATTCAATTTTGGGGTCTCTATGCTTTTTAAACATAAAATGGGGGTGTCAGTGCTTTAAGGCCTCCATTTGGGGGTGCCAGTGCAATTTGTTCATATTTTTATATTCTTAAATTACCCCTCAAATTTTTATCCAGTTGGCTTCTTTCTTGTCCGACGTATTTATCCAGTAAAAATAAAAAACCTAAAGATTGCAATAGACAGATCTTGGGAGTCACGTGTTTCCATGATATGCCTCGGATGAATCTTATATCTTGGAATACCTTGATCGCTGGGTATGATAGGGTTGATTCAATTCCCTAATTTCCTTTACTTTTCCATACATCAGATTCTTCTTCTAAAAGGGTTTTAGAGATTCCATGTAAGACTACAAGTTATCTTGGCTTTTGTTTAGTGCTTAGAATTAACTGATAGGCCGATGTAGGTTGGTTGACTAGTAAGACCCATTCCTCTTAGTGAAGAGGTCATGAGCTCACCCTTGCAGATGGCATATGTAATATCATTGTTCCCTTTAGATAAAAATTGCCTGTTGCAAAGGTTACTACTGTGTTTTGAGTCATTAGATTTTGTTTCTTTCTTCATTAATATGCATTCCTTGACTAACGCAAATCCACTCACACACAAATCAACTTTCAGACTCGAATACACAAACCAAGGACTCTTTGAGGAAGAACAATTAGTTTTCATCTTTCATCTACAAAGCAATTTAATTCCTTCTTGAATCACCATCACCAAGGTTGAAGCTTTATCTATGACGGTGAAAGAGGAAAACAAGAAAATCAAAAGAAGAGAAAAAGAAGATGAAAGTATCCCTAACACGAAACTAGAACAGCAAAAAGCACCTTGATTTTGCTAAAACAATTGAAAGGATGCTCATTTTTCTTTCAAATTTTAGTTTCTGTCCTCGAAAAATATGAACAAAAGAATAAGAGTTTTCTACAATTCTACATATGACTCACTGTAATGGGGTGAAACTCCGGGTTGCCCATATACTTGCTTAAATCATGTCACCCACTTGCTAAATTACAAGTTACTTACAGTTTGGTTTTTGACATAAATTCTATTAATGTCGTTTGAATTTTTAAATTTAAAAGACCATATTGCTAAGTATAGTGTAATGATGGAACTACCCTCTCATACCTAGGTGAAGGGATCCATCTTATCCTTACACCTCACTAGAAACCACCAAATCCCCTCCCCTGCCGGCATCCACTGCTCCACTTTCCCCCCTTGCACCTGTGGGAAGTCACCCACCATTGTCCTCTTTCATCTGTAATGGTTGCACTGGAAAACCCTAACCCACCTTTAATCTTAGTCATGCCAACATCAGTCTTATTTTCAAACCAAAAGCTCCCAAGAAACCTTCAAATTGGTGCTAAACCAAAAAAGGAAGCTAAATCTTTGTATGGCGATCACTTTGGATCTTCAGGTGCATATTTGATTCGATTCGTTTTGTTATTCATCGTTCTTATAATAGCTAACATTGGATTTATTATCATTTGGAGAAGAAAAGATGGATTGTTCATACAATGGTTTAGGAATTAGGAGGTTATTCTAGATCTAGAAAGCTGACAAATATTCACCTGATTTCTGATTTCTATGTCCACTGTTTTATAGTGTTTGGCATTGAAAAAGTAATCGATCATGGTAAGTTTGAAGTTCTATCTTCTAAGCGTCTCTTTGAAGATAGTTATTGATCTAACGTCAATTTCTAAGTTGCAGAAACGAGATATAGACAAGTGAAGGGTTAAATGATGCCTGCCGCATAAATGTTCTTGGTCTACCTTCTTCCATCTCCCTTCCCATGGTTGGTGGTGTTATAATGATTTTCGGTGAAGGTGAGCAGTTCCGACGAGGTGTAAGTAGAAGTTGGGTGAAAGGAGAACTTCTCCCTTGACTCACCCAAGAATTGGGTATGAGAGGGTTTAAATAGGAGTATTCATATCATTTTACTGCATAAAGACATTATGATCATTTCTCAACTCACTTAATAGAATCTTAATTTTTTTTATTAAGAAAAAAAAAAGGAGAATTTCAATTCAAAACCTAGCTGTGAGTAGCTTGTAATTTAGTAAGTGGGTGGTGACATGTAATTTAAGCCACTATAGTAGGAAATTTGGAGTTTCACCTCTATTACAGTGGGTGACATGTAGAAACCTCAAAAAGTAACCCTAAAGAAGTATAATATTTCAGATCTAAATGCATAAAAGCTAGCTTGCTAGTTTTGTGGCTTCTCAAATTCAAATCCAAGAACGCCGGCGACAGTTTTTTTTTTTTTTCTTTTTTAAACCCATACCTATCCATCATTGAATTCCCAGCCATTGATCTAATTCTCACGGTGAGAATCTTTATTTATTTTATCTTTAGTCAATAACAATTTCTTTCTTTTCCTTTTTAATTTCATACTCATCCATTATTGAATTCCCAGTACAATTGATCTAATTCTTACGGTAGCAATCTTCAGTTATTTTACTTTTAAGTTGATGTCAGTGGTTGACAAGATACACAATAGTTGGGTAGTTTAAGTAGTAGGTTTGAGCTGAAACCAACTCAACTCAAAAGAAAATTGACTTGGTTAAAAAAAATAAAAATAAAAAAAATCAAAAGTTTGAATTTTTGGAGGAATTATGTGGAAGTCTTAGTAGATAATTTTAATAAATAAAACAAAGTGCAAAAAAATAATAAAAATTTATTCAGATTAGCATGTCCATGACTTTGTGATTGTGATTCAATAATGATTCAATTTCAGTTTCGAAATAAAAAACAACTTACAAGTTACATCACAAGATTGCATGCGATGCGGTGGCATAACTACACTGGAACCTGATTTCGTGTAGAAATTTCTTTTTCATTTTTTTTCTTTTCTAATTTTCATTTCAAAATCTTTGACTTAATTGGTTATAAATATTTTATTTTATTTTCCGGGTCAAATATCAGTAGTTGTACAAACAGAGCCTAATAAAAGTGAGTTTGGGGTTTTTGTTGGTGTGACATTACATACACCAAGTCAATGGTAACATCTTAAAGAATCTATTTGGAGAGGAGAAGAGAAATAATGAAGAAAACATACAACAATATAGTGAGCTTACTTCTTTTTTTTTTTTTTTTCATTCTGCTTTTCTTTTATTCACTTATTCTAGACTTTTAGTATCTAAAATCCTAATTTTTTTTCTTTATTAGTTAAAAAGTAAGAAAAAAATTCAAAATAAAATAAAAAACATGAAATGTGTTGAAAAATAAAACTTTCACAAATCATGATTCTTTCTAGAGAGATTCCAAGCATTTTTCATTAGAGTTGGAAGATGTATTTTTCAAGTTTATTAATTATTTCATATAGTCTACACTCTTCTTATGATCTACAACATCAAAAGATATTCAGCAATGTATTCTAATTTTCTCTTTCATAGTTTTCATTCTCATTCATTTTAAACTTAAAGTTCTCACATATTTTACATACAAGAACCAGTCAAAGAGTATTATGAAATGGGCATAAGAGTATTATGTCACACACAGGAACCGGTCAAAGAGTATTATGAAATGTGCATAAGAGTATTATGTCACATACAGGAACTAGTCAAAGAATATTATGAAATGGGCATAAGAATATTATGTTAGCAAGAAATTTTTTCATAATAGCTTCAATGATTTTAGACTCACTTCTTGCGAATTATGATCAAGGAGATTTAATATCTTTTCTACTCTGGATTAGTTTTGCATGGTGCCTTATCCTACTTGCTGTTGAATATGCATGGTCAATGAATTGAAAAGGATATATCTTTCCTTGAAGAGCCAATGACAAAACATCATTAGCAATCTCCTAGCATCTGACCCTACGATCCTTGGAAAAAGGGTTTAATAATTATAATCATAGAAACTTCATGTAAGTTACCATCTATTTAGAAACTTGAATAATCATATGGGATTGAAATTTGATCAAGTTATGTATTAAGATCTATATAACATTAACATGTAACTTAAGTTTTTACCAAAACAACCATGCCATTTAGATTTTATCTTTCTTTCTACAAAATTTAACTTATAGTACGAATTTTGATCAACTAGAAACTTACTAAGTTTGAATCCTTTCTTTTGAGAGGTACTTCTAGTGAGTGCCTAATGAGTTATAAGATTCAATCACGTAATATATTTACTCTAAGAGTACTCACTGAATTTCTCATAATCCTTAACTCAAAATACTTCAGATTATTGAATTAGAGATCTAGAAAGTTAATTTGCAATTATCAGCAGAGATAGACTCAGTCAGTAAAGAGAGACTATCCTAAGTTTGAATCGTTTTTCTTTAGAATTGTCAAAATTAACAAAATTTGTTTCAATTAAACATAAAATATGATTTCAATATCACTTGAAATTAATGAAATTAACACATTGAATTTCTCTCCAATCCCTGTAAGAAATTTTCATCTAGTAATAATGAAGAGTAGATACTCCACAAATTAATGAAATTCAAGACATATTAGTAAGTGTCAATTGCCCACCATCTATTGGGTAGTATAGGTAATACATAAATGTCATTGAAGAAAATCTAAATCCTTAACACAATTGTATTCATAAGTTCACTTTCTATCTAGTTTTTTTTTTTTTTTTTTTTTGGTAAGACTTGCTATCTAGTTTTTGTCACTCTTGTAAGCTGGGGGCCTGTCTTTTAGACAGATTTATCAAAATAAAATTGTTTAATTTATTTATTGAGTTTGAAAAACACGATACAACTAGTAGTACAGACTTCGAGAAAGAAAATGATGACACTAATCCTTATGAGTAACACTAGTAGTACTCATACAAATTAAATTTGCATGTTGTGACTAATAAAAACATTTATTTTAGGGTTTTGATGATTATTTGGATGGAGCTTTCGTATATGTTACGTAGTCCTGCGAGACAGACGAGCTCGCAATGGGGTTCTCATCACAGCTGTGAACTCCTGCTTCTCTGCCATGTCAAGCTCCTCTCCCTCCACAGGTTCCCATTTGTAATTCCAGATCATGTTTGCCACAAAGTACTCCAGATGGAGGGTCCCTAACCCTAGCCCAGGACAAATCCTTCTCCCTGCACTGAAGGGCATCATCTTAATTCCCCTGCTCCCTGTGATATCAATTTCTTCTGCTTCATCACCCAAGTGCCTCTCTGGAATAAACTCCATGGAATCTTTCCAAGCTTCTGGGTCACGTCCCATGGCTGCCACCATAAAATTCACGACTGCATTCTTGGGTATGAGATAGCCATCCAAAACAATGTCTTCCGTGACGCTATGTGGCAGCACGTAGGGGCTTGGTGGGTGTAGCCTCAGGCCTTCCATTATCACAGCCCTTAGATATTTCATCTTGGGTAGATCTTCTTCTCGAACCTCTCCTGTTGAACTCATCACCACCTCTTTGATCTCAGAGTAGAGCTTTTCTTGGATTCTTTGGTCCTTCACGAGGTACGCCATGGTCCATTGTAATACTGTTGCCGTTGTATCACTGCCTGCATCAAGAATCTCAGAGATGAGTATCACCATTTCTTCATCCGTCACCTTCTTTCCTCCCTCTTCTTTGATTTCAAAGTCGAACAGTGCATCCATGTAGCAGACGAAATTTTCATCACGGTTTTGCTTCTTAATCGTCTCTTGTCGTCGTCTACGATCTTTGATGAGAGGTAGTAGAGCAGATTTCTGTTGACGACGCATGTCAAGCATTTGACGAAAACGTTTTCTAAAGATGAACTTCCCCAATCTAGGGAACAGAGTAAACACAGAAAATCTTCTGAAATTTGCCAACTTTTCCCTCTCCATGTTTTCAATGTCTTTGATCACCTTGTCATCAAGTTTCTCACCAAAACAAATGAAGAGCAACAAGCAAAACATGGCATATCGGAAGTGATCAACAACAGGGACTGGCTCGCCGGAATCAACATGGGATTGGAGCAGCGTGTCTAGTGTCTGAAACACCCACTTGCGAGTATGACCGAAAGACTTGTATCGAGAAGGGGCAAGAACCTCGGAGGCGAGGTTGCGGCGGAGGTAGCGCCAGCGGGTGCCGGAGGAGGAACCGATATCGGTATAGGTGTCGTCGAGGATGGAGCTTGGGGTGACAGCTCCTGGGCGGAAGCTAAAAGCTGCACCATTTTGGATGAGAGCTTTATGGGCTAATGAAGGGCTTCTAATAAATATGCTGAACCTGGAGCCAAGACGGACGGTGATGATGGGGCCATATTTGTTCACAAGGTCACGGAGAAGAGTCTCAAAATCACCTTTCAATAGCTTATGGAATATGAAGATGCTGCCCAGCATGGGAACTGCAAGAGGGCCTGGTGGCAATGGAGGGAGTTGGTTCTTCTTGGGTTTGGCCAATTTGTTTCGAGACAAGAACATTTTGGTGGCTAAGGCACAAATGCACAAAGAGAGAAGGATCATCATAAACCATGATAACTCCATAGTGGACTCAACAGAAGAACTAGGAAACTACACAAGGCAAAGATGGAAGAAGCTACTGCAGTAAAGCTTTCCTTTAGATTGGTTGTGCATGGAAGTGCATTTCTCGAGCATATTTATAGAACTCCTGCATGATTTCAGGTAACCTCATTGCCTACTCTTCTTCTCTATTCACAGGTTTGACACTTCAACTTGTTTGAATTGAATTTCACTCTCACGTGAGATGAAGAAAAGTCTTCTACCCCAAAAAAACAAGAGAGATGAAGAATAAATAATAGATAGGGTTAACCTAGCTAATCAGGGCAACACCATCTGTCCTCCTTGAATTTTAATAAAATTCTCTAATGGCAGGGAAAGAGGACAAGCATGATGCAGTCATGCAACATCGATCGAATTGACAAAGTAGCTAGATTCAAAATGTTCGAATTTTTTTTCTTTCAAGTCCATAAGTCTACACTATTTTGAAACCGGCTATTGACCAAGGGAAACTCATGCATGCTCCTAACTATTACTTATCCTTTCTACATTTATGTTGGGCTCCTCATATTTATGAAAGCCTCGGTTTTCAATTATGCCCATAATCAACGAAGGCTTACTCATTCAAAGCGTAGTTTATTTATTTAATCATATACGGAGAGAAACTCATGCATGCTCCTAGCTATCCCTATCCCTTTCTACATTTTTTTTTTGGCTCCTCATATTTATAGAAGCTGCCGTTTTCATTTATGCTCATACTCAACTAATGCTTACTCATTCAAATAGTAGTTTCTTTATTTAATCATATACATGTTTAAAACCATATAGAATTCACTATATTAACTCTGTCAATGTTTGTTATGGGTCTCAAACTTACGAAGAGGAGGAGGGTTGGCGTAGCATGTCTGTTATCGACATAAAAAAATTCTAGGTAAACCGTTTTTATATGGATTCTACAACTTTGCATGATAAACAAATAAAATTTTCTATATTATTCATGAATATTTAGTAAGTGAAATGTCTCAGACTTTGAATAGGCATCTAGGTAGCTAGCGTCGACAAACCTCCACCATCCCCATCTTTGACCATACCATCCAACAAAAGGAGGGAGTCAAAACTCAGCATGTCTGTCTCTTAATACATGAACCTTAAGGAGAATGATTCTATTTTCGTTATGTAATGATAACAGTAAGTTGCAGGTTAATTAATATCTATCTAGACCTTTGGATTCATTCATAATAGATTGAAGTTGAAAAAAAAAAAAAAAATTGAACGTAAGTTTACCAAATTCAAATTAGTTGGTAATATCATATTCTTCTAAATCCTTATAATTGAATTCAGACTTTTAACATAATTGGAACAATCGTCACCAATAAATGCATTCAGAGTAACATATCTATCGATTTTAATTTATTGAAAAGAAAAAATCTCGATGAATACATTTTTCTTATGTTTTATGTATTGAAAGAGTCCAAAAGGAAGGTCTGATGACCTCTTTGCTTACCACAATTCTATAGTCAATACTATTAAAAAAAATAAAAATTCTATAGTCAATTACACTTCTAATAAATGACGTGACACAGAAAGATAATTTTTCGCTTACCACAATTCTATAGTCAATTCTACCACAAAAATGATTCTATAGTCAATTATACTTCCCGATAAAAGATGTATTGTTGACACGAAAGATAATTTTCTTTTATCTAAAAAATAAAAAGTAGGAAATCATGTTTTAAAGACAATAGAAAGTCTCTACTTTTTGCCATTGTAGGGTTGATAGGTTGTTTCATTATAAATAAGTAATAGCCAATATTTCATAATGAAGAGATCGTTCGACTCTTGGCGATTACATATGTATCATCATTAATCATCTCCTATATATAAAAACCCTTGTTATAAACAAAAAAAGAAAAAAACTCTATTTTTTTATTGGAAATAAAAAAAAATCTCTATATGGTATGTGTCTGTACATCTTCTCTAGGAACACGAACAAACCCCCCCCCCCCTCGGCGTTGAGGCCTTGCCCTAAAATTAAAACAAAGACATACTCCCCTTTTCCAATTAATGTCTTTTCCCTACTTCTTTTTTTGTTAGTTTCCCCTTCCTAACTTTTTTTTTGATTCAAATTCATTTTGTTCCCACCTTCCCGGTGGTTCGCGTTTCTGGTTATCCTCTCTCCTTCCTTCGTTCTGTTCCCGGGTTTCGTGGTCTTGGGGATCGGTTTTCCGGGTCGGTTGTGTTCTCCCCTTCGGTTTTTCCTTTGTTTCTGGTGGCGTTCCTTTTCGGCTTTTGCTTTCTTCTCTCCCTCTCCCCTTGTTGCTCTGTGTGCGGGGGGGGGTTGGTTGCTTTCGCTGTGGTTCTTTGGTCGTTTCCCACTCCTTCCCCGTTCTCCTCGTTTTTCTCCGTATTCGCTTGTTTTTTCATTGGTCTTGGCTTCCTCTTGTCGCGTTTTCCGTCGTGTTGCTTGCTCCTCTTGGTTGTGGTTGTTGCTCCCGGTGGTTGCGGGGTTCGGTGGTGTTTTGTTTCCTTTGGTTGTTCTTCTTCCCCCTCTCGGTTTCTTTTCTTTATTCTCTTTTTCTTTTTTTGTGTTTTTTTAGGTCGTTATGATTTTTTTTCTCACAATTAATTGGGTCTCTGACTTGACGGGTTGTGGGTGGGTATTTTGGGTTTTTTAGGTGCCCTCTCCTCGGCTTCGGGGGGCTGTTTGTGCGTTGGTTGTTAGTTTTTGTCGGGGGATCTTGTTTCGTAGGGGGCTGTATTTCCCTCTTCTCTACCATTACTGATGATAATTTAATTAAAAAAAATTGAAAAATATATGAACTTGCCATTTTTTTTTTCTTTTCATAAGAACTTCCATATATTCTTATGAGTATGAATTGAAAGCACTAATTTAGATTGAAATTTATTAACAATTTCTTTTGAACCAAGATAAAAATATTATATTATATTAGATTAGAAAACTACCTACGAAAAGCAGTACTGAAGAGTAGCTCTGAGGCAATCAACATCAAGATGGAACTCCAATTTGACATATGAATGGGAACAAGTTGATCTTTAGTTTGTTACTCAGCTAATAAATCTCTATTCAAATCTCCCTTTAGCCATTTACCAAACTTTATTTTCATTTTATTATATAACGTAATAAACTCATAATGTTGTGTGTGTGATCAAATCAAACCGAACTGAATAGTACCTAGAGCCTATTTACTAATTTTTCTCAATTGCAGCTACTTAGGATCCTTCTATTTACAATTAGGAATTGTAGATAGATATTCTTTGTTTTCTGCCTAATTTCTTTCCTCCTTTTGATATATCAATGGCAGATCCTACACTCTTAAGTTGTTGTATGCAATTCTTTATTGAACAATTCGAACATCTTTGGCTCCACCGGGTTACGGTTGCATCTATAACGTAGAAGACATTGAAAGCCATATAATCCAGGGAGATCTTTACTCTAGTCACATTCAATTCATCCTCCCGCAAGGTGTGAGTTACATCTAATAACAAACCTGTTTGTCCATTGTGCACGAGTATAGCTTTACAGACTGTTAGCCCCAAAGAAAGACAACCCTTTTAGAATTCCATCCATGATACAAATCATTGTAAAGATTTTGAAAGGCAGTTTTTGAAAATAAGACATGATTCCATTCCCTTTGTTGCTCTTTCTTCAATGGTTGCTCACAGACATTGTATTTCTTTGTCTTTTTGCTTCGAGCTAATGGGTTTCCATCAATATTTTGCATAACTTCTACATTAGAATTCAATAATAGTATCAAGGGATAATTACTATTGTCCCTCTGTACTATAGCTTAATTACTACTTTATCCCTAAAAAGGCACTAGACATAAGGAAAGGTATTTGGACCACATGTAGTGTGTCACCATTTGACTTTGCATAGGGTTAGAATCCTTGACATTCGTCAATACTTAAACCAATGGTTGTGGTGAGAGAATGTGGACTTATACCTCAACAATGGTTAATGATGTGGACTGTACCCCTTGCCCAGGATTCCAAAAGATAGCTTGGGTGTCGTGAGGAATCAGAGTGACGAGACCTACCTAAAGGAGAGTTGGTGTAAATCTTAATGTATGTCTTCCTACACAGAGACTTGCATATTTAGAATTCCTAAATGCATTTATAATATAGCATTTCATCTATTCATTTCTTTAATACTATGTGTCATGATATATGTATGTGATTATTGCCTTATTGAGTTCATTACTTATTCTTTGTGATTTCCTGTTTCTTTCTCAGATGGTTATGCAAGAACAGAAGAAGTCTCCTTATCTATGGGAGAACCCTACTGAAGAGATTTTGGAGACGCTAGTGGAAACTGGTTATGATAAACACGAAGCTTCTAGTGGATGCATGGAGTGCTTTTACGGTACCCATTTATGGGAATAGAGCTCTAGTTGTTCGCCATTGGGATAAAGGGATGAAACAGGCTCTCATGACCCCGTTCTTAGAGTGACTAAAGGAGAAGACTGATAAAATGCTTAAGGAGAGTTGTAAATCATAATTAGACGTTTCTTTTGATTTTTGTTTCCGCTTATACACCATTATTTGATTCATTTGGTATTCATTCTTTAGATTTTGAAACTTTTATTCCTTTATTAATTATTGAACTGTTCGTTTTGCTCTTGATTATGGAATTGTATGCCTTATTTATTATTGATAGTGTAATTGAGATCTTGTGGCTATGGATCATACCCACGGATTGTTGGGGTAGATCCGATACCGTTGGGTGGTATGTAACAGTATCTGTGACTATTATTTCTAAGAAAAAACAAGAAAGCTCTTATACTTTGTATCAGGGTTTTTAAAAATCTTAAGGTAATTTTCATTTAGACCCCTAAAAGTTTGATTCAAGTTATTATACTAAAAAAAGAGTCACATCTTGGATTTGCCTCCTCTATGGTATATATATATAAAAAAAACAATGAATTACAAATCATCAATTTTATAACAAAAGTATCCTTATATCCTTTTGACCGTTAGGATTATGTCATGTAGGAGAACTTCGATGCAATAGTTCTAATAAAAAAATTGGGATATATATACTTATAATTATGAATTTTTTTTAAAATTTTTTTTACATGCAAGAATCTTAAAATCTCAAATTCACAAATTAAATTGAAACCAGGTTGAAACTTGATTAAACGTGCTAAAGAAAGAAAAAGAAAAAATTGTTCGATTGGCATTTTCTTCCTATTCTTTGGGAAAAAAATCGATTATCTCAATCTTCAACAATGGAAAAACAAGAGAATAGGAAGAATCTTCAGTATTTTACCTCACAAATCCATTTTTTCAAATCTATTCTAAGGGTTTCTTCCGCGGTTTGCTTTATCTTCTGCTTTTCAAAGCTATTGATCTATTGCTACTGGGGGATCTCTCTGCTCAATAACCATGGGGAAAACATCTGGCATGGGAGCAGGGTGGAAGCTGAAATCCCAGCTTGGCTACTTGCCAGCTGAGTCGATTTTTGAACTGATTTTGTGACCCATTTTGCAGTATTCAATTGCTTGATTTTTATTGGGAGAAAAGAGGGGAAAAAAATCTATCCTCACATTTTTTTCTTTTTCAATTCTCACCTCTTTCACTGCTTACAGAATAGCATTCGTTTTTTGTTTCTGTTACTGCTTTCTTCTAATTTTCTCCTTTGGGTGTGAAATTTTTCGTTAGGGGCTTGTAGTGCATCTACTTTGTTTTGATTGAGGAACCCATATCTAATTGGTGTTTTTTTATTGAGGACCATCTGTTACCGCAAATTGCAGTAGTTGATCTTTGGGAAACAAAAGAATAGAAAAAAATTCCGATCCAATAATTGATTTTTTTATCTTTTATCGGCTTTTAATCGAGTTCCAACTTAGGATTTAATTTTGTAAATTTGACATGTTCAGATTCTTGAATGTAAAATAAAAGGTTCTAATTATAAGTATATTCTATCTTTTTATTAGAGCCATCAATCTAAGTTTTCCTACATAAGGCAATCAAGGATATAAGGGTATGTTGGTCATAAAAATAATAACTTGTCCTTGGTTGGTTTTTTTTTAAATTATAGAGGAGGCAAATGCACAATGCCATTTTTTTCTCTCTCTCTTTCTTTCTTTCTTTCTTTCCTTCTTTCTTTCTTTCGTTCTTTCTTCTTCTTCTTCTTTTCTTCTTAATTCTTTCTTTCTTTCTTTCTTTCTTTCTTCCTTCTTCTTCTTCTCTTTTTTTTTTTTTTTTTTTTGAAAAATGATTTAAGTCAAACCTTAAGGGGTCTAAATGAAAACTATCCAAGATAATAACTTGGTTTTCGAAATCTGAATAGGAATCTGCCATGGTTGGTATCTAGACATGGTGGAAAATGATCCAAAAACTAAGTTGATATTTACTAGATGGATAAAGCTAGCAGGTCACAAAATTATGCCAAACAAGTTTTCTGTTACCAATTTAAGTGCTCAAATGAAATTTATCACATAAGACCCATCTCTAGTGCAAGGTAGATAGGGTGTAAACACAAGATATATATGGAAACCAAGCCAAGACCAGCTTATGCATACCTTGATGACATTCTCAGCATAACTTTTTATTTATATAATTTAAATATATCATTAGTAAGAGTTGAGTCCATGACCTTTTCTAAATGAACAACACTTTGATGTTAATTATTTTTTGTTGTGAAGTTATAGATATAACTATCAAGTTTTTATCATAAAGAAAAGTTTTAGATATAATTATAGAAGCACATTCTGTGTTGCAAATCCTGAGTTCTTCTATGATTTTTGGGTGAAGAAGCTTTTCAATTTGGAAGGCGGTTCATTATCCACCTTAGTTGTTGCAAAGGAGATAGAACTGTTCCGACCAATGATTGTAGGACTCTCTTCCTTTGACTTTATAGGTTGAAATCTCTTTGTCTTTGGAATCGGGATGCTGACAAAACTATCCATCTCAAAAAATCATATCATACTACTATTATAAAAGCATGAATTAAAAAGACGTGGCTATATTTCTCTTTTCCAAAATACCCTTGCCTATTTAATTCATTAGATCTTTAAATTATTTAAGGAAGATGTCTAAAATTGTAATTAGCATTCATAAATATAATATGAATTAACAAAAAAATAATTAATTATTAATTGAGCACAAACTCAAAGGACATGATTATATTTCTCTTTCCCAAAATACCATTGTGCATTCAATTCATTAGATCTTTAAATCATTTAAGAATGATCTTCATAATTGTAAGTATCACTCATAACGGAATATTAATTAATAGAAATAATATAATAATTATCATTAATTGATTGTTAATATATTTCTTTATATTTAAAAATCCCAATGTTTAAAACTACTTAAAAAATAGAGAGAGATTTGTTAATGAAACCTCTTATGAGTATGAACTTTGAATGCATTTAATTTTGGGTTGAAATTAGTTAAAATTTTAACATGTGAATGGGAACAAGTTGATCTTTAGTCTCCTCATTCTACTCATAAATCTCTATCAAATCTCCACCCATCACTCAGTTACCACCTCCAGATGGTTAAGTCATTGTTATCTATGGGTCGGCCTTGATGATCGTTTAGTAGTTTGAGATCATAGCTAGGGGAGGGGGTTTTGTTCGAGTATATTTTGAGTTCTAGTGTTGAGTATCATAGAAATTATAATTATTTTGTTTGCATTTTGTTGTGGAGAGCATGAATCCCGAGGGGCCCCTTGGGAGAGTCACAAACCCCCACTCGGGCTGGTGTGTCCCCCTCCTTCATAAGGTTTAAGAGGGCCTCCGAGAGAGCACACCCCTCGGCGGGCGGGGTGTCCCCCTCTTTCATAAGGTTCAAGAGGACCCCCTCGGGGGAGACACCCCCCCACTCGGGAAGTGCGTACTCATCCCTTGAGGGCCACGCTTGAAGTAAGTTCAAGAAGACCTTCTAGACTAGGTCAAGAGAGTTAGTCATCGAATTTCTATTCAATCGGGTCCTATTCCGAAGATTCTCACCCTCAACAACTATGCAGATCCGAGGAAACGCCACCCCCCCGGTTCCTTGTATACAGAATCATTATAAGTTATTCATTAAGTCTTGGGCCATTTTAAGGGCTTTTAGAGTTTATAAATTTACAGACTCAACCCTTGGGTGGTAGCCGAATCTAAACCCCAACAAAAGACTGATTCTCGCAATCGAAATCTCCGCTGGCAGCTGATACCCGACAATTAGAATGCATTCCTCATGAGACTATCCACTACTCAAATGTTGGTTTACATGATTAACATAATTAAAATGCATTCTTCATTAGACTATCCACTACTCTATTTGCGGATCTGGACACATTGGACCACCCCATTGATGATCCTACCTAGCAAAACCTGAATATCCTCAATCACAGGGGAAAGGAGGTTGGCCACCAACTTGAGAAGACATGGTTGAGTTGGCTTTGGCTATCAAGGACTACACTTAAAATTTGAGATGATTGACTTCACTTCTAATTGCTAGCGTCATCAAACCTTGAATTTTGCTTTAGCCTTGCGCAATAAATGCATAGGACTATTCAGCCCAAAAAGTGCATTCATTTGATTGATCTCGGTCTAGATTTTTTACTCACTTGTTGAAAAACAAGGAGTTAGATCGAGATCTGACAACAACAAATGGCGTTGAACAGGTTTTGCACATTTATTGTGCAGGATTGAAGCTCGATCCTCAAACCTTCTCCAAGTACTACTGACAAAATTTGAACCACCGTCCATCCTTTACTCTTGTGGTTGGAATACCTACAACAATCAATGTCGTGGTTGTAACTGCTATCCAACCTGGTTCCAAGTTGCTTACTTTAGCATTGCATATTGTACCTCTATACTATTATTAGAGTTAGGCACTTCTCTTTTTAATGTATCATTTCTAGAGAAGCATTTTCATTTGGATTCCTGGAGGTTTGGTACATTCAAGTCATTTTTTTCTTTTTGATGAATAGTTTAAAAAAGTAATTAAGAACATATTGTTAATTTTAAGATCAAAATACCTTAATAAATTTTCGATTTTCTTTTTTAACTAATAGTATGCTAAATTATTGATACCTCATATTTCTGTTCAAAATCTAGAAAAAGTAAAGGGAAGAAAAAAAAACCAAAAGAATGTAAAGATATTTTCCTCATGAAAATGAAATTGTGTGTTTAAATCAAAAGAATAACCTATATCCTATCTGATTGCTCATCCACCACATACTTGAAATATCAACAAGCAACTTTCCATCCACCAGTGAATCAGGTGCCATGAGATGAGATGACTTCTCGCTAGGACGCAACTAATTGTTTTTCCTTGTACACCCCTCCGTTCATATTGCTTCTTAATTACCATCTTGTGAAAGAAAAACCAATTAAGGGATGTGCATGGCACCGTAGCCTATGCCGTGTCACAGGCACAAACCTTGCATGCAAAACACGTTTGAAGTTAGGTAACCAGTTGGTCTTCCTGCTCGAGAGCCACAACCGCACCACGGCGTACGAGACTTACTTTTCCCCCCTCAATTTGTAAATTCAACTTGCCGCCAGAAAATTAGGCAGACGGAAATACAGCAAACAAGCTTGCCGCTCAGGCATTTTAGCAATTTTTTTCCAGTAACTTCAAGACCTAAAAAAGAGAGAAACAAACGGAAAGGAATAAGGGAAGAGAGAAACGGAACCAAACACATCCAAAATGTGGAAATAAAAAAACACACCTGAGGCTTTAAAATGAAAGAGACACTGAAGGGTAGCAAGAAAGGCTACCTACAGTCTCTACCCTTGGCACTTGTAAACCCATAAATAAAACGTGTTATTTATCAAAAAAAAAAAAAAAATAAATAAATAAATTAAAAAAACATGCTATGGGCCCATCTGTGGATTATGGTAACCAGAAATCTTAAAAGGACACGTCAATTAGTTCACCATATAACTTGGATGTTGCACAATAAATGAACAAAAGCCTACGGTCAAGATTGAAACTTGTCGCTGAAGTTCCATTCGACCACAAGTTTCGATCTGGATGTAGGCTGCGCAGTGCTACGGCAGCAATGAAGCAATTCTATGCTATATATAGGGCGATTCTCCTCCTTTCATCCCTCACCACCCAAAGACCACCTTCAAGCTTTAGCATCTCCTTTAGAGTCATGGAAAACAACACCTCTAACATCACTCCATTCCTTACCCTTCCATGAAGTGTTATTTCTGATAGGGTAACTACCACCCTAAGTGGAACCCTAGTAAGCTTCACCCACCTAACTAATGCACTTCTCATCCTTGTTTCCCTTCTTTTCATTGCCCAAATTTTGTCTGAGGTTCATAAGAAGTCTAGGCAAGCTCCACTCCCACAAGGTCCTATTGCATGGCCTATAGTTGGTAGTATTCCAGAATTGTTCCTTAAGAAGCCGATATTCCGGTGGATTATTGGGTTCATGAAGGAGAAGAATATCGAAATCGCATGTTTTCGATTTGGTGAGGTGCATGTAATCCCAGTTACTTGCCCCGAAATTGCTAGAGAGTTCTTGAAAAGACACGACTCTACGTTTGCTTCAAGACCCATTACAATGGCAACCGAGCATGCAACCCTGTGGGTTTTTGGTCCACTGCTATTACATCATGGGGTGATCAATGGAAGAAGATGAGAAAGGTGGTGGCTTCTCAGGTTATCAATCCCATGAGAATTAGATGGCTTCTAGAGAAAAGAACTGAAGAAGCTGATAACCTTGTCCTCTATGTATACAACCAATGCATTAGTGGTTCCGTTGTGGATGTAAGAGTTGCAACCAGGCATTACTGTGGAAATGTCATTAGAAAGATGATGTTCAACAAGAGATATTTTGGGAAAGGAAGGAAGGATGGAGGGCCTGGTGTTGAAGAAGAAGAACATGTTGATGCACTCTTCATTGTGCTTTCTCACTTTTTCGCGTTTTGTGTATCGGACTACATTCCTAGTCTGAGGGGCCTTGATTTGAATGGACATGAGAAGATCATAAAGGAAAGTACAGGGATTGTCGACAAGTACCATGACCCCATAATCGATGAGAGGATCCAAGAATGGAGAGATGGGAAGAAGAAGGAGCCTCAAGATCTTCTTGATATCTTTGTTTCCATAGAAGATTCAAATGGAAACCCGTTGCTATCCTCGGAAGAGATCAAAGCTCAAATTGCTGTATGATTCTTACTGCATCATTCATTATTTATTTACTTAGTGATGCAGATGTTGAATTTACTAAATGTGAAATCATTTTTTGGCATGCAGGAATTAATGTATGCAACGGTGGACAATCCATCAAATGCAGTTGAATGGGCATTGGCAGAAATGATTAACAAGCCAGAGATGCTTCAAAAAGCTACTGAAGAAATTGACCGAGTCGTTGGAAAGGAAAGGCTAGTTCAAGAATCGGACATACCACAACTCAATTACATCAAAGCGTGTGCTAAGGAAGCCTTTCAACTACACCCGATTGCGCCTTTTAATATTCCACATGCATGTCTCCAATGCTAATACGATGGTTGCTGGTTATTTCATTCCTAAGGGGAGCCATGTCCTATTAAGTAGAACTGGGCTAGGCCGGAACCCTAAAGTTTGGGATGACCCACTTGGGTTCAAGCCCGAGCGACATTTGAAGGACCCCTCCATGGTGGTTGATCTGGTCGAACCAGAATTACGATTCATCTCATTTAGCACCGGGAGGCGTGGATGCATAGGGGTCGAGCTCCTCCTCTATGACTGTTATGCTGTTGGCTAGGCTTCTCCAAGGCTTCAATTGGGGACCAACCCCTGGTGAGTCAAAGATTGAGCTCAATGAGTCGAAAACTGATCTTTTCTTGGCCAAACCATTGCTTGCACATGCTAAGCCTCGTCTGCCTTCTCATTCTTATCCTGCGGACTAGAATAACTCTTTGAGCCAGAGTTGATTTTTAAATATTTAAGTACATACCAATGGTAGGTAGGGGTGTTGTACGTTAGTGGGTCAATTTAGTCCAGTTCTGGTTTGGTGTCCTCGATTTCATTTTGGTTCTTAAGAATAATTGAAACCAATCTATATATTAAGGATTATTTGGTTTCAGTTTGGGTTTAGTTCAGATTAGTTTGGTTCTACTGAGGTTCAGTTTGAGTTAATGATTTGTACTAGCTTGGATTCGGTTTCTTGTTGTCACTTTGGGCTCACGTTGTAACTATTTTATCTTCTTTTCCTTTCAAACACCAAAAGAATGTGTCATGCACCCCTCATAGTCATATATATTATTCTTTAGTAAACGTGTAAAACCATACAAAGTGACTCCCGATAAAACCATAATGCTAAACGGTAATAATGAACAAACAGAGCATATAATTGGGCTCATCCAAGCAACCAATTCCTTACTAACTAGGTTTAGCACTTCAGCTTTTTAGGGTTTAGATCGACATGATTAGTTTGTATCGGGTTGGGTTTACGTACCAGATTTACTTCTCTCTATCAGTATGAAATCTTCTAAGTGAGAAACTTTAAGAGCTCCTGGCACCAGCCTCCACAGTCTTAGGATTTTTTATTTTTTTTGCCAAACACAGAAAAATAAATGCATTCAAAAAATCAGAAATCCTTCCACTAGGAACATGGTACAAAAGATCAAGTCCTCAAGGTGGTTGGATCCACCAAACTTTAGAAATACCCAAACAACGGCCCCCCAGCCAAAAAATCTGCTGCAGTATTCTCTGCTCTAGAAATATGGAATACAACAAAGTTGTCAAACCCCAATAAAGAGTTCTTAATAAACTGAATTAAGTTGGAACAATGCCAATCTAGAGCACTAGAATGATCATGTAGACTGGAGTCCACAGCCTTACAATCAGAAAAGAGCTTTGATATTCTTGATCCCTATAGTAGAAGCCACTTGAAGGATGTCATATATTGCTTCCAACTCCACTTGTTGTGTAGATAAAGCCCAACCTGCTTTTATGCGAGCAGCTATAAAAGACCCAAAGGATGTCTTGATAAGCCCTCCACGACCACTTCAAGAAGTTGTTGAATCCCATGAACCATCTGAGAAAATATGAAAGAAATTGATGTCATCAATATCTATCATTTACGTATGCAATTGATTAAATAAAAGACTTGAAGCATGCAACATATGAGAGTCAATCACTCCAGTTGTGGCCGATGTCGAAGTAGTTTCGAAAAAACGACCATGAATATCCTGTAACAAACCATTTAGGGACCGTAGAAACGTACTTAAATTAGGTGCAAGCCCTTCAAACCAATAAACGTTCCTTGCCTTCCAAATTTACCAAGCTACTACACTCCAAATAGTATGCACCCAGTCTAAATTACCAGTAGTCCGATAAAAAAAATTCAATGAAGTTCCACCAGTCCACTATGTCATGGCCTTGAAATATATCTTAGGGTATTGTTGTACGAGGAAAAACAATGACGCGAATCTCTCTCTATCCAAATCAATATAGGAATATTTGATTGAATGAGTTATTTTAATTTGTCGGTGGCTATCAGTAATTTCTCATAATCTTGTGCCTAAGCTTTTTAATCTCTTACATTTACATCCTTTATGTTTATAAATAATATGTTTACACCCCTTAACATTTATTCAATTATATGTTCACTTCTTATGTCTTGAATCATATAACCACTAGTTGTGCCCCTACTTTTAGAATAATAGGGTTAGGCGATGAGTCAGCATGTATTGTATTTTTCAACTTTCCAATATTACCCTTCTTTATTTCAAACCTTTAAATAAAAAAAATTTTAAAAAAAATGAAGACAATTCTAGTGAATTTACCCTATCTGGGTATGTGCAATATTACCCTATCTTCAGGGAGAATTTACTATATTCACATTTATAATATATACATGATAAACCTGAATTGTGGGGTTAATTTTATTATGAGTCTCTTGTCAAGAGACAATTCTAGTGAAAATGCATGACTTTTACTTGAAGATGGGAATTCCATTTTTTCATATGCACTTGGGAGACTGCCTTCGAAACACACTCTTTGTCATCATCTACTTCAGTTCTAGGTGAACAACCTGAAGTTGTCTCTTCTATTTTGGAATGTTCAAATAGAAGTGCAACAATGGTGATGGTTTGAAAGGGACTACAAGTAATAATGGGTTGGCTGTTTGGCTCTTCAAAAGATGCCCAAAGTGTGGCCACTCAGATTGTGGTTGTCGACTCAACTGTAGCATTTCCTACTTATTCTCATGAAGCTTCCATGTTGGAGGAAGCCTGTGGAGGAACAAGTATTAATGGCAGTGCCGGCAACACTCTGCTCTTTGTAGGACGATGAGGTCAACCTTGAGCACGGGATGATAGTTTGTGTTAGGCAGAAGGATCAAGCCAATACTTGATATCCAGTTGAGGATATTATGATTGAAATATATGGTATTAATCCTAACGTAAGCATTGCTTTGCTTATTGCATCCCAACATGGAAACTATCAAACTAAGTAGATTTCTAAGGTTACTATTGCCTTAAATATTTTAAAAGAGATGATATTGAGGGGGTTTTGAACCCCATGCAGTTATCATGAGTGGTGCTTTACAAGCATGTGCATCAGCTTGTAATTAAAATGAAGGCAGGAAAATTCATGATGATGGGAATCTGGACAAATGAAGGGAATCATAATTCCATGTTTTCACCATTGTTAGAAGGAAGTTTGTCCTCGATGGTAAATTATAGACCACTGTTAAAAGGAGGAAAACGTAGGTTTTCAAGAAACTTTTAACAAATAGGGCCATTGTTGTTACAATAAAATAAAATAGTGAGGGTCAACAGCCAAACATTGGTAATATTATATTCCAGATGCATTATGATCTGAGGAATGGCATACCTTTGTGTTACTATATGTTGAGTTCCACCAAGTACATGCATAATGAAGGTAGATTAGAAATAATGAGGCTAATGATCTACATTAAATATATGAGAACTTGGCACTAGTGTGTTATATTGTCATTGCAATCATGCATGTGAGGTTATGTCATGCACTTGGCAAAGAAAAAAGGAAAAGAAAGAGAGAGAGGTTATGGCTTGCAAATCTTCCAAGTGACCTTAATTTATTTCGGTCATGTTAGAGTCAAAGTTGGTCAAGCCTAAGTGGCTGCCAATGACATAATATGGTATATGAAATCAAACTATATCAGTATTATGTGTTGTGTGTGTGGTCATAATGCCCATTGAATCTTATGCATGGTAACCTAAATTATAGGGGTTTATGTTTATCATGAACAATGGAAGATATGGCAGTAAATGATCATGTTACATAGTAAAATGGCATGATCAATAGGAAAAGGAAGACATTAATTGTGTCTTAAACATATACCTTCATGGAAGCTAGGGACATTTTGTCCTAAATACATATGTTTAGTGAGGCTAATAAAAGAGCACTATGTGTAGTCAATAAAATAGTTTGACTAAAAGTTGTGTAAAGCCTCAAAATCACTAATGTGATGTGTTTGGAGGAATGAGTCGTGAAAGCCTATCCATGGTCATGTGATGGACACCCAACCTATGTGAAGAGGTTATAAACCTGAATTAGGTTCAAAGGGTAAACAACGATGTCACAGGATGACCTGAGGAGTACTACTAAATTCATTCCAATATTAGTAGTACCATCACAAGGAAAGAGGTTGAACAAGATGTTCTTAATTAGCTGAAGCCTACAAAATGTGGGGGTGTGTTAATTGTGGTGCACACCAGCTAACCTAAGTGGATGTAGAAAATAAGGTCGCTTTTCAATGAGAATTGTATAGGCGAATTCTCTAGACATCCATGAGACTGAGATTTGGGACATGGCATGTTCTCTTTTAGAGGAAAAATGTCCAAAAGAATAAAATTTATAAAAGGGCTTATCATGTAAAGTCGGCCGATAGGATATGGCTGATGAGCTTGCCAGCTATACACTGAGGAAAGGTTCAAGAAGTCTGACTTCACTTGTACTCTGTAGTGAGGTTCATTAGACCTAGTGTAGGTTCAAGTCCGAAAGACACCTATAACGACGTGTCCTATCATGTCTAATATGTTCATCAGTTTGAAGTTTTGTTTTTTCAAAATTTTGAATTTTGTGGGGGATTGTTGTAATTTTATTTATTTAAAAAATTCAAAAATCTCATTTTGATTAATCAATTGTATATTTTCCTAATGGACACCTAAATTTCCAATAGGTGTTTCTCTTGAGAGGCTAGTTTGGTAGCTAACAAACAAACCTTAAGGGAAGGGATGTGTTTTTTGGAGAAAACCCTTAATGGTGTCCTTTACTTTCTTATATAAAGGTGCAAGGGGTTGTTTATTCGGATTAGGGGTTTTGTTTTGAAGTTGTTTTAAAACTGTGTCAACAACGGATTGGTGAATGTAGCTTTTGGATCCCTTAGTTCATCGCAACGGAGTGCATCGTCTGCGATGGAGGGGTTGTTTGATCTTGGGGGTGAAAACGCACTTAGAACCCGTGTGCACTATTCGGAGCGTTTAAATACCTTAAAGAAAGTGCCGGCCACCACCGACATGTCTCAACTCCGCTAACTTTGTTTGTACATCATTAGATTGATGTACATTATGATGCTTTCAACAAATAGATCATTCATGTTATTCAAAATAAGATAAGTTTTCGATTCTTATGATTGTATGTCTTCATTTGTCTTATATGATTGCCCATGATATTATATTCTGTTTTCCAACAGTTAACTTTTATATATTTATTTAAAACTTACATCAAGATTCACTAATGAAAATATGTCTTTTTATATTTAAAATAAGGGTGTTAGGCACAATGGACATTTGTAATACAATAAATTTCAAAGGGTGTAAATGTAATTGTCTACAATCACAAGAGATGTAAATGTAAATTGTTATTTTCTTAATAATGGCAATGATAATAAAATTGTTCAAAACTTTGAAGTCACAATTGTTTTAAATAAATACATATATAGTGTAGAGTCCAAATCCTTTGTCCATCAAGGTAGCCATCGACGCCTCTCATCATACTTTTCTACTACATATTAAGAGGGAGGTCCATGAAGGAAACTTCTATTGTGATGGGTAAAAGATCTAAACTTATGATTCTTTCTTCTTCTTCTTGGAGACGCCTTGGCAAGAGTTGAACTTATAACCTCTTTACTAAGAGGCATGAAACTTACTATTAGAGCAACTCTGCAATGAATCTAAACTCACAATTGTCATAAAAGAAAAAGGAAAAAGCTGGCTAATGAAAACTCCTACAATTTTTTGTTTTGGATAATTAAAAACTTTAACAACTTTCATAATCTCTTATTCCGGTTCACCCATTGGCTAACTTGGCGAACCGGAGATTTCGCCGACTTGTCGCCAATATTTCATTTTTTCGCTTTGCTCGCAACATCGGCACGTGAAATTCCAGCCGTCTTCTTCAGCTCCGGGAGGTCTATGAAGATGACTCATCTTGCCCCCTCATTCCCCGATGCTCCGGTGGATCTAGGGCCAATCTAGAACGTTGTGGAGCCAAACGGTAAAATGGAAACAAGAGGACAAGAAAGGAAAAAAAGGAGAGAGGAGGAGCTATGAAAAAAAGGAGAGAAGAGACTCTTCTCTTCTTCCTCTTTTTGAAGTTGAACCAATTCTAGAGTTGGATTCCCGGGAATGCTTCGATTCACTATTGGTGACGCAAACTTGGGGGCGCTTCGCAACTTGGGCTGTAACCTCGTTACTAAGAGGCTGAAACTTACTGCAGAGCTTGATCGCATTGAGCTGACTCAACTTCCCCTCTTTCCACGAGCTCACGCTGTGCTAGTGACGATCTGCAACAGTGGGCCAGAGGGGAAAGAGTAGAGCGGCTCTCACATATGGATCTAAACTCACAATTATCATAAATGTCTAGAAAAACATTGGATAAATGCTAGGGCTTAAATAGGAGTACTCCTACAATTTTTACTGCCTTAAAGGACATTAAAACTTATCATTTCTCAACTCACTTAATAGAATCTTAATTTTTTTATTAAAAAAATTAATAAAAGAATCTTAATTTAAAACCTAGCTATGAGTAGCTTGTAATTTAGTAAGTAGGTGGTGACATGTAATTTAAGCCACTATGGTAAGAAATTCAAGTTTCACCCCTATTACGATGGTTGACATGTAAAAACCTCAAAAGTAACCCTAAAGAAGTATAATATTTCATATCTAAATGCATAGAAACCCGCTAGTTTTGCAGCTTCTCAAATTCAAATCTAAGAACGCCAACTTTTTTTTCTTTCTTTTTTTAAATCCATCCCATCATGAATTCCCAGCCATTTATCTTACTTTCACAGTGACAATCTTTAGTTCTGGTTGAGTATCTTTAAGTTGATTTCGTGGTGAGAATATACACATAGTTTGGTAGTTTAAGGACACCAATAACAAGTTTTTTTTCTTTCCCTTTTTGAATTCATACTCATCCATTATTGAATTCCCAATACTATTTATCTTTTATTCTAAGTGGATGATGTAGTTATTTTAATTTAGTGAGGGGGGAAAATACACAATAGTGGGTTGGGTGGGTAGTTTAAGAAGAGGTTGAATGAAACAACTCAACTCAAAAGAAAATTTTTTTTTTTTTTAAAAATAAAAAATTTGAATTTTTGGATTTTTTTAGGGGTTTATGTGGAAGTCTGAGAAAAATTTAAATAAATCAATTAGTAGGGGCGCATTGACTTTGTGATTGTGATTCAAGAATGGTTCAATTTCAGTTTTGAAATCAGACAACAACTTCCAAGTTACATTACAAGATTGCATGCGGGGTAACTGCAATGGAACCTGATATCTTGCAGAAATTTTTTTTTTTTTTTTATTTTGATTTATTTCTAGTTCAAAATCTTTGACTTAATTCGTTATTCATATTTTTTTCTTTTCCAGGTCAAATATCAGTTGTACAATTGGAGACTAATAAAAGTGGTTTGGGCTCCTTTAGGTCTAACAAAAAAACCCCAAAAAAAAAAAAAAATTTAAAAAAATCTATCCGAAAAGAGAGATAATGAAGAATACATCAACAGATATTCAGTGAGCTTAACTTTTTTTTATATTCTAGATCTTTTTCTCTTTCTTAGTTAAAAAGTAAGAAAAAATACTCAAAATAAAATATATAAAAAATTCACCATTCTTTCAAAAGAGATTATAAGCATTTTCATTAGAGTTGGGAGATATAATTTTCAAATTTTTTTTTTTTTTCTTATAGCCTGCACTCTCCTTAGATCTACAACATCAAAAGATATTCAGAAACGTTTTTTTTTTTTTTTTTTTTTTTTTTTTTCTCATTCATCTTAAACTTGAAATTCTCACATATTTTACATACAAAACCAGTCAAAGATTATTATGAAATGGGCATAAGAGTATTATGTCAGCAAGAAATATTTTTGTAATAGCTTCAATGATTGTAGACTCACCTCTTGGAAATTATGATGAAGGAGATTTAATATCTTTTCTACCCTGAATTAGTTTTCCTTGGTACCTTATCCTATTTGCTTTTGAATATGCATGGTCAATGATTTGAAAAGGATATCTTTCCTTGAAGAGCTAATGACAAAACAGCATTAGCAATCTCCTACCAGGTGACTCTACGATCCCAAGAAAAAGGGTTTAATAATAATAATCATAGAAACTTCATGTAGGTTACCATCTATTTAGAACCTTGATTAATCATATGGGGTTGAAATTTGACCACCTTATGTATTGAGACCTATATAAGATTAACATGTCACTTAAGTTTTTACAAAAATAATCATGCCATTTAAATTTTGTCTTTCTTTCTACAAAATTTAACCTCTAGTACGAATTTGTTTGATCAACTAAAAACTCACTAAGTTTGAATTCTTCCTTTTGAGAGGTTCTTCCAGTGAGTGGTTAATGAGTTATAGGATTCAATTACGTGATATATTTTACTCTAAGAGTACTCACTAAATTTATCCTAATCTTTAAATCAAACTACTTCAGATCGATAATTGAATTAGGGAGAGAGTAAATTTGTAATTATCAGCAAAGATAGACTCAATCAATAAAGAGCGACTATTCTAAGCTGGAATCATTTTTCTTTAGAATTGTCAAAATTAATAAAATTTGTTTCAATTAAACATAAAATCTGATTTCAATATCACTTGAAATTAATGAAAGTAACACATGAATTTCTAATGGAAGTAACACATTGAATTTCTCTCTAATTCCTATAAAGAATTTATGACATTCAAGGCATATTAGTAAGAGTCAATTCCCCACCATCTAATGGGTACTATAGGTGACGTTGTGAGTCTTGTGACATTGATTTTGATACATATATGTCATTAAAGAAAATCTAAATCCTTTAACACAGTTGTGTTCATAAGTTCACTTGCTATCTAGTTTTGGTCTCTCTTGTAAGGTAGGGCCCTTGTCCTTAGACAGATTTATAAAAATAAAATTGTTCAATTTATTTATTGAGTTTGAAAAACATGATACAACTAAAGTACAGACTTGGAGAAAGAAAATAATGACACTTATCCTTATGACTAACACTAGTAGTATTCATACAAATTAAATTGGCATGTTGTGAGTCTTGTGACTAATAAAAACATTTATTTTAGGGTTTTGATGATTATTTGGATGGATTACGTAGTCCTGCGAGACAGACGAGCTCGCAATGGGGTTCTCATCACAGCTGTGAACTCCTGCTTCTCTTCCATGTCAAGCTCCTCTCCCTCCACAGGTTCCCATTTGTAATTCTGATCATGTTTGCCACAAAGTACTCCAGATGGAGGGTCCCTAACCCTAGCCCAGGACAAATCCTTCTCCCTGCACTGAACGGCATCATCTTAATTCCCCTGCTCCCTGTGATATCAATTGCTTCTGCTTCATCACCCAAGTGCCTCTCTGGAATAAACTCCATGGAATCTTTCCAAGCTTCTGGGTCACGTCCCATGGCTGCCACCATAAAATTCACGACTGCATTCTTGGGTATGAGATAGCCATCCAAAACAATGTCTTCCGTGACGCTATGTGGCAGCACATAGGGGCTTGGTGGGTGTAGCCTCAGGCCTTCCATTATCACAGCCTTTAGATATCTCATCTTGGGTAGATCTTCTTCTCTAACCTCTCCTGTTGAACTCATCACAACCTCTTTGATCTCAGAGTAGAGCTTTTCTTGGATTCTTTGGTCCTTCACGAGGTACGCCATGGTCCATTGTAACACTTTGTTGCCGTTGTGTCACCGCTCGCATCAAGAATCTCAGAGATGAGAGTCACCATTTCTTCATCCGTCACCTTCCTTCCTCCCTCTTCTTTGATTTCAAAGTCCAACAATGCATCCATGTAGCAGACGAAATTGTCATCACGGTTTTGCTTCTTAATCATCTCTTGTCGTCGTCTACGATCTTTGATGAGAGGAAGTAGAGCGGATTTTTGTTGACGACGCATGTCATGCATTTGACGAAAACGTTTTCTAAAGATGAACTTCCCCAATCTAGGGAACAGACCAAACACAACAAATCTTCTGAAATTTGCCAACTTTTCCCTCTCCATGTTTTCAATGTCTTTGATCACCTTGTCGTCAAGTTTCTCACCAAAACAAATGAAGAGCAACAAGCAAAACATGGCATATCGGAAGTGATCAACAACAGGGACAGGCTCGCCGGATTCAACATGGGATTGGAGCAGCGTGTCTAGTGTCTGAAACACCCACTTGCGAGTATGACCGAAAGACTTGTATCGAGAAGGGGCAAGAACCTCGGAGGCGAGGTTGCGGCGGAGGTAGCGCCAGCGGGTGCCGGAGGAGGAACCGACATCGGTATGGGTGTCGTCGAGGATGGAGCTTGGGGTGACAGCTCCTGGGCGGAAGCTAAAAGCTGCACCATTTTGGATGAGAGCTTTATGGGCTAATGAAGGGCTTCTAATGAATATGTTGACGCTGGAGCCAACACGGAAGGTGATGATGGGGCCATATTTGTTCACAAGGTCACGGAGAAGTGTCTCAAAATCACATTTCATTAGCTTAATGAATATGAAGATGTTGCCCAGCATGGGAACTGCAAGAGGGCCTGGTGGCAATGAAGGGAGTTGGTTCTTCTTGGCTTTGGCCAATTTGTTTCGAGACAAGAACAATTTGGTGGCTAAGGTACAAATGCACAAAGAGAGAAGGATCGTCATAAACCATGATAACTCCATATTGGACTCAACAGATCGCCGAAGAACTAGGAAATGGAACTTGTGTTGACAAGAGTACGTAGAATTAAGTTTAAACTTAAGAAAACAACACAAGGCAAAGATGGAAGAAGCTACTGCAGTAAAGCTTTCCTTTAGATTGGTTGTGCATGGAAGTGCATTTCTCGAGCATATTTATAGAACTCCTGCATGATTTGCAGCTAACCTCATTGCCTCCGCTTCTTCTCTGTTCACAGGTTTTGACGCTTCACTGGTTTGAATTGAATTCCACTCTGACGTGCATGAGATGAAGAAAAGTCTTCTACCCCAAAAAACAAGAGAGATGAAGAAAAGTCATAGATAGGTTACCTTAGCTAGCTAATCAGGGCAACACCATCTGTCCTCGATGAATTTAATAAAATACTCTAATGGCAGACAAAGAGGATATGGGTGATGCAATCATGCAACATCGATTCAAAATGTTTGATTTTTTTTGTGTTGAAGTCCAAGTTTGCAGTCTTTTGAAACCAACTATTGACGAAGAGAAACTCATGCATGCATGGTCCCAACTATCGCTAACGCTCTACATTTATGTTTGGCTCCTCATGTTTATCCAACTCGCTATTTTCATTTATGCTCATAACCAACGAATGCTTGCTTATTCATATAAGTTTATAAAATCATATAGAATTTATTAATAGAAACTCATGCATGCTCATGGTCATCCCTATGCCTTTCTACATTCATGTTTGGCTCCTCATATTTATGGAAGCCACCGTTTTCACTTATGCTCATACTCAACGAATGCTTACTCATTTAAAGAGTAGTTTATTTATTTAATCATATACGTGTTTAAAACCATATAGAATTCACTATATTAACTTTGTGAGTATTTGTTATGGGTCTCAAACTTAGGAGATAAGACGAGGGTTGGCATATCATGTCTATAGTTGACATATATAAAAAAAATCTAGGTAAACCACATGTATATGAATTCAACAACTTTGCATGATAAACAAATAAAATTTCTATATCATTCATGAAATATTTAATGATGGATTCTTGAAATGTCTCAAACTCGAATAGGCATCTAAGTAGCTAGCATAGTCGAACCTCCGCCAGCCCCATCTTTTACCATACTATCCATATATATGAATCTTTAGACCTCAAGGTCCATGATACTCTTAAACCTTTTCACTACAAAAGAATAGTCAAACTCAGCATGTCACTCTCTTGTTACATGAACCATAAGGAGAATGATTCTACATAGTATGTATCTGTTAAAAGTCTAATATTACTGATTTAAAAAATTGAATAAATATTTGAACTTAGACGTTTTTTTTTCTTTTTTCATAATTAAGAACTTGCCATAGACTTTTTATGAGTACGAACATTGAATGCATTAATTTAGGATTGAAATTTATTAACAATTTACTGGTCATCCCTATGCATGTAGGTTACCATCTATTTAGAACCTTGAATAATCATATGGGGTTGAAATTTGACCAACTTGTGTATTAAGATCTATATAACATTAATATGTCACTTAAGTTTTTACCAAAATAACCATGTGTTGGGAATGGAATATTCCAGTACCGGTTTAAGACGGTTCTACTCCGGTTCAATGATGGTTTAAGTAAGTTTGATTGTTTAAACAAAGAAATCTATGGGTCCGCCCCAGATAAAAAGGAAAGGTTGATCATCACCATCCAATCAGAAGCTACAATCCGACGGTCATGGTTGAAAACATTATTGGCAGGAAAATCTATATAAAAGAAAGGAAGGACTCGTTGAAGGTAAGTCTCTCAGATCAGTTCAAACACTGGATTATTCCTGATTTACTCCATTAGAACAGCTCAAAAGCTCTTGCGAGCTACAAGGAATTATCTTCATATACCTAACTAGACCTTCGGAGATGTGACGCTGATCAAGACGATCGGCTCCGTTTCTAACCGGTGTGTTTCATTTTCCAGTGAACAAGAGACTGACAGAGGAATCAAATCAACCAGATCAATCCAGATCTGAGAAGTTCGGTGCGAAGGTTGCGGTTCAAAGCTATTGGCAAAATTTGCACCAACACCATGCCATTTAGATTTTATCTTTTTTTCTACAAAATTTAACCTCTAGTACGAATTTGTTTGATCAACTAAAAACTCACTTTGTTTGAATCCTTTCTTTTGAGAGGCTCTTCCAATGAGTGGTTAATGATTTATAGGATTCAATTACATGATATATTTTATTCTAAAAGTACTCACTAAATTTATCCTAATCCTTAATCAAAATACTTCAGATAATTGAATTAGGGAGAGAGTCAATTTACAATTATCAGCAAAGATAGACTCAGTCAATAAAGAGCGACTATTTTAAGCTGGAATCATTTTTCTTTAATCTTTTCAAAATTAACAAAATTTGTTTCAATTAAACATAAAATATGATTTCAATATCACTTGAAATTAATGAAAGTAACACATTGAATTTCTCTCCAATCCCTGTAAAGAATTTATGACATTCGAGGCATACTAGTAAGAGTCAATTCCCCACCATCTATTTGGTACTATAGGTGGCGTTGTTACATTGATTTTCATACATAAATGTCGTTGACGAAAAGCTAAATCCTCAACACAACTGTATTCATAAGTTCACTTGGTATCTAGTTTTTGTCTCTCTTGTAAGGTAGGGCCCTGTCTTTAGAAAGATTTAATTATCAAAATAAAATTGTACAGACTTCGAGAAAGAAAATGATGACACTTATCCTTATGACTAACACTAGTTTTTTTTTTTTTGGTACGAAAGAACTGAAAAGAAAATACAGACACAACAAATAAAAGAAAGAAATACAAAAGATAAATGCATGAAAACACGAGGTTTTGTCCGAACCAGGGAATGGAAAGTGACCAAATGTCATACATGCAATAGACAAGGTCATCCAGACTAAGGAATGAGTCGAGCCCAATCCCTTATAAAAGTGGTTGTAAGACTAATAGATTCTTACTTTGGTGCTACTCATACAAATTAAATTTGCACGTTGTGACTAATAAAAACATTTATTTTATGGATCTTTCGTACATTCCGTGTTTTTCTAAATTTGGGGAAGAGGAGAGAGGAATACAAGGATGGGTTTAGAATTGGGGACCGTTGGATTGCATAATGCCACGTGGCATAATCTTAAGAGGGAATTACAGGGAATTGTAGGGGAAGGAATTACAGACGATGTCAATTGGTTCAGCGGATCCACATCCTCTATAATTCCTTTCCCTGCAATTCCCTATAATTCCTTCATAGGACTGTGCCATGTGGCATTTAAGTTTTCCAACGGTTACCCTACAAACTAGAGTTTAAATAAAATTCAAATTTATGGGTGGGTTGCCAATGCAGGATTGGTTGAGTGGTAAAGATCCATACTTATGGTTCGACCCTTACGGACGGCATTTCATTTCCAGTATATATATATATATATATATATATATATTATGGGTGGGTTTAAATAAAATTCAAATTTAGTTTAAATTGGGTAACCGTTGGATTACTTAAATGCCGCATGGTACAATCCTATGAGAGAATTGTAGGAAATTGCAGGGAAAGGAATAACAGAGGAGCCAATGAGGAGTTAGTCTAGCGGTAAAAGACCCGCCCTCCCACGGGAGATCGTGGGTTCGCACCTACCCTGAGGATGTAATCGTGGATCCAATTTCAGCTAACCTCATTGCCTGCACTTCTTCTCTATTCACAGGTTTCAAGCTTCAACTTGTTTGAATTGATCCACTCTCACGTGAGATGAAGAAAAGTCTTCTACCCCAAACAAAAAAAAAAAAAAAGCAATTATCTTTTCTTATTTTTTTAATGTTGAATATGTATTGCATAAAAGTTTATTGATTTTCTTATTAAATTAATTATTTATTTGTGGTTGATTTGAATTTATTAAGTTTATTACATAGTAAAATTAACGCTTTCTGTTAATATTATTCTATTTTTTTGTCTATATATTGGCAAATATATATATATATATATATATATATATATATATATATATATATATATATATATATATATATATATATATATTATGTATATATATATATATATATATATATTTATATTATATATATATATTTATTATATATATATATATATATATATATATACTAGCAAAGTAAGACACGTGCAAATGCACGTGGCCATATGAGAGAAAAGATATCGAGTCAAAAACACAGAGAGAAAATTATATTAAGAAAGAAGACAATTAAAATAAACAATCAAGTTTTGGGGTGAGAGAATAATCAGTAAAACTTTTGAGAGGAAGAGTAAGTACATGGAAAATAAGTACAAGCAAGAGTATTCAAAAACTTCAAAAACAAAAAGAGATAACGATGATTATTATTAAAGTAAATATATTTGAATTTTGCACATAAATAGGAATCCAGTTATTGTTTTTATTAGTTTTATGTTTTTTCTTTCCCCTAAACTATGTTATGCAATGAATGCCAATTATGAACACAAGTTCTATAGTGAAACCAATAAATATCTTCAAGTGGCATTATTCATACAAAATAAATGATTAACATAAACAAGTAGCCAAGTAAAAAACATACCCGATCAGTAGCTCTTTGGGTTAGGCCTTAAGGGAGGGAGTTAGGGAAAAATGTAAGAGAAAGTGAAGTGATCTATTCAGAACTAACATATCCACCTTCAATAGCTCAAAAATCAAGTTTTTGGAGTGAAATTGTAAAATCCAGTGAACATGTTAACAATAATATACCAAAAGAAGAACTTGAATTGTTAAAAGGCGAGAAAGATTTCGTTTAGAAACAAAATTTCTAGGAAAATCAAATCTCTATTCTGAGGGGCAGAATTTCAACAAAAAGCCTGGAACCCTACGTTCAATCAATATGAAATTAAAATTAAGTCTAGAATTGACTACGGGTAACAAAAGAAAAAAAAAAGGAACAAGCTGAAGCTTTTCGAAGAATTAGGGTTTACTCAAGAAGCTCTTACCTTTGATTCAGCGGAAGGTGCAGAATATCTCTTCAGTTATTACTTTGTTATGAACTGCCAGTGAACATGCGTTAACAATAATATACCAAAAGAAGAACTTGAATTGTGCAAGGGTTTACTTCAAGAAGCTCTTACCTTCGATTGAGTGGAAGGTGCAGAATATTTCTTCAGTTATTACTTTGTTTTGAACCTCTGCAGAGGTAAATTCTGCAATAAGAAAGTCTTAAAATAAACACAATTTTCTTTCTAATGCTAAGATTTATATCAAGTCTAAAATTCTTATATTAGTATAATAAAAGTTGCTGAAACCCAATAGTTCAGTAGGATTTTCATTTGTTTTGATGCCTAATGACTCAGGCAATACTGTGAATATCTGATTTCCTTTTTTCTCTTTCAAGCTTTCTAGTTTGTATTACAAGCCATATTCAGTTATGACCGCTATTCGTGAGACAATTCCTTTGTTATACTATATTAGCCACATGGCCTCCATTCCACTTAAACTACCTCAGAGGAAAAACTAATCCTGATAATCAAAGGAACATTGTGAATTACCCTACGACAAGCCATCTTTTCCCCTTGCTGCGTTGCATGCCCAATAAGTGCGTTCAATTCTCTAGTAAATAATGACAATACTCGGCAACTATATATAACAAATCTCAAATTTGCAATAATCATGTAAAGAGTGTTTTGAAACTCCACGAACAAACAATCCACAAGCCCAATAACAATTATAACTTATAAGTTACCTGCAATTGCTTACAAGCTATGGAAAGGGCCTTCCTCTGAGCTGGCAACCATAAGGGTTTGGGTTTTAGTTTCAACCTTCAGCCGCCCCCCGCGGGTATCCTTTCTCTGCCACAATCATTTGACCTACGTGCACTCAATGCTTCGCTTTTACTCGCCCACCCAATCACGATCCACAACACTAATTATTATTAGCGAAAGAGAATATTTCGACGCGGAAGAAAGAATTTAAAAGGTCTCTCCATAACTTTCCGCAACAGCAATTCAATCATACGCACACAGAGACAATTGAACCGGAAATTTAGGGAAATTCAACAAAATTATCTAACATTAAACACCTTTATTGGATAAACACATGCTCACCTTTAATTTTCAAAATTATCCGGACGGATGTTCTGGATACAACCGTCACAGTTGATGTAATCGATCTTGAACTACCGATCGTCACGGAGCCTATTTACATTAATTAAGCGAAAAAATAATTAGTTTCATACGGTTCTTGACGTTTAATTTTAAAATTAATTCATATTATTAGTTGATTGATTACTGATTCTAGTACCTGTTTGAGTTTCTGTTCATCTGGCTTCTTCTCTAGTTTTTCTTCTGGCTTCTTGTCTCCTTCTTTGGGCAAAGGGGATTAGTTCAACCTTCTTCTTCGTCTTCTGCTCTATCCTCTCTGACCTTCATTGGATCTATTTTCCCTATCAATGTTAGCTTTTTACTGCTAAAGTCGATTTTCACATCTTCAACACCTGGAACCACCACAACCAACCATAACAAACACAATCAACAAAACGTGTAAAACAGAACAACAAAGAGATCCTAAAGATGAATCAAATTAATGAGAGAACAAATACATAGATTCAAAGAGAGATTCAGAGACTTCGAGAGGGATTCAAAGAGAGTTCGAGATGGAGAGGGATACAGAGAGCGACAAACTTTGAAAGAGATTGAGAGAGATAGTCAAAGAGAGTGGTGATTTAGAGAGAGATTCAGAGAGAGTTTGAGAGGGAGAGGGATAAAGAGAGCGACAGACTTTGAGAGAGATTGAAAGAGGTCGAGAGAGAAATCGAGAGATAAATTATGTGAGGGGTTAAAATTAATGATAAATTAATAATAATTCATGATTAAAATGTCCAATTTATCCTTGCAAAAATAACTAAATAAATAACAAATAGTACAACATTATTGGTATTTAGCAAAATTATAAGGACAGAAAAGGACAGAAAAAGATTTGCGAAAAAGGTAGAGTACATGCTTTTATTATAGTAGTATGATATATATATATATGGGCTATTCCATGATATAATAAATAGGGATTGAGGAGTTAGTTTTTAATTAGGAATGAAATTTTGAATAGCTAATAAGATTTATTTTTTCAAAAATTTCCTTAACCCCGTTTATAGAAAGAGAAGAGAATAAATAGGAAGAAAATATGAGAGAGAAGAGAGTGAGAATAAATAGGATTGAGGAGTTAGTTTTTAATTAGGAATGAAATTTTGAATACATATTTATTTTCAAATTTTTTTTTTAACCATGTTTATAAAAAGAGAAGAGAATAAATAGGAAGAGAAGAGAGGAGAGAATAAATAGGAAGAGAAGAGAGGAGAGAATAAATAGGGATTGAGGAACTAGTTTTTAATTAGGAATAACGTCTATACCCATTATTTTACTTTTGAAAATTGTTCTCAATATTGGGGGGCCCAAATAGTGACATTTCACATGTGGGAAGAGAAAAAACAGAAAAAAAAAATAAGGAAATTTATATAAAAACTAGAAAAAATAAAGGAATTAGTACTATTTTCTAAAAATCCGGAGGGGCCATGGCCCCCTCGGCCCCTCTATAGGGCCGCCCCTAAATACACCCTTAATGCGTTCTTTTTCTTTTTTAACGTTGAATATGTATTACATGAAAGTTTATTGCTGTTTTTTTATTAAATTAATTATTTTTTATTTGGGGGCCAAATAGTGACATTTCACATGTGGGAAGAAAAAAAAAGGGAAAAATTAAGGAAATTTATATAAAAATTATAAAAAATAAAGGAATTAATACTATTTTCTAAAAGTCCGGCGAGACCATGGCCCCCTCAGCCCCTCTACAGGTCCACCCTTGAATACACGCTTAATGCGTTCTTTTTTTCTTTCTTTTTTAATGTTGAAGATGTATTGCATGAAAGTTATATTTTTTTATTAAATTAATTATTTTTATTTGTGGTTGATTTGAATTTTTAGAGAGAATACGGGGTCAAAACAAGACCCAAAAAGAACAAAAAATGCTAACCAGAAAAAAGAGCAAAATCTTGAAGGCAGCTTGAGTTTCACGCTTAATACTTGAATACACGCTTAATGCTTTTTTTTTTAGTTGAATATGTAATATGTATTGCATGAAAGTTTCTTGCTGTTTTTTTTTTTATTAAATTAATTATTTTTATTGTGGTTGATTTGAATTTATTAAGTTTAGTACATATTAAAATACTTAAATATACGCTTAATGATTTTTATTTCTTTATCTTTTTTTTTTTTTATGTTGAATATGTATTGCATGGAAGTTTATTGTTGTTTTCTTATTAAATTAATTATTTTTATTTGTGGTTGATTTGAATTTATTAAGTTTTTTACCTATTAAAATACTTGAATGCACGCTTAATGCTTTCTAATTTTTATTTTTATTTTTTTAATGTTGAATATGTATTGAATGAAAGTTTATTATTGTTTTTTTATTAAATTAATTATTTCTATTTGTGGTTGATTTGAATTTATTAAGTTTATTACGTCTCACATATTTCACATACAAAATCAGTCAAAGAATATTATGAAATGGGCATAAGAGTATTATGTCAGCAAGAAATTTTTTCATAATAGCTTCAATGATTGTAGACTCACCTCTTGGGAATTATGATGAAGGAGATTTAATATCTTTTCTACTCTGAATTAGTTCTTCATGGTGCCTTATCCTATTTGAAAAGGATATCTTTCCTTGAAGAGCCAATGACAAAACAGCATTAGTAATCTCCTACCCGGTGACTCTACGATCACAAGAAAAAGGGTTTAATAATAATAATCATAGAAACTTCATGTAGGTTACCATCTATTTAGAACCTTGATTAATCATATGGGGTTG
Organism: Hakea prostrata; assembly: GCF_041222555.1. Classification (NCBI taxonomy): domain Eukaryota; kingdom Viridiplantae; phylum Streptophyta; class Magnoliopsida; order Proteales; family Proteaceae; genus Hakea; species Hakea prostrata. Next base: position 21,327,598 of record NC_142600.1, on the reverse strand, counting down.
AAATTTGACCACCTTATGTATCGAGACCTATATAAGATTAACATGTCACTTAAGTTTTTACCAAAATAATCATGCCATTTAGATTTTGTCTTTCTTTCTACAAAATTTAACCTCTAGTACGAATTTGTTTGATCAACTAAAAACTCACTAAGTTTGAATCCTTTCTTTTGAGAGGCTCTTCCAATGAGTGGTTAATGAGTTATAGGATTCAATTACGTGATATATTTTACTCTAAGAGTACTCACTAAATTTATCCTAATCTTTAAATCAAACTACTTCAGATCGATAATTGAATTAGGGAGAGAGTCAATTTGTAATTATCAGCAAAGATAGACTCAATCAATAAAGAGCGACTATTCTAAGCTGGAATCATTTTTCTTTAGAATTGTCAAAATTAATAAAATTTGTTTCAATTAAACATAAAATCTGATTTCAATATCACTTGAAATTAATGAAAGTAACACATGAATTTCTAATGGAAGTAACACATTGAATTTCTCTCTAATTCCTATAAAGAATTTATGACATTCAAGGCATATTAGTAAGAGTCAATTCTCCACCATCTATTGGGTACTATAGGTGACGTTGTGACATTGATTTTGATACATATATGTCATTAAAGAAAATCTAAATCCTTTAACACAGTTGTGTTCATAAGTTCACTTGCTATCGAGTTTTTGTCTCTCTTGTAAGATAGGGCCCTGTCTTTAGAAAGATTTATAAAAATAAAATTGTTCAATTTATTTATTGAGTTTGAAAAACATGAAACAGCTAAAGTACAGACTTGGAGAAAGAAAATGATGACACTTATCCTTGTGACTAACACTAGTACTACTCATACAAATTAAATTTGCATGTTGTGAGTCTTGCGACTAATAAAAACACTTATTTTAGGGTTTTGATGGTTATTTGGATGGATCTTTCGTACATGTTACGTAGTCCTGCGAGACAGACGAGCTCGCAATGGGGTTCTCATCACAGCTGTGAACTCCTGCTTCTCTTCCATGTCAAGCTCCTCTCCCTCCACAGGTTCCCATTTGTAATTCCAGATCATGTTTGCCACAAAGTACTCCAGATGGAGGGTCCCTAACCCTAGCCCAGGACAAATCCTTCTCCCTGCACTGAACGGCATCATCTTAATTCCCCTGCTCCCTGTGATATCAATTGCTTCTGCTTCATCACCCAAGTGCCTCTCTGGAATAAACTCCATGGAATCTTTCCAAGCTTCTGGGTCACGTCCCATGGCTGCCACCATAAAATTCACGACTGCATTCTTGGGTATGAGATAGCCATCCAAAACAATGTCTTCCGTGACGCTATGTGGCAGCACGTAGGGGCTTGGTGGGTGTAGCCTCAGGCCTTCCATTATCACAGCCTTTAGATATCTCATCTTGGGTAGATCTTCTTCTCTAACCTCTCCTGTTGAACTCATCACAACCTCTTTGATCTCAGAGTAGAGCTTTTCTTGGATTCTTTGGTCCTTCACGAGGTACGCCATGGTCCATTGTAACACTGTTGCCGTTGTGTCACTGGCCGCATCAAGAATCTCAGAGATGAGAGTCACCATTTCTTCATCCGTCACCTTCCTTCCTCCCTCTTCTTTGATTTCAAAGTCCAACAGTGCATCCATGTAGCAGACGAAATTGTCATCACGGTTTTGCTTCTTAATCATCTCTTGTCGTCGTCTAAACGATCTTTGATGAGAGGAAGTAGAGCAGATTTTTGTTGACGACGCATGTCATGCATTTGACGAAAACGTTTTCTAAAGATGAACTTCCCCAATCTAGGGAACAGACCAAACACAACAAATCTTCTGAAATTTGCCAACTTTTCCCTCTCCATGTTTTCAATGTCTTTGATCACCTTGTCATCAAGTTTCTCACCAAAACAAATGAAGAGCAGCAAGCAAAACATGGCATATCGGAAGTGATCAACAACAGGGACAGGCTCGCCGGATTCAACATGGGATTGGAGCAGCGTGTCTAGTGTCTGAAACACCCACTTGCGAGTATGACCGAAAGACTTGTATCGAGAAGGGGCAAGAACCTCGGAGGCGAGGTTGCGGCGGAGGTAGCGCCAGCGGGTGCCGGAGGAGGAACCGACATCGGTATGGGTGTCGTCGAGGATGGAGCTTGGGGTGACAGCTCCTGGGCGGAAGCTAAAAGCTGCACCATTTTGGATGAGAGCTTTATGGGCTAATGAAGGGCTTCTAATGAATATGTTGACGCTGGAGCCAACACGGAAGGTGATGATGGGGCCATATTTGTTCACAAGGTCACGGAGAAGTGTCTCAAAATCACATTTCATTAGCTTAATGAATATGAAGATGTTGCCCAGCATGGGAACTGCAAGAGGGCCTGGTGGCAATGAAGGGGTTGGTTCTTCTTGGCTTTGGCCAATTTGTTTCGAGACAAGAACAATTTGGTGGCTAAGGTACAAATGCACAAAGAGAGAAGGATCATCATAAACCATGATAACTCCATATTGGACTCAACAGATCGCCGAAGAACTAGGAAATGGAACTTGTGTTGACAAGAGTACGTAGAATTAAGTTTAAACTTAAGAAAACAACACAAGGCAAAGATGGAAGAAGCTACTGCAGTAAATTAAGCTTTCCTTTAGATTGGTTGTGCATGGAAGTGCATTTCTCGAGCATATTTATAGAACTCCTGCATGATTTGCAGCTAACCTCATTGCCTCCGCTTCTTCTCTGTTCACAGGTTTTGACGCTTCAACTGGTTTGAATTGAATTCCACTCTGACGTGCATGAGATGAAGAAAAGTCTTCTACCCCAGAAAAACAAGAGAGATGAAGAAAAGTCATAGATAGGTTACCTTAGCTAGCTAATCAGGGCAACACCATCTGTCCTCGATGAATTTAATAAAATACTCTAATGGCAGACAAAGAGGATATGGGTGATGCAATCATGCAACATCGATTCAAAATGTTTGATTTTTTTGTGTTGAAGTCCAAGTTTGCAGTCTTTTGAAACCAACTATTGACGAAGAGAAACTCATGCATGCATGGTCCCAACTATCGCTAACGCTCTACATTTATGTTTGGCTCCTCATGTTTATCCAACTCGCTATTTTCATTTATGCTCATAACCAACGAATGCTTGCTTATTCATATAAGTTTATAAAATCATATAGAATTTATTAATAGAAACTCATGCATGCTCCTGGTCATCCCTATGCCTTTCTACATTCATGTTTGGCTCCTCATATTTATGGAAGCCACCGTTTTCATTTATGCTCATACTCAACGAATGCTTACTCATTTAAAGAGTAGTTTATTTATTTAATCATATACGTGTTTAAAACCATATAGAATTCACTATATTAACTTTGTGAGTATTTGTTATGGGTCTCAAACTTAGGAATTTAGACGAGGGTTGGCATATCATGTCTACAGTTGACATATATAAAAAAAAAAGCTAGGTAAACCACTTGTATATGAATTCAACAATTGTGCATGATTTTCTATATCATTCATGAAATCTTTAGTGATGGATTCTTGAAATGTCTCAGGAACCTCCGCCAGCCCCATCTTTGGCCATACTATCCATATATATGAATCTTTAGACCTCAAGGTCCATGATACTCTTAAACCTTTTCACAACAAAAGAAGAGTCAAAACTCAGCATATCAGTCCCTTGATACATGAACCATGAGGAGAATGATTCTACATAGTATGTATCTGTTAAAATTAGAAGGCAACTCTTTCAATTCTAGCTGAGGAAGTTCAATTATTGATGGGCTTGGGAATAGAGATGGAGATGGATAGAGGTTCAATAGGCTCCAAAGGTGTGTGAAAATTTAAGACTTCAGAAAAGAAAGTTTCACTATCATCATCCAACATATCCATACATTCTTGAAATTCAGAATTAAAATCAATCTCAAAGTTGGTAATCACATCATTAGGAAAATCCAAAGATTCCTCAAGCATATTGATTTTTTTTTTCTATTTGTGGTTGTTTCCCTATTAAACAAGACTAAACATATTGAACAAAAGAGTGATTTAAAAAAATAAATAAATAAATAAAGTAACTAGAGAAGAAAAAATTAATAAAAAAAACAAAAGGAGAAGTAGTGAATTTCCACCACAAAGATTGAAACAATGATTCCAAAGCTGTAAGGTTGCCGTATAGCTGAGCGCTGTATAGGTTTGACAGCAAGGGAATCCGTATAGTTTTCGGAGCCACCTACAATCGAATCCTGGGGATTCTGCAGTAGAGTGGGGACTACTATACGTTTTTGTTTCTACTCAAGTTAAGAGTAATATCTTTGAATTTTTTTTTTTTAAATCACTTCGATTTACCTAAGAATGAGAAAACCAAAGTGGACTAATACCTCCCCGGCAACGGCGCCAAAAACTTGTCTGTGAATTTTAAAAATAACCGCAAGCGCACGGTATCGTGTAGCTAACGGGTCGATCTCAAGGAGATATGCCACTTATAATTCAATTTCTTAATAGTAATGCGATGTTGAATGATTCAATTTTTGTTAACTAATTAACTAAACTAAACGATCCTAATCTATACGTCTAATGCAATCGAATTGAAACGAACAATAAATTAAACACAATCAATGCATAAATAAAAGACAGGAAAATGCAGATGCAACACCACCCGTCACCAGAAGCAGAGGCACGACTGTAGGCTTGCTCCGGTTATGTGGTTCGAGATTATGAATGAATAGGCAGAAAGTAAATAACAAAGCAATAAACAAAGCAATAAAAGGAAAAGGAAATAACTAAAATGCGATGCAACACCACCCGTCACCGCAAGCGGAGAGAGGCACGATCGTAGGCTTGCTCCGGTTATGTGGTCCGAGATTATGAATGAATAGGCAGAACAATAAATAATGCTGAAAGTAAATCCTAAATTAAGAATATGGAGGGGTAGATAGAAGCGGGAATGGAGGGAGGAGAGAAGATTAATAAAGAAGGTTACTTACTTGCGAATTGAACAAACGATTCGAATCTCAACCAACCCTAACAACCAGATCTAGATCTAGAATGATCTAAATCTGCAATTGCTAGACCCAGAGAAAAACGAATCTAAAAAAAATTGAAACTTGAACTTGAACTTGAAGCTTGAACTTGAATTGCATTACATAAAAAAATTAAACCTAAACATTTAATCTAGAAATTTAAATCTCACTAATGCAAGCAAAGAAAACTAAAGAAAACTTAAATAAACTGAAGAGAGAAGAAAGAATGCTGCTACTAAGCTCTAGAACATGTTCTTTTTTGATGGAATATGATCTCCTTTTATAGAGTTTACATGAGATATGAAGCACGGCTGAATTTGAATAAAATTCAAGGTTTCTATCTGACTCAGCCAACTAGGGTTTTGATGTTGTAATCGCGCCGACTTAGAGAGATAAGATGCATAATTCAACCGTTGGATTTGAGGTTTAAGTAGTCGTGAAGCTCTCCTCGAAAAATCAGCACGATCGGACATCGGATGACCGTTCGATGAAGGGTTTGATCGAAACTGGACAGAGGTATTCAAAAACGGGATTCTCCCTCTTTTTCTTTCTGAATATAATTCTTTTTCCTCTTTTTCTTTCTTTAATTAAATCCAAGATAGGAAATAAGATATTGAGGTATGCAAGGACTCTTTTCCATTTGGACTCTCTCAATAATATCTCTGTAGATTTGATTTAAAATCTCAGCCGTAGATCAGATTTGCCTTCTTTATCTCTTCAATATTTCGGAGTTGGCCTATAATCACACATCTCTAGCCCATCATGCTCCAGATCAGACCCATTTTTGCATTTGAGAATTTGAATGAACTTCTTGACGTGTAAAATAGCATGATTCAAGCCCAAAAGTCCAAATATTTGCTTAAATCTTGAAAAGTCCTAAAATCTGCAAAAACAACATAAAACCCAAGGTAACTCTACTCTAAGTGTATAAAATGCATGCTTTATGCCCTAAGATTTCACACATAAATGTGATCATCATAGGGCCCTGTCTTTAGAAAGATTTATCAGAATAAAATTGTTCAATTTATTTATTGAGTTTGAAGAGAAAAAAAAATATAACCAAAGTACAGACTTCGAGAAAGAAAATGATGACAATTATCCTTATGACTAACATTATTATTATTATTATTATTATTATTATTATTATTATTTATTTTATTTTTTTTATAAAATTGAAAAGCTTCATTCATGAACTAAAAATAAAATACAGACACAAAAATAAAAGAAAGAAATACAAAAGATAAATGCATGAAAACATGAGGTTCTGTCCGAACCAGGAAATGGAAAGTGACAAAATATCATACATGCAATAGACAAGGTCATTCAGACTAAGGAATGGGTTGAGCCCAATCCCTTTGAAAAGTGGTTGTAAGACTAGTAGTATCTTACTTTGGTACTACTCATACTGTTAATGACTAAAATGGTCGTTCTACGCCTTCCGGTTTGATTCAATGGATGTACGGTCCGACCAGGTTCGTTACCTAAGAAGGTTCGACCAGGAGGTCCATGGTAGGACCGACCATGATAAAAAGTATATCCGCCTAGCATGAGGAGGAAATCTTATAAAGGTAAACCCTTATTATCTAATGACAGGAGAAGAGAGTCCGATAGGTAAACGAACTCTTTATGGAGTTACTTTCCTAGAAACAACTCAAGGTAGAGTCACATACCGAATATAAAAACCTCAGGTAAATACTATGAGGTAGGTATTCATATTTTGTGTGATCAATTACTTGAGTTCTCCATTGAGTAGTTGAGATCATATTATTGGTATTGACTTGTTTGTCGGAGACGTACATCAACCCCCCAAGGTCGAGCTCGTATCTTGCAGGTTCGTGACAGGGAAGGACGAGCGAGATTCCGTATCAACACATACAAATTAAATTTGCACGTTGTGACTAATAAAAACATTTATTTTATGAATCTTTCATACATGTTACGTAGTCCTGCGAGACACACGAGCTCGCAATGGGGTTCTCATCACAGCTGTGAACTCCTGCTTCTCTGCCATGTCAAGCTCCTCTCCCTCCACAGGTGCCCATTTGTAATTCCAGATCATGTTTGCCACAAAGTACTCAAGATGTAGGGTCCCTAACCCTAGCCCAGGACAAATCCTTCTCCCTGCACTAAAGGGCATCATCTTAATTCCCCTGCTCCCTGTGATATCAATTGCTTCTGCTCCATCACCCAAGTGCCTCTCTGGAATAAACTCCATGGAATCTTTCCAAGCTTCTGGGTCACGTCCCATGGCTGCCACCATAAAATTCACGACTGCATTCTTGGGTATGAGATAGCCATCCAAAACAATGTCTTCCGTGACGCTATGTGGCAGCACGTAGGGACTTGATGGGTGTAGCCTCAGGCCTTCCATTATCACAGCCCTTAGATATTTCATGTTGGGTAGATCTTCTTCTCTAACCTCTCCTGTTGAACTCATCACAACCTCTTTGATCTCAGAGTAGAGCTTTTCTTGGATTCTTTGGTCCTTCACGAGGTACGCCATGGTCCATTGTAACACTGTTGCCGTTGTGTCACTGCCTGCATCAAGAATCTCAGCGATGAGTGTCACCATTTCTTCATCCTTCACCTTCCTTCCTCCCTCTTCTTTGATTTCAAAGTCGAACAGTGCATCCATGTAGCAAACGAAATTTTCATCACAGTTTTACTTCTTAATCGTCTCTTGTCATCGTCTACGATCTTTGATGAGAGGTAGTAGAGCAGATTTCTGTTGACGACGCATGTCATGAATTTGACGAAAACGTTTTCTAAAGATGAACTTCCCCAATCTAGGGAACAGACCAAACGCAACAAATCTTCTGAAATTTGCCAACTTTTCCCTCTCCATGTTTTCAATGTTTTTGATCACCTTGTCATCAAGTTTCTCACCAAAACAAATGAAGAGCAACAAGCAAAACATGGCATATCGGAAGTGATCAACAACAGGGACTGGCTCGCCAGATTCAACATGGGATTGGAGCAGCGTGTCTAGTGTCTGAAACACCCACTTGCGAGTATGACCGAAAGACTTGTATCGAGAAGGGGCAAGAACCTCGGAGGCGAGGTTGCGGCGGAGGTAGCGCCAGCCGGTGCCGGAGGAGGAACCGACATCGGTGTGGGTGTCGTCGAGGATGGAGCTTGGGGTGACAGCTCCTGGGCGGAAGCTAAAAGCTGCACCATTTTGGAACCAGGGTTGGCAATCAAAAAAAAAACCCCCTCCCACGGGAAATCGTGGGTTCGCACCTACCCTGAGGATGTAATCGTGGATCCAATTTCAACTAACCTCATTGTTGGGTTTGGGTGTCTTGTATTCTGTGGGCTCATATAATTATGGTTTTTGTTGTATTTATAATTGAAACAGGGTTTGAGTCAATTACTAGTGCTGGTTAAACTTGTAATTACATTGGGATTAGGGTTCTAGGTTTCCCTATAAATAGTCTTTGTGGGATAATCTATAGGCATCAATCTCTGTAGGAGATTGTGGAATAGTAGGGGATTGAGGTACCCATCCTGATAAGGATGGAGGGCCGGCAAGCAAAGGGTAGCACTTTGTGGGTCTGAGAGTGGTGTGAGGTTTCCTGGAAACAGTTGACACTCGTTTCTCTCTAGTGGACGTAGGCATGGTTTTGCCGAACCACGTTAATTTCCCCTTGTGTGCTTTGCTTGTGTTCTTCTCTGTTCGTGGTTGTGCATCCATTATCCCTAACAAGTGGTATCAGAGTGATGTTCAGTGGATCGTCGTCGGAGGTGTGTGAAGATCCAGAAAGAAGATAATAGGTGACAGGAGAACGGAGAAGGTTTCGACGGATTGATCGAAGGTTAAATTTTTTTTATCTTTTTTATTTTTCTTATGCTTTGAGGGTATTGGATCAAAGATGAAAAAGAAAAAAAAAAAGAAAAAAAGTTTGAGCGGTGGAAAGGTGTCGACCGTGAGGAAGAAAAGGTTTTTTTTTGAAGTTTTTTTTTATTTTTCCTTGGTTTTAATGTAATATTCATTCATTACATTGGTTTAAATAAAAAAAAAACATTGAAAACTGAGAAGTGGAACGTAGAGAGAGAGAAAGAAAAAAAAAAAGCTAAGTGGAAAAGGGTTCGGTTGATTGGAGAAAAAGACGAAAAAAAAAGGGGATATTTTTTTTGTTTTTTTATTATCAGATCGTATCGTACAACATATTGTTTCCACAGGATTTTGTGTGAAGGTTTTTTGTACGGAGTTTAGTGTTCCTAAAGTTTTTGGGCGTTCTGGACTCAGTGGAAGTGACGGATCGAGGAGATTTCGCTCTGTTGGTATTGATTTTGTGAGTTCGTATGGAGATCAATGGTGAGGTTCTTTCAGTTGATTGATGGGTACGAAAGTTACAGATTAGGTAAACTGTACAGGCTTGCAAGGAGTATTGAAACAGGTGAAGCTCCAATTGACACTTTGGCAAGGGGTATAGTAGACAAAATCTGCAGGTTGTTCAGGCACAAAACAAGGGCAAATTTGGAAAGAAACGAGTGACTTTCGCTTTGGATTTGGTGAGTGGCAGTGATCTCTCAAAGCCTGCTGTGACAGGAGAGATAGAGCCACGTCACGTCGTATAGCAGTGATGAGCTGTACGGAACACCTCAGGTGGGGTGTGTGCCATGCTGGTTTAGTGATGGCAGTAACAAAGCATTCCTAGAGGGGATGTGGGTCATGCGTGTATAGCAGCAATGAGCTGTACGGACACCCCAGGTGGAGGGTGTGCGCCATTCTGGTTTAGTGATGGCGGTAACAAAAGCATCCTTGGAGGGGATGTGGGCCATGCTATAAGGTGTGGTGGACACACAAAGACTGGTGATTGCAGAGAGACATCATCAACGGTTTTCTTCAAGGTGGTTTGCAGAATTCAAGCCAAAGTGAAGATTGTTGGGTTTGGGAGTCTTGTATTCTGTGGGCTCATATAATTATGATTTTTGTTGTATTTATAATTGAAACAGGGTTTGAGTTAATTACTAGTAATGAGTTAAACTTGTAATTACATTGGGATTAGGGTTCTAGGTTTCCCTATAAATAGTCTCTGTGGGATAACCTATAGGCATCAATCTTTGTAGGAAATTGGAGAATCAATCCCTGTAGCGAATTGGGATACCCATCCTGATAAGGATAGAGGGCAGCAAATGGTAGCACTTTGTGGGTGTGAGAGTGGTGTGAGGTTTCCTGGAACAGTGAAACTCTTTTTCTCTCTAGTGGACGTAAGCATGGTTTTGCCGAACCACGTTAAATTTCCCTTGTGTGCTTTGCTTGTGTTCTTCTCCGTTTGTGGTTGTGCATCCATTATCCCTAACAAGTGCATGCACTTCTTCTCTATTCACAGGTTTGACGCTTCAACTTGTTTGAATTGATCCACTCTCACGTGAGATGAAGAAAAGTCTTCTACCCCAAAACAAAAAAAATAAAAAAGCAATTATCTTTTCTATTCTTTTTAATGTTGAATATGTATTGCATGAAAGTTTATTGCTTTTTTTATTAAATTAATTATTTATTTGTGGTTGATTTGAATTTATTAAGTTTATTACGTATTAAAATTAACGCTTTCGTTAATATTATTCTATTTTTTTTTTGTATATATATATATATATATATATATATTTGTATTGTTGTTTTAATTTACCTATATTTTGTGGAAAAAATATCATTATCAATAATTTGCCTTTTTTGTCAAATATGTGTGGGCCCCACAAAATATATGTGGGCTTTTTAATTAGGAATGAAATTTTGAATAGCTAATAAGATTTTTTTTTCAAAAATTTCCTTAACCCCGTTTATAGAAAGAGAAGAGAATAAATAGGAAGACAATAAGAGAGAAGAGAGTGAGAATAAAGGATTGAGGAGTTAGTTTTTAATTAGGAATGAAATTTTGAATACAGATTTTTTTTTAAAAATTTTTTTAACCACGTTTATAGAAAGAGAAGAGAATAAATAAGAAGAAAATATGAGAGAAGAGAGGAGAGAATAAATAGGGATTGAGGAACTAGTTTTTAATTAGGAATGACGTCTACACCCATTATTTTACCATTGAAAATTGTTCTCAACATTGTGGGGGAGGGCAAATAGTGACATTTCACATGTGGGAAGAGAAAAAACAAGAAAAAAATAAAGAAAATTTATATAAAAACTAGAAAAAAATAAAGGAATTAGTACTGTTTTCTAAAAATCCGGAGGGGACCATGGCCCCCCTCGGCCCCTCTACAGGTCCGCCCCTGAATACACCCTTAATGCGTTCTTTTTCTTTTTTAATGTTGAATATGTATTGCATGACAGTTTATTGTTGTTTTTTTCTTAAATTAATTATTTTTTATAAGGGGGGCCAAATAGTGACATTTCACATGTGGGAAGAGAAAAAATGAGAAAAATTAAGGAAATTTATATAAAAACTATAAAAAAAATAAAGGAATTAGTACTATTTTCTAAAATCCGGCGGGACCATGGCTTCCTCGGCCCCTCTACAGGTCCGCCCCTGAATACACGCTTAATGCGTTCTTTTTTTCTTTTTTTTTTAATGTTGAAGATGTATTGCATGAAAGTTTATTACTGTTTTTTATTAAATTAATTATTTTTATTTGTGGTTGATTTGAATTTTAGAGAGAATACGGGATCAAAACAAGACCCAAAAAGAACAAAAAATGCTAACCAGAAAAAAGAGCAGAATCTTGAAGGTAGTTTGAGTTTCACGCTTAATACTTGAATACATGCTTAATGCTTTCTAATTTCTATATATATATATATATATATATATATATATATATATATATATATATATATATAATATATATATATATATATATATATATATATATATATATATATATATATATATATATATATATATATATATATATATATATATATATATATATATATATATATATATATATATATATATATATATATATATATATATATATATATATTATTAATGTTGAAGATGTATTGCATGAAAGTTTATTGCTGTTTTTTTATTAAATTAATTATTTTTATTTGTGGTTGATTTGAATTTTAGAGAAAATACGGAGTCAAAACAAGACCCAAAAAGAACAAAAATTGCTAACCAGAAAAAAGAGCAGAATCTTGAAGGTAGCTTGAGTTTCACGCTTAATACTTAAATACACGCTTAATGCTTTCTATTTCGTTATCTTTTTTTTTTTTAATGTTGAATATGTATTGCATGAAAGTTTATTGTTGTTTTCTTATTAAATTAATTATTTTTATTTGTGGTTGATTTGAATTTATTAAGTTTATTACGTATTAAAATGCTTGAATGCATGCTTAATGCTTTCTAATTTTTATTTTTATTTTTTAATGTTGAATTCGTATTGCATGAAAATTTATTATTTGTTTGGGTAATTTTCATCTGGACCCCCTAAGGTTTGGTCCATGTCACTTTTAGTCCGAAAAAAGTTTCCATTTGCATGTGGCTCCCCTGAGATTTCTAATAACAACAACAACAACAATAAGCCTTTTCCCAACTAAATGGGGTCGGCTACATGGATTCTTGCTCTCTAATCGGTTCTGTTCAAGGCCATGCTAGATACAAGGCCTAAGCTATACATATCATTTCTCACCACTTCTCCTAAGGTTATCTTAGGTCTACCCCTAGCTCTTCTAGTTCCTTCAATATGGATTATATCACTTCTCCGAACAGGAGCATTTATAGGTCTCCGTTGAACGTGGCCGTGCCACCTCAAACGACTTTCTCTAAGCTTATCACTTATGGGAGCAACTCCCAGACCAACTCTAATATGATCGTTTCTTATCTTATCCATCCTAGTTTTGCCACTCATCCATCTTAGCATCCTCATTTCTGCTACACTGAGTTTATCTATATGATTCTTTTTAACAGCCCAACACTCTGCACCGTACATCATAGCTGGTCGGACAACGGTCCTATAAAATTTTCCTTTAAGCTTTAATGGAATACGCCGATCACATAAGACCCCGGATGCACCTCTCCACTTCATCCCCTGAGATTTCTAAAAAGGACTAATTAAGGACAAATCATAAATTTGATGACCAAAATACCCTTAATTTTTTTTATTTTATATTAAGTGTCTTAAGATTTCAAATTTACAAACTTATATGCTTGGATGCAACTTTACTCTTCCATTCGAACTTTGCCCAAGAAACACAAACTCTGTCATGTTATTTAATCAATTAATAAGATTCAGATATAGAGAGAGTGGAAGAAGATTGAAAATACGAGAGCAGCAAAGACGGTGCCTTCTTGCGATCAAAGACAACAAAACCAAGGTTTCCATCGAGTTCCTTAATGAAGGTCCATTGTCTCGAAGAGTGCGGTAAGCCTCAATCACCAGTATGCACCTCATTAGCATTCTTAGACAATCCATACTGCTTGATCAAACCTCAGAGATTGTTCAAGCTCCCAAGAAACACACAATATATCTCATCATATCCATAGAACAACCTGCAATTTCGATTTAATAAGCTGTTCGTTTTCAAATCGATCTAAACTCGAAGAAAGAAATCAAACAGAATGAATGAATGAATTCAACACCTTTGGTTAGTGAGAGAGTATATTCGATCAGGAAGAACGTAAGCTACAACCGCATCACTGTTGAAGGACATGGAGAAAGCATTATCTGGATGAGAAAGATGAAATCCTTGAGAACCTCCTCAGGAAACTTCAGTCTTTTAGCCCTCTTAGATGAAACAGGGCTGTTCAGCTCCTCTGTTCAGGAATAAAAAGATTCTTATACAAACCTTAGAAGCCGGAAGGATCATAATCCAAAGGGTTGTTTTCAACGACAAATTGAATATTGGCTCAACAAAGGGATTGAAGACCCAGGATCCTGCACTGTCGTCATCGTTGTCGTCGATCGCTGGCGGATTCCAGGGCAGAAGATGGCGGAGAAATCAGCCGGTACTTCCATGCTGGTGGAGGATGAAAAGAGGAAGGGAAGACCGGCAAGGGAAGGAAAAGGATCACCCCACTATCAGAAAAACTGTTGGAGTAGGTGAAAAAGGGATTAGCCGGGTTTTCATATTCTTCAAGAAAACCGCCATTGCAGTCTGGACAGGCAAGTTCAGTGGTGGCAGAAGGGTTTATCGACACGGTATGTTCTGGTGGCAAAAATAGAGCTGAGATCGGGGTGCGCCACCACTGGTTGTTCCGCCAGATATTCCGGCAAATGAGTAAGAAACGTTTTAGGGAGAAGAAGAGTTTGATCACCTAACAGAGAGTGAATCCACACTTATTTGATTTTATATTCAAAGGTTTAATAATTCATAAATTTATGCAAATAATCCACTCTTTTGATTTTCACCGTTAGATATAATTATGAAGACAAGATGCAAATCTTACGGTAGAATAAATAAGAGGGTATTTTGGTCATAAAAATTACAATTTATCCTTAATTGATCTTATTAGATACCTCGGGGAGGGCAGATGCAAAGTGTCTATTTATGTGGACTAAAAGTGACATAGACCAAACCTCAGGGTCCAGATGAAAATTACCCTTTTTTTATTATTAAATTAATTATTTTTATTTGTGGTTGATTTGAATTTATTAAGTTTATTACGTCTCACATATTTCACATACATAATCAGTCAAAGAATATTATGAAATGGGCATAAGAGTATATTATGTCAGCAAGAATTTTTTTCATAATAGCTTCAATGATTGTAGACTCACCTCTTCGGAATTATGATGAAGGAGATTTAATATCTTTTCTACCCTGAATTAGTTTTCCATGGTGCCTTATCCAATTTGCTTTTGAATATGCATGGTCAATGATTTGAAAAGGATATCTTTCCTTGAAGAGCCAATGACAAAACAGTATTAGAAATCTCCTAGCAGGTGACTCTACGATCCCAAGAAAAAGGGTTTAATAATAATAATCATAGAAACTTCATGTAGGTTACCATCTATTTAGAACCTTGATTAATCATATGGGGTTGAAATTTGACCACCTTATGTATTGAGACCTATATAAGATTAACATGTCACTTAAGTTTTTACCAAAATAATCATGCCATTTAGATTTTGTCTTTCTTCCTACAAAATTTAACCTCTAGTACGAATTTGTTTGATCAACTAAAGACTCACTAAGTTTGAGTTCTTTCTTTTGAGAGGCTCTTCCAGTGAGTGGTTAATGAGTTATAGGATTCAATTACGTGATATATTTTACTTTAAGAGTACTCACTAAATTTATCCTAATCTTTAAATCAAACTACTTCAGATCGATAATTGAATTAGGGAGAGAGTAAATTTGTAATTATCAGCAAAGATAGACTCAATCAATAAAGAGCGACTATTCTAAGCTGGAATCATTTTTCTTTAGAATTGTCAAAATTAATAAAATTTGTTTCAATTAAACATAAAATCTGATTTCAATATCACTTGAAATTAATGAAAATAACACATCATACACATTGAATTTCTAATGAAAGTAACACATTGAATTTCTCTCTAATCCCTCTAAAGAATTTATGACATTCAAGGCATATTAGTAAGAGTCAATTCCCCACCATCTAATGGGTACTATAGGTGACGTTGTGAGTCTTGTGACATTGATTTTGATACATATATGTCATTAAAGAAAATCTAAATCCTTTAACACAGTTGTGTTCATAAGTTCATTTGCTATCTAGTTTTGGTCTCTCTTGTGAGGTAGGGCCCTTGTCCTTAGACAGATTTATAAAAATAAAATTGTTCAATTTATTTATTGAGTTTGAAAAACATGATACAGCTCAAGTACAGACTTCGAGAAAGAAAATAATGACACTTATCCTTATGACTAACACTAGTAGTAGTCATACAAATTAAATTTGCATGTTGTGACTAATAAAAACATTTATTTTAGGGTTTTGATGATTATTTGGATGGATTACGTAGTCCTGCGAGACAGACGAGCTCGCAATGGGGTTCTCATCACAGCTGTGAACTCCTGCTTCTCTTCCATGTCAAGCTCCTCTCCCTCCACAGGTTCCCATTTGTAATTCCAGATCATGTTTGCCACAAAGTACTCCAAATGGAGGGTCCCTAACCCTAGCCCAGGACAAATCCTTCTCCCTGCACTGAAGGGCATCATCTTAATTCCCCTGCTCCCTGTGATATCAATTGCTTCTGCTCCATCGCCCAAGTGCCTCTCTGGAATAAACTCCATGGAATCTTTCCAAGCTTCTGGGTCTCGTCCCATGGCTGCCACCATAAAATTCACGACTGCATTCTTGGGTATGAGATAGCCATCCAAAACAATGTCTTCCGTGACGCTATGTGGCAGCACGTAGGGGCTTGGTGGGTGTAGCCTCAGGCCTTCCATTATCACAGCCTTTAGATATCTCATCTTGGGTAGATCTTCTTCTCTAACCTCTCCTGTTGAACTCATCACAACCTCTTTGATCTCAGAGTAGAGCTTTTCTTGGATTCTTTGGTCCTTCACGAGGTACGCCATGGTCCATTGTAACACTGTTGCCGTTGTGTCACTGCCTGCATCAAGAATCTCAGAGATGAGAGTCACCATTTCTTCATCCGTCACCTTCCTTCCTCCCTCTTCTTTGATTTCAAAGTCCAACAGTGCATCCATGTAGCAGACGAAATTGTCATCACGGTTTTGCTTCTTAATCATCTCTTGTCGTCGTCTACGATCTTTGATGAGAGGAAGTAGAGCAGATTTTTGTTGACGACGCATGTCATGCATTTGACGAAAACGTTTTCTAAAGATGAACTTCCCCAATCTAGGGAACAGACCAAACACAACAAATCTTCTGAAATTTGCCAACTTTTCCCTCTCCATGTTTTCAATGTCTTTGATCACCTTGTCGTCAAGTTTCTCACCAAAACAAATGAAGAGCAACAAGCAAAACATGGCATATCGAAAGTGATCAACAACAGGGACTGGCTCGCCGGATTCAACATGGGATTGGAGCAGCGTGTCTAGTGTCTGAAACACCCACTTGCGAGTATGACCGAAAGACTTGTATCGAGAAGGGGCAAGAACCTCGGAGGCGAGGTTGCGGCGGAGGTAGCGCCAGCGGTTGCCGGAGGAGGAACCGACATCGGTATGGGTGTCGTCGAGGATGGAGCTTGGGGTGACAGCTCCTGGGCGGAAGCTAAAAGCTGCACCATTTTGGATGAGAGCTTTATGGGCTAATGAAGGGCTTCTAATGAATATGTTGACGCTGGAGCCAACACGGAAGGTGATGATGGGGCCATATTTGTTCACAAGGTCACGGAGAAGTGTCTCAAAATCACATTTCATTAGCTTAATGAATATGAAGATGTTGCCCAGCATGGGAACTGCTAGAGGGCCTGGTGGCAATGAAGGGGGTTGGTTCTTCTTGGCTTTGGCCAATTTGTTTCGAGACAAGAACAATTTGGTGGCTAAGGTACAAATGCACAAAGAGAGAAGGATCATCATAAACCATGATAACTCCATATTGGACTCAACAGATCGAAGAACTAGGAAAATGGAACTTGGAACTTGTGTTGACAAGAGTACGTAGAATTCAGTTTAAACTTAAGAAAACAACATAAGGCAAAGATGTAAGAAACTACTGCAGTAAATTAAGCTTTCCTTCAGATTGGTTGTGCATGGAATTGCACTTCTCGAGCATATTTATAGAACTCCTGCATGATTTGCAGCTAACCTCATTGCCTCCGCTTCTTCTCTATCCACAGGTTTTGACGCTTCAACTGGTTTGAATTGAATTCCACTCTGACGTGCATGAGATGAAGAAAAGTCTTCTACCCCAAAAAACAAGAGAGATGAAGAAAAGTCATAGATAGGTTACCTTAGCTAGCTAATCAGGGCAACACCATCTGTCCTCGATGAATTTAATAATAGAAACTCATGCATGCTCCTGGTCATCCCCATGCCTTTCTATATTCATGTTTGGCTCCTCATATTTATGGAAGCCACCGTTTTCATTTATGCTCATACTCAACGAATGCTTACTCATTTAAAGAATAGTTTATTTATTTAATCATATACGTGTTTAAAACCATATAGAATTCACTATATTAACTTTGTGAGTATTTGTTATGGGTCTCAAACTTAGGAATTAAGACGAGGGTTGGCATATCATGTCTATAGTTGACATATATAAAAAAAAATCTAGGTAAACCACTTGTATATGAATTCAACGATTGTGCATGATTTTCTATATCATTCATGAAATCTTTAGTGATGATTCTTGTAGCTACTTATAAACGTAAAGCCTATTTACTAAATATTTCTCTCAATTGTTGCTACTTATAGCATCCTTCTATTTACAATTAGGAATTGTAGATAGATATTCTTTATTTTCTGCCCAATTTCTTTGCTCCTTTAGATATATCAATGGCATATCTTACACTCTTAAGCTGTTGTATGCAATTCTTTATCGAACAATTTGAACGTCTTTGGCTCCACCAGGTTATGGTTGCATCTGTAACATGGAAGACATTGAAAGCCATATAATTCAGGGAGATCTTTATTCTAGTCGCATTCAATCCATCCTCCCGCAAGGTGTGAGTCACATCTAATAACAACCCTGTTTGTCTATTGTGTAGGAGTATAGCTTTACACCCTGTTAGCACCAAACAAAGACAACCCTTTTAGAATTCCATCCACGATACAAATCATTGTAAATTCTTAATTTGAAAGGCAGTTTTTGAAAATAAGACATGATTTCATTACCTTTGCTACTCTTTTTTTCGCTAAAAGGATCATTTGTATTAGAAAGCGAAAAGAAAATTTACAAACATACAATGAAAGAGCCATCCCTCAAACCTGCAACATCAGTTGCCCCCAAATACACCCAACCTAATTGGATCTAACTCACATAATTATAAATAACAAACCAAATGTGAAACGAGAACAATCAGAAGCCTCTAAATCAAGTTCACTCCTTATCAATAATGTCCAGAGTATATTTATAGCAGAAGAACCCCGTCTTGCCGCCCAATTTGCCAAAAAATCAGCCGCCTAATTATTTTCCCTATAACAATGTGATATTTCCAAGGATGACTGTCAAGAAAAAAATCAACACCTCTCCAGTGCTGCAAGAAAAATCATAGAATCTTCCTTTGCTAAATTAAAACCACAACTGCCACTGAATCACATTCTATCCATAAACGTTGAATATCTAACTTTTCTGGGCACTTTATACCTTGCATCAGGGCCTCCATTTTAGCCTCAAAATTATTTTTGATACTTAAATAGGTGCTGAAATTTAACAGATCAGCTCATGATTTATCCCTAAACAAACCACCTGCCCCAGCTATACCAGAATTGCCCAACGAACAACCATCAACATTTAACTTAACCTACCCTATAGAAGGAGAGACCTAGAAATTCCTTGAGGAGGAGAAGTACTCTTAATAGAAAATTTCAAACCCTTCACTTGCGATTTAACAAACACCACCGGAGGGACCTTTCTGCTGTCAAGAAAATAATCATGATAACTGAGATCAAAGGAAATCTAACGCAAAACTCAATCTTTAAACAGACGCACCTCCTCATATCGATATTTACAAGCAAACCACAGATAATATAATAGCAAGAAGCATCTATGAAACCACATATTACCTAAAGGCAACGACTTACCCTGCAGACACCACCACTTATAACTATCTTGAAGAAAAGAAGAGGGCTTCCAACTGAAACCGAACGAAGAACACAAAGCCTCCCAACAGCTGTGAGCAAAAGAGCAAATAATAAAAATATGCGAAATATCCTCTAGACACATACCACATCGTGAAACCAAAGAGATTCCTTTGGACATATTTGCATCAAATGGGATCTTTCCATGGAAAACCCCCAACAAAAAATCTGCTACCTAGGAAATAATTCCAATTTCCAAATCTTCTTCGCCCAATCCACAACCACACCCTTTTTCCTGTGCATATCCCAGGTTGATTTCATTGAAAACTCTCCCTGAATAGTATCAATCCAATGACAAATATTTTCGTGAAAACTAGTAGGAAGATGGATAAGACTGACAAACTCTAGAATTTCTTTTAAACGAAGAGATTGCACCCCTATAAAACACCACTATCGATCAAGAAAGCAGTCCGCCACTTTAAGGTTCAACTTGTCCTGCCAAAAAGAGAGGAACCTCCAAATGAGCAGTAGCAGTAAAGTCTCCTAACCGAAGATATTTCCAAAAATTTATTTTTGTCCCATCACCCACTGTCCATCTCTCATGAGAAGCAACAAAATGCCAAACAATTTTCAAACAAAAAAGAATTGAAGAACGAACCCTAGATTTCGCAAATTTCCCTTATCATTGATCAACTTTCCTCTCAAAAATCTTGAAAAGAAAGATTTACTATGTTTTATTTGCCAGGCCAACCGACAGAGACAAGCAAAATTGACATCTTGCAAACGACGAAGACCCAACCCGCCTTCACATTTCGGAGCACACACAGATTCCCATTTGACAGTAATTTTCTTTACTGACTCTATATTATCAGTCTAGATAAAGTTATGCATCCATGCTTCAGCTTGCTTTATAATAGTTCTTGGCCACCAATATACTAAAAAATTATGAATAGGCATACTAGAGACAACTGAGCGAACAAGTTCCACTCTTCCTGCCATAGATAGGAGCTTCCCTTTTCAACCAAGAAGGCAACTTTTGATTTTATCAAGCACAGGCAGCAGCCTAGATCAAGTCACTTTTCCCTTTAAAAATATCAATACCAAGATACTTTATAAAGAAAGAAGTTGTTGAGACATGAAGAAGTTTTGAAATTTTATGCCTCCTATGAGGAGCAACTTTGCTAAGAAAGAGTTTACCTTGTCAAAGTTGAAATGTTGATTAGAGAAATCTTGGTATTTTTCAAAAAATTCCACTAATCCCTTAACATATTGCAAAGAAGCATTTGCAAAAATAAAAATAGGAATAATTATTGCTGCCCCCTTGTACTTTGATTTTATTACTACTTTATCCCCTGTACTTTTTAAAATTGTTTATCCAACCTTTAACTTTGTCTACAATTACTAATGCCCCCCTACCGTTAAACTCCGTTAGTTTACTGATGATGTGGCATCTATATATTTATTCAAAATCCAAAAAATAACCGCGCAATTATCTTTTTACTTATTTACTTTTTTGTCAAGTTATAATACTACCCTTAATTAACTATGGGAAAAAATTAACTTCAAATTCACTTTTCTTTTTAAAAATAAACCACCGAATAAAGGAAAGATATGATTTTTCTTCTCTAAAAAGAAATCACCAAATAAAGGAATGTAATTAAATAAAACTTAAAATGTAAACTAAAATATTAAGAAATATCAAATTTAATTCAAAGTTAGAAATTGAAAATCACCTAATATATGCTGACCATAATATATATTACCAAATTTTCTATCAATTAGCATCTTATATGCTAATTTGTTTGTAAAATTTCCATCATGGTGATAATGAAAAAAATTAAGTGGAATGTGAAAGTTTCAACAACCATAAGTATGTGGTCCCACCAAATCTAAAACTAATTCTAAAATATAAGATTTTAAGGATATAACTGACATCCAATATAGTTTCTATAAATGAGGGTAATGCAATAGTTCTGACTTCTTAATTCTAAGGGCAAAATAGACATTTCATATTTGATGTTAACAGCCACTTAACACCGTTAGAAATGAGGAGGGCAATAGTAATTTCACAAAGAATAGGGTTTGATTAGTAATAAAACCAAAGTATAAAGGCAATAGTAATTATCCCATAAAAATATCATCAACATATAACCAAAAGGAAGGCACTTCCAAACCCCTAGGACCAGGCAAAGCCTTAAGTTGCCCTAACTTCATCATCATGCGAAGACCTCTACACAACACTTCTTCTGCTGAAAAAAAAAGAGAAGAGGGGAGATGGGATCACCTTGACGCAACCCCCTCTCAACACCAAAAAAATCCCACAGGACCCCCATTCAATAGAATATAAATTCTAGAAGAGCACATCTCATGAATCCTGATGAGCACATTTATGTGTGAAATCTTAGGCATAAAGCATGCATTTTATACACTTAGAGTGGGACTACCTTGGGTTTTATGTTGTTTTTGCAGATTTTATGAATTTTTAGAACTTGAGCAAATATCTGGAGTTTTAGGTATTAAACATGCGATTTTACACGTCAAGAGGTCCGTTCAAATTCTCAATGTGAAAGTGGGCCTGATTAGGAGCATGATGGGCTAGAGATGCAATTATGGGCCAACTCCAAAATATCTAATAAAATTATATTAGGATTTTTATTTTATTTTTCTTTATTGTAATTGAAATAATGTATGGGGCCCACAAGTAGTCATAGACTAGGATTTTCTATTTTTTTTTAGAAGATTTTATTTTATATTTTATTTATTTCTCTAATTAGTTTTCTCTCTCTCTCTCTCTTCCCACTTTCTATTCTTTTCACTTTTATTCTTTTTTTTTTAATTAACCCAAAATCGTTTTTTCTAAAAATATGGATTTTTTTTCCGGTAAATGGCGCTTTATATTATAATAATAGATATATTTAATACATTATAAATTTAAGTATGGTAATAAATATGACCATTCCGGTCAGCATCAGTGATCGCACTGAGCTCATCCGGTAGGTAGGAAACCAAATAAGAGATCTTTGTTTCAATCATGACATGACTTGCAAGATAATCAGCAGCAGCATTAACTTCGCGCAAGTGATGAATGAAAACACATTGGCGGAATCAAACACGAAGCCCCCAAATCTCTTCCAACAAATCACGAACTAACCATGTTGTACAAAGGGGATCATTAATGTGATTAATTGCTTGCAAAGAGTCACTCCGTACCTCCACATCGACATATTGTCATTCCCACGCAGCTCTGAGGCCCACAATAATCGCCGTTAATTCCGTTCGAAGCACACTATTAGTGGTAAGCCCTCCGGCTATGGCAAAAAGGACTTCGCCATGACAATTTCGTCCTAAGGTTCCGTACCCTCCACGCTGTCCTACCAAGGAGCCATCACAATTAATCGCAACCCAACCTTCAAACGGTCTGTTCCAAATTAAAGGCCGCTCCACAGAATGGTTGAAGATGACCTCAATATTCCATGAGTCAAAAAAATGACGATGTAATGGTGTGTCTTCCACGCGATGGCATGATGGGGAGAAACGAGCACAAATATCACTGATGACATGGTGTAAAAATATGGATTTTTCTTCCTTCTTTCCTTCTTCCACTATTTCTCCACGTTAAAGTCAGTTTTTATTTATTTTTATTTAATTTCTCCACTTTCCCTCTTCACATGCTTCTATTTTTTTTTTATTTCTCTCTCTCTCTCTCTCTCTCTCTCTCTCTCTCTCTCTCTCTCTCTCTCTCTCTCTCTCTCTCTCTCTCTCTCTCTCTCTCATTTTTAACGAATTTTGCTCTTTCTTTATTTGTTTTTTTTCTTATTCTAATTTACTATTATTATTATTATTATTATTATTATTATTATTATTATTATTATTATTATTATTATTATTATTATTATTATTATTATTATTATTATTATTATTATTATTATTATTTTATTTTATTTTATTTCCTTGTTTGTAAATTATTCTCTTTTTCCTATAAATATTACCTCCCTTTTAAGTCTAGACACTTTATTTTCTCTTTAGTTTATTTTAGTCTTGCACCTTCTATTCTCTTTGTCTTGCTCTAGGTTTTCTTTAGTTCTTTGATTATTTTGTGGGATCTAGTTTTTTAGATTGAAAGTTTATGAATATTGAAATTGTGTAATTTATTTTATGCAAGTGTAATTCCTTTAGTTTTATCAATGCAATTTTAAGTTCAAGTTCAAATTCAAGTTTCAAGTTTGAGGATTCACTTTCTCTCTGGGTCTAGCAATTGCAGATCTAGATTATTCTAGATCTGGTTGTTAGGGTTGGTTGAGATTCGAACCGTTTATTCATGTTTTGTTTGGAAGATGCAAGTAAGATTCTTCAATAATCTTCTCTCCCCCTTCCATTCTCGCTTCTATATACCCCTCCATATTCTTAATTTAGGATTTAAATTTCAGCATTTATTATTCTTCTCCCTTCCCCTTGGGTCCTTGATCAAAGATGCCTACAATCGTGCATTTCTTTGGTTAAGGTTCCCTTTTGCTTTTATTGCTTTGTTTATTGCTTTGTTATTTACTTTCTATTATTTCCTTTCTGCAATTTCTTTTTCTCTAATATCCTTTCCCCCGATCGGTCGACTGTAACCTACGGCAAAGGGTCCACGGTCAAAGTCATTATTATTATACTCTCCTTCCCTCGATCCAGAGCTGACATTCGAATCACTTCCCTTTTTATTTTTATTATTCGCATTATTTTTCCTGTCTTTTATTTATGCGTTGGTTATGTTTGCTTTATTTTTTTGTCTTAATTCGATTGCATTAGATGCATGGATTATGATTGTTAATTAGTTAACAAAATTGAATCATTTCACTCTCGCATTACCATTAAGAAATTGAATCCTAAGTGGCACATCTCTTTAAGATCGACCCGTTAGCTACACGATACTGTGCGCTTGCGGTTACTTTATTTTGCTTTCTTTCTTTTTTTCTTTGGTCAATTCTCTCACCTCTTTCATTGCTTACAAAATAGCATTCTTTTTTGTTTCTGTTACTACTTTCTTCTAATTTTCTCCTTAGGGTGTGGAATTTTTCGTTAGGGGCTTATAGTGCATCAACTTTGTTTTGATTGAGGAACCCATATCTAATTAGGGTTTTTTATTGAGGACCTTCTGTTACCGCAAATTGCAGTAGTCAATCTTTCGGAGAACAAAAGAATAGAAAAAAAATCCCGATCCCATAATTTATTTATTTTTTTATCGGCTTTAATCAAGTTCCAACTTGGGATTTAATTTTGTAAATTTGACATGTTCAGATTTTTGAATGTAAAATAAAAGGTCATAATTATAAGTATATTCTATCTTTTTATTAGAGCCGTTCGATCTAAGTTTTCCTACATAACGCAATCAAGGATATAAGGGTACATTGGTCATAAAAATAATAATTTGTCCTTGGTTGTTTTTTTTTTTTGAAAATTACGAGAAGGCAAATGCAAAATGCCATTTTTTTTTCTCTCCCTCTCTTTTTTTTTTTTTTTTTTTTTTTTTTTGAAAAATGATTTAAATCAAACCTTAAGGGGTCTAAAGAAAACTATTCAAGATATTAACTTGGTTTTCGAAATCTGAATAGGAATCTGCCATGGTTGGTCTAGACATGGTGGAAAATGATCCAAAACTAAGTTGATATTTATTGGATGGATAAAGCTAGCAGGTCACAAAATTACCCCAAACAAGTTTTGTGTTACCAATTTAAGTGCTCAAATGAAATTTATCACATAAGACCCATCTCTAGTGCAAAGTAGATAGGGCGTAAACACATGATATATATGGAAACCAAGCCAAGACCAGCTTAATTATGCATACCTCGATGACATTCTCAGCATAACTTTTTATATAATATAATTTAAATATACCATTAGTAAGAGTTGAGTTCATGACCTTTTCTAAATGAGCAACACTTTGATGGTAATTATTTTTTGTTGTAAAGTTCTAGATATAACTATCATGTTTTTATCATAAAGAAAAGTTTTAGATATAATTATAGATCGAAGCACATTCTGTGTTGCAAATCCTGAGTTCTTCTATGATTTTTGGGTGAAGAAGCTTTTCGATTTGGAAGGCGGTTCATTCTCCACCTTAGCAGTTGCAAAGGAGATAGAAGTGTTCCGACCAGTGATTGTAGGACTCTCTTCCTTTAACTTTATAGGTTGAAATCTCGTCGTCTTTGGAACCGGGATGATGACAAAACTATCTGTCTCAGAAAATCATATCATACTACTAGTATAAAAGCATGAATTAAAAAGACGTGGCTATATTTCTCTTTTCCAAAATACCCTTGCTTATTTAATTCATTAGATCTTTAAATTATTTCAGGAAGATGTCTAAAATTGTAATTAGCATTCATAAATATAATATGAATTAACAAAAAAGTAATTAATTATTAATTGAGCACAAACTCAAATGACATGATTATATTTCTCTTTCCCAAAATACCATTGTCCATTCAATTCATTAGATCTTTAAATCATTTAAGAATGATGTTCATAATTATAATTATCACTCATAACGCAATATTAATTAATAAAAATAATATAATAATTATCATTAATTGATTGTTAATATATTTCTTTATATTTAAAAATCCCAATGTTTAAAACTACTTGAAGAATAGAGAGAGATTTGTTAATGAAATCTCTTATGAGTATGAACTTTGAATGCATTTAATTTTGGGTTGAAATTAGTTAAAATTTTAACATGTGAATGGGAACAAGTTGATCTTTAGTCTCCTCATTCTACTCATAAATCTCTATTCAAATCTCCACCCATCACTCAGTTACCACCTCCAGATGGTTAAGTCATTGTTATCTATGGGTCGGCCTTGATGATCGCGAGGAGTATCATTTAGTAGTTTGAGATCATAGCTAGGGGAGGGGTTTTGTTCGAATTTTTAGCTGCAAGCAGCCAACAGTCAAGATTCTACCATGTCATCAAATTTATATTTAATCGTCCAGATTAAAAACTCAAGGGTATTATAAGAAATTATAATTATTTTGTTTGCATTTTAAGGGTTTTAGAATTTATAAATTTACAAACTCAACCCCTGGGAGGTAGCCGAATCTAAACCCCAACAAAAGACTGATTCTCGCAATCGAAATCTCCGCCGGCAGCTGATACCCGACAAATGAGAATGCATTCCTCGTGAAGACTATCCACTACTCAAATGTAGGGTTTACGTGGTTAACATAATTAAAATGCATTCTTCATTAGACTATCCACTACTCTATTAATTTGTGGATCTGGACATATTGGACCACCCCCATTGATGATCCTACCTAGCAAAACCTGAATATCCTCAATCACAGGGGAAAGAAGGTTGGCCACCAACTTGAGAAGACATGGTTGAGTCGGCTTTGGCTATCAAGGACTACACTTAAAATTTGAGATGATTGACTTCACTTCTAATTGCTAGCCTCATCAAACCTTGGATTTTGCTTTAGCCCTGCGCAATAAATGCATAGGACACAGCCCAAAAAGTGCATTCATCGGATTGATTTCGGATTCTCGGTCAAGATTTTTTTATCTCACTCGTTGAAAAACAAGCAGTTAGATCGAGATCTGACAACAACAAATGGGGTTGGACAAGTTTTGCACATTTATTGTGTAGGATTGAAGCTCGATCCTCAAACCTTCTCCAAGTACTACTGACAAAATTTGGATCACCGTCCATCTTTTACTCTTGTGGTTGGAATACCTACAACAATCAACGTCGTGGTTGTAAGTGCTATCCAACCTGGTGGTTCCAAGTTGCTTCCTTTAGCATTGCATATTGTACCTCTATACTATTATTAGAGTTAGGCATATAGAGTTAGAGTTAGGTACTTCTCTTTTTAATGTATCATTTCTAGAGAAGTAGTTTTTCATTTGGATTCCCGGAGGTTTGGTACGTTCAAGTCATTTTTTTTTTCTTTTTGATAAATAGTTTAAAAAATTAATTAAGGACATATTATTAATTTTAAGATTAAAATACCTTAATAAATTTTCAATTTTCTTTTTTAAGTAATAGTATGCTAAATTATTGATACCTCATATTTCTGTTCAAAATCCAGAAAAAGTAAAGGGAAAGAAAACCAAAAGAATGTAAAGATATTTTCCTCATGAAAATGAAATTGTGTCTTTAAATCAAAAGAATAACCTATATCCTATCTGTTTGCTCATCCACCACATACTTAGAAATATCAACAAGCAACTTTCCATCCACCCGTGAATCAGGTGCCATGAGATGACTTCTCGCAAGGACAACAACGTTGTCATGCTGAAATAACCTTTGCCTAGTTGCTTTTCTTTTTCTTCCAATTATTAACGTGTCAACTAATTGTTTTTCCTTGTACACCCCTCCGTTCATATTGCTTCTTAATTACCATCTTGTGAAAGAAAAACCAATTAAGGGATGTGCATGGCACCGTAGCCTATGCCGTGTCACAGGCACAAACCTTGCATGCAAAACACGTTTGAAGTTAGGTAAGCAGTTGGTCTTCCTGCTCGAGAGCCACAACCGCACCACGGCGTACGAGACTTACTTTTTCCCCCTCAATTTGTAAATTCAACTTGCCGCCAGAAATACAGCAAACAAGCTTGCCGCTCAGGCATTTTAGACCTAAAAAAGAGAGAAACAAACATAAAGGAGTTAGGGAAGAGAGAAACGGAACCAAACACATCAAAAAGGTGGAAATAAAAAAACACACCTCAGGCTTTAGAATGAAAGAGAGACCGAAGGGTAGCAAGAAAGGCTACCTACAGTCTGTACCCTTGGCACTTGTAACCCATAAATAAAACATGTTATTTATCAAAAAAAATACATGCTATGAACCCATCTGTGGATTATGGTAACCAGAAATCTTAAAAGCACACGTCAATTAGCTCACCCTATAACTTGGATGTTGCACAATAATGAACAGTGTCCTAAAGCCTACGGTCAAGATTGAAACTTGCAGCTGAAGTTCGTCTCAACCACAAGTTTCGATCTACGACAGCATTGAAGCAATTCTATGCTATATATAGGGCGATTCTCCTCCTTTCATCCCTCACCACCCAAAGACCATCTTCAAGCTTTAGCATCTCCTTTAGAGTCATGGAAAACAACACCTCTAACATCTCCCCATTCCTTACCCTTCCATGGAGTGTTATTCCTGATTTGTACTAGTTTGGATTCGGTTTCTTGTTGTCACTTTGAGCTCATGTTGTAACTATTTTATCTTCTTTTCCTTTCAAACACCAAAAGAATGTGTCATGCACCCCTCATAGTCATATATATTATTATTTAGTAAAACCAGAGTGACTCCCGATAAAACCATAATGCTAAACAGTAATAATGAACTAACTAACTAGGTTTAGCACTTCAGCTTTTTAGGAGTTAGATCGACATAATTAGTTTGTATCTGGTTGGGTTTACGTACCAGATTTACTTCTCTCTATCAGCATGTAATCTTCTAAGTGAAAAACTTTAAGAGCTCCCGCACCAGCCTCCTCAGTCTTAGGGTTTTTTTTTTTTTTTTTTTTTGGCAAACACAGAAAAATAAAAGCATTCAAAGAAATAAGTCTGGGGAAATACTTCCAGTAGGAACATAATACAAAAGATCAAGTCCTCAAGGTGGTCGGATCCACCAAACCTTAGACATACCCAAACAAAGGGGCCCCCCAACCAAAAAATCTGCTGCAGTATTCTCTGCTCTAGAAATATGGAATACAACATAGTTATCAAACCCCAATAAAGAGTTCTTAATAAACTAAATTAAGTTGGAATAGTGCCAATCTAGAGCACTAAAATGATCATGTAGACTGGAGACCACAGCCTTACAATCAGAAAAGAGATTGATATTCTTGATCCCTATAGTAAAAGCCACTTGAAGGATGTCATATATCGCTTCCAACTCCACTTGCTGTGCAGATAAAGCCCAACCTGCTTTCATGCGAGCAGCTATAAAAGACCCAAAGGATGTCTTGATAAGCCCTCCACGACCACTACGAGAAGTTGTTGAATCCCATGAACCATTTGAGAAAATATGAAAGAAATTGATGTCATCAATATCTATCGTTTACGTATGCAAATGATTAAATAAAAGACTTGAAGCATGCAACATATGAGAGTCAATCACTCCAGTTGTGGCCAATGTCGAAGTAGTTTCGAAAAAACGACCATGAATATCCTGCACCAAACCATTTAGGGACCATAGAAACGTACTTAAACTAGGTGCAAACCCTTCAAACCAATAAACATTCATTGCCTTCCAAATTAGCCAAACTACTACACTCCAAATAGTATGCACCCATAAATTACCAGTAGTCCGATAAAAAAAAGTCAATGAAGTTCCACCAGTCCACAATGTCATGGCCTTGAAATAAATCTTAGGGTATTGTTGTACGAGGAAAAACAATGATGCGAATCTCTCTCTATCCAAATCAATATAGGAATATTTGATTGAATGAGTTATTTTAGTTTGTCGGTGGCTATCAGTAATTTCTCATAATCTTGTGCCTAAGCTTCTGAATCTCTTACATTTACATCCTTTATGTTTATAAATAATATGTTTACACCCCTTAACATTTATTCAATTATATTTTCACTTCTTATGTCTTGAATCATATAACCACTAGTTGTGCCCCCTACTTTTAGAATAATAGGGTTAGGCGATGAGTCAGCATGTATTGTATTTTTCAACTTTTCAATTTTACCCTTCTCTATTTCAAACCTTTAAATAAAAAAAATTAAAAAAAAATAAAAAAACCAAAAGTCTCCAATCTTTTACCAAAAAATTTCTTTCTCTAAGCAATTTCTTAAAAATTCTTTGAAAAAGGTGATTCACCCCAAAAATACTAACTTTTATATATTTATTTAAAACTTACATCAAGATTCACTAATGAAAATATGTCTTTTTATATTTAAAATAAGGGTGCTAGGCACAAGGGACGTTTGTAATACAATAAATTTCAAAGGGTGTAAATGTAATTGTCTACAATCACAAGAGATGAAGATGTAAATTGTTATTTTCTTAATAATGGCAATGATAATAAAATTGTTCAAAACTTTGAAGTCAGAATTGTTTTAAATAAATACATATATCGTGTAGAGTCCAAATCCTTTGTCCATTCAAGGTAACCATCGACGCCTCTCATCATACTTTTCTACTACACATTAAGAGGGAGGTCCATGAAGGAAACTTCTGTTGTGATGGGTAAAAGATCTAAACTTATGATTCTTTCTTCTTCTTCTTCTTTTTTTCTTTTTATTTTTCTTTCTTTCTTTTTTTCTTTTTCTTTTTTTTTCTTTTTTCTTTTCTTTCTTTCTTTCTTTTTTTCTCTTTTCTTTTCTTTCTTTCTTTCTTTCTTTCTTTCTTTTTTTCTTTCTTCCTTTTTGGGAGCCAATAAGGTTCATTCGGGCCAGCTTGTGAGCACCTTGACAATATCCTTAGGGGAGACGCCTTGGCAAGAGTAGAACCTATAACCTCTTTACTAAGAGGCATGAAACTTACTATTAGAGCAACTCTGCAATGAATCTAAACTCACAATTTATCATAAAAGAAAAGGGAAGAAGCTGGCTAATGAAAACTCCTACAATTTTTAGTTTTGGATAATTAAAAACTTTAACAACTATGAGTTCAGGGTGTGATATCTCGGTGAAGTTCGCCGGTTCACCCATTGGCGAACTTGGCAAAACCGGCGAATTTCGCCAACTTGTCGCCAATATTTCAGGTGGGAAATTCGGTTCGAGTGCCTTCTTCAGTTTCGCCTCATGAGGAGTTTGATCTGCAACATCGGCAACGTGAAATTCCAGCCGTCTTCTTCAGCTCCGGTGGACAGACGACTGTATTGGAAGATGACTCATCTTGCCCCCCTCATTCCCTGATGCTCACAGTGTATGGATCTAAGTAAGGCAAACAGATCTAGCAGAACAAGTTGTGGAGCCGAAACGGTAAAATGGAAAACAAGAGGACAAGAAAGGAAAAAAAAGCAGAGAGAAGAAGCAATCTCTCACAGTTCTTTCTTCCTCAAGTTCAGAAGTTGAACCAATTCTAGAGTTGGATTCCTGGAATGCTTCAATTCTCTATTTGATACGCAAACAGTGGGTTCAACTTGGGCGTGCCTTGTGCCTAGTTCGTTGATCCTCTGAGCCTGTTGGCATTTCGGTTGCCTAAACCACCGATTCAGACTCTCTTCTTTTTCTCACGCAGGATCACATCTTCTGCTGAAATGCTAAACTGGCGATGGCAGATTGTGCCGCCATAGATGGGGCAGCAAAGAATAGCGGAGGACAGTTCTTCTACATATGGTCTTACTATTGGATATGGGAGGGTTTAAATAGGAGTATTCATATCATTTTACTGCCTAAAGACATTATGATCATTTCTCAACTCACTTAATAGAATCTTAATTTTTTTATTAAAAAAATTAATAAAAGAATCTTAATTTAAAAACTAGCTATGAATAGCTTGTAATTTAGTAAGTAGGTGGTGACATGTAATTTAAGCCACTATGGTAAGAAATTCAAGTTTCACCCCTATTACAGTGGGTGACATGTAAAAACCTCAAAAAGTAACCCTAAAGAAGTATAATATTTCATATCTAAATGCATAGAAACCCGCTAGTTTTGCAGCTTCTCAAATTCAAATCTAAGAACGCCAGCGACAGTTTTTTTTCTTTTCTTTTTTAAATCCATACCCATCCATCATTGAATTCCCAGCCATTGATCTAACTCTCACAGTGACAATCTTTAGTTATTTTATTTTTTTAAGTTGATTTCAGTGGTTGAGAATATACACAATAGTTTGGTAGTTTAAGGACACCAATAACAAGTTTTTTTTTCTTTTCTTTTTTGAATTCATACTCATCCATTATTGAATTCCCAATACTATTTATCTAATTCTCATGGTGGCAATCTTTAGTTATTTTAATTACTAAGTTGATGTCAGTGGTTGAGAAGATACACAATAGTTGGTTGGGTAGTTTAAGTAGTAGGTTTGAGCTGAATGTAAACCAACTCAACTCAAAAGAAAATTGACTTGGTTTTAAAAAAAAAATCAAAAGTTTGAATTTTTGGAGGGTTTATGTGGAAGTCTGAGTAGATAATTTAAATAAATAAAGTAAAGTACAAAAAAGTGATAAAAAAATTATTCAATTAGTACGCCTATGACTTTGTGATTGTGATTCAAGAATGGTTCAATTTCAGTTTTGAAATCGACAACAACTTCCAAGTTACATCACAAGATTGCATGCGGTGCGGCGGCATAACTGCAATGGAACCTGATTTCTTGCAGAAATTTCTTTCTTTCTTTTTATTTTGATTTATTTCTAGTTCAAAATCTTTGACTTAATTCGTTATTCAATTTTTTTTCTTTTCCAGGTCAAATATCAGTTGTACAATTGGAGACTAATAAAAGTGAGTTTGGGGTTTTTGTTGGTCTAACATTATATACACCAAGTCAATGGTAAAATCTTAAAGAATCTATTCGAAGAAGAGAGATAATGAAGAATACATACAACAATATAGTGAGCTTAACTCTCTCTCTTTTTCGCTTTTTGCATTTTTCATTTTCTTTTTCACTTATTCTAGTATCTACAATCCTTTTTTTTTTTTTTTTTCTTTTCTTTATTAGTTAAAAAGTAAGAAAAAAATACTCAAAATAAAATATAAAAAAAATTCACCATTCTTTCAAAAGAGATTATAAGCATTTTCATTAGAGTTGGGAGATATAATTTTCAAATTTATTAATTGTTTCATATAGCCTGCACTCTCCTTAGATCTACAACATCAAAAGATATTCAGAAACGTATTCTAATTTTCTCTTTCTTTGTTTTCTTTCTCATTCATCTTAAACTTGAAATTCTCACATATTTTACATACAAAACCAGTCAAAGATTATTATGAAATGGGCATAAGAGTATTATGTCAGCAAGAAATATTTTTGTAATAGCTTCAATGATTGTAGACTCACCTCTTGGAAATTATGATGAAGGAGATTTAATATCTTTTCTACCCTGAATTAGTTTTCCATGGTGCCTTATCCTATTTGCTTATGAATATGCATGGTCAATGATTTGAAAAGGATATCTTTCCTTGAAGAGCTAATGACAAAACAACATTAGTAATCTCCTACCTGGTGACTCTACGATCCCAAGAAAAAGGGTTTAATAATAATAATCATAGAAACTTCATGTAGGTTACTATCTATTTAGAACCTTGATTAATCATATGGGGTTGAAATTTGACCACCTTATGTATTGAGACCTATATAAGATTAACATGTCACTTAAGTTTTTACAAAAATAATCATGCCATTTAAATTTTGTCTTTCTTTCTACAAAATTTAACCTCTAGTACGAATTTGTTTGATCAACTAAAAACTCACTAAGTTTGAATTCTTCCTTTTGAGAGGTTCTTCCAGTGAGTGGTTAATGAGTTATAGGATTCAATTACGTGATATATTTTACTCTAAGAGTACTCACTAAATTTATCCTAATCTTTAAATCAAACTACTTCAGATCGATAATTGAATTAGGGAGAGAGTCAATTTGTAATTATCAGCAAAGATAGACTCAATCAATAAAGAGCGACTATTCTAAGCTGGAATCATTTTTCTTTAGGATTGTCAAAATTAATAAAATTTGTTTCAATTAAACATAAAATCTGATTTCAATATCACTTGAAATTAATGAAAGTAACACATGAATTTCTAATGGAAGTAACACATTGAATTTCTCTCTAATTCCTATAAAGAATTTATGACATTCAAGGCATATTTGTAAGAGTCAATTCTCCACCATCTATTGGGTACTATAGGTGACGTTGTGACATTGATTTTGATACATAAAATGTCATTGAAGAAAATCTAAATCCTTAGCACAGTTGTGTTCATATGTTCACTTGCTATCGAGTTTTTGTCTCTCTTGTAAGGTAGGGCCCTGTCTTTAGACAGATTTATAAAAATAAAATTGTTCAATTTATTTATTGAGTTTGAAAAACATGATACAGCTAAAGTACAGACTTGGAGAAAGAAAATGATGACACTTATCCTTATGACTAACACTAGTACTACTCATACAAATTAAATTTGCATGTTGTGAGTCTTGTGACTAATAAAAACATTTATTTTAGGGTTTTGATGATTATTTGGATGGATTACGTAGTCCTGCGAGACAGACGAGCTCGCAATGGGGTTCTCATCACAGCTGTGAACTCCTGCTTCTCTTCCATGTCAAGCTCCTCTCCCTCCACAGGTTCCCATTTGTAATTCCAGATCATGTTTGCCACAAAGTACTCCAGATGGAGGGTCCCTAACCCTAGCCCAGGACAAATCCTTCTCCCTGCACTGAACGGCATCATCTTAATTCCCCTGCTCCCTGTGATATCAATTGCTTCTGCTCCATCACCCAAGTGCCTCTCTGGAATAAACTCCATGGAATCTTTCCAAGCTTCTGGGTCACGTCCCATGGCTGCCACCATAAAATTCACGACTGCATTCTTGGGTATGAGATAGCCATCCAAAACAATGTCTTCCGTGACGCTATGTGGCAGCACGTAGGGGCTTGGTGGGTGTAGCCTCAGGCCTTCCATTATCACAGCCTTTAGATATCTCATCTTGGGTAGATCTTCTTCTCTAACCTCTCCTGTTGAACTCATCACAACCTCTTTGATCTCAGAGTAGAGCTTTTCTTGGATTCTTTGGTCCTTCACGAGGTACGCCATGGTCCATTGTAACACTGTTGCCGTTGTGTCACTGCCTGCATCAAGAATCTCAGAGATGAGAGTCACCATTTCTTCATCCGTCACCTTCCTTCCTCCCTCTTCTTTGATTTCAAAGTCCAACAGTGCATCCATGTAGCAGACGAAATTGTCATCACGGTTTTGCTTCTTAATCATCTCTTGTCGTCGTCTACGATCTTTGATGAGAGGAAGTAGAGCGGATTTTTGTTGACGACGCATGTCATGCATTTGACGAAAACGTTTTCTAAAGATGAACTTCCCCAATCTAGGGAACAGACCAAACACAACAAATCTTCTGAAATTTGCCAACTTTTCCCTCTCCATGTTTTCAATGTCTTTGATCACCTTGTCATCAAGTTTCTCACCAAAACAAATGAAGAGCAACAAGCAAAACATGGCATATCGGAAGTGATCAACAACAGGGACTGGCTCGCCAGATTCAACATGGGATTGGAGCAGCGTGTCTAGTGTCTGAAACACCCACTTGCGAGTATGACCGAAAGACTTGTATCGAGAAGGGGCAAGAACCTCGGAGGCGAGGTTGCGGCGGAGGTAGCGCCAGCGGTTGCCGGAGGAGGAACCGACATCGGTATGGGTGTCGTCGAGGATGGAGCTTGGGGTGACAGCTCCTGGGCGGAAGCTAAAAGCTGCACCATTTTGGATGAGAGCTTTATGGGCTAATGAAGGGCTTCTAATGAATATGTTGACGCTGGAGCCAACACGGAAGGTGATAATGGGGCCATATTTGTTCACAAGGTCACGGAGAAGTGTCTCAAAATCACATTTCATTAGCTTAATGAATATGAAGATGTTGCCCAGCATGGGAACTGCAAGAGGGCCTGGTGGCAATGAAGGGGGTTGGTTCTTCTTGGTTTTGGCCAATTTGTTTCGAGACAAGAACAATTTGGTGGCTAAGGTACAAATGCACAAAGAGAGAAGGATCATCATAAACCATGATAACTCCATATTGGACTCAACAGATCGAAGAACTAGGAAATGGAACTTGTGTTGACAAGAGTACGTAGAATTAAGTTTAAACTTAAGAAAACAACACAAGGCAAAGATGGAAGAAGCTACTGCAGTAAATTAAGCTTTCCTTTAGATTGGTTGTGCATGGAAGTGCATTTCGATCTCGAGCATATTTATAGAATTCCTGCATGATTTGCAGCTAACCTCATTGCCTCCGCTTCTTCTCTGTTCACAGGTTTTGACTCTTCACTGGTTTGAATTGAATTCCACTCTGACGTGCATGAGATGAAGAAAAGTCTTCTACCCCAAAAAACAAGAGAGATGAAGAAAAGTCATAGATAGGTTACCTTAGCTAGCTAATCAGGGCAACACCATCTGTCCTCGATGAATTTAATAAAATACTCTAATGGCAGAGAAAGAGGATATGGGTGATGCAATCATGCAACATCGATTCAAAATGTTTGATTTTTTTTGTGTTGAAGTCCAAGTTTGCAGTCTTTTGAAACCAACTATTGACGAAGAGAAACTCATGCATGCATGGTCCCAACTATCGCTAACGCTCTACATTTATGTTTGGCTCCTCATGTTTATCCAACTCGCTATTTTCATTTATTCTCATAACCAACGAATGCTTGCTTATTCATATAAGTTTATAAAATCATATAGAATTTATTAATAGAAACTCATGCATGCTCCTGGTTTTCATTTATTAATAGAAACCTATGCCTTTCTACTGTCCTACATTCATGTTTGGCTCCTCATATTTATGGAAGCCACCGTTTTCATTTATGCTCATACTCAACGAATGCTTACTCATTTAAAGAGTAGTTTATTTATTTAATCATATAAATGTTTAAAACCATATAGAATTCACTATATTAACTTTGTGAGTATTTGTTATGGGTCTCAAACTTAGGAATTAAGACGAGGGTTGGCAATATCATGTCTATAGTTGACGTATATAAAAAAAAATCTAGGTAAACCACTTGTATATGAATTCAACAATTGTGCATGATTTTCTATATCATTCATGAAATATTTAGTGATGGATTCTTGAAATGTCACAAACTCTGAATAGGCATCTAAGTAGCTAGCGTAGTCGAACCTCCGCCAGCCCCATCTTTGACCATACTATCCATATATATATATATAGAATCTTTAGACCTCAAGGTCCATGATACTCTTAAACCTTTTCACAACAAAAGAAGAGTCAAAACTCAGCATATCAGTCCCTTGATACATGAACCATGAGGAGAATGATTCTACTCTCATTACATTACCTAATAAGTTGCTGGTTAATTAACATCTATCTAGACCTTTGGGTTCATTCATAATAGATTGAAGTTTTAAAAAAAAAAAAAAAAATGAACGTAAGTGCACCAAATTCAAATTAGTGGGTAATATATATTCTTCTAAATACTTATAATTGAATTTGAATTTGGACCTTTTAACATAATTGGAACAATCGTCACCAATAAATGGATTCAGACTAACACATCTATCAATTGTAATTTATTGAAAAGAAGAAAAAAAATCTCCAATGTATGAATACATTTTCTTATGTTTTATGAATTGAAAGAGTCCTGATGACCTAATTCTATAGTCAATTCTACCAAAAATAATAAAAATTCTATAGTCAATCACACTTCTCAATAAATGATGTACTTTTGATATGGAAGATAATTTTTTTATAAAAAAATAAAAAATTAAAGAATCATGTTTTAAGAATAGTAGAAGAAAGTCTCCACTTTCTGCCATTGTAGAATTGCAGGTTGTTCCGTTATAAATAAAAAATTTCTGCCATTGTAGAATTGCAGGTTGTTCTGTTATAAATAAAAAAAAAATTCTCTACATAGTATGTATCTTTACATCTTGAATTAAAAGTCTACTATCCTGCTTCTCCTCTCCCGTTAATCTTTGTCTCTCCACCAGATCTGCCGACGCACACCAGATCCGATCTCCACAGATTGGGTGTTTTCCTTTCTTTTTTAATTTTTCTGGTTCCCTACCTCCACTACTCACTTTCTTTTCTTTTTTTTCTTTTCTTTTTGCTGTTTCTCTTTCCTGTCTTGGCTTCAATCCGGATCTAGGGTTTCCCCTTGTTCGTTTGTTTGTTTTGTAGTTTCGTTCGGTCTTCCATAACAACTCCTTTGGTTGCGGCATTTCTTTGGTCCCACGTACTCCAACCTGGGTCAAGTTCTTCTGTCGGCTGCGTCCCTGCGGCGGCCGGTGGGGGTTCAACCTTCTCCGCCTTCGTTGCTCCATTGCCACCTGTGGAGTTTTTGTCCGCCCTTGCGGCGTTTGTTGTCCTCCTTGTGGGTGTTGTGTCCCCCTTGTGGGTGTTTTTGTTCTGGGTTTGTGGGCGTGTCCTTTGGGCTTGCCCCCCTTCCCTGGCTGGCCCCGTCTTTGCTGTCCGGTTTGGTCTTTGCGTCGGTCCGCCTTGTGTACTCATGCTTGTGTTTGTATTTTTTCTTCGTGGTCTGGTTCCAAAAAAAAGTCTACTATTACTGAATTAAAAAATTGAAAAAATATTTGAACTTAGACATTTTTTTTTCTTCTTTTCATAAGAACTTGCCATAGATTCATATGAGGACGAAATGCATTAATTTAGGATTGAAATTTATTAACAATTTTTTTTGGACCAAGGTAAAAATATTATAATATTAGAATGGAAAATAAATACCTAGAAAACTACGTACGAAAAGCAGTACTAAAAAGTAGTTTTGAGGCCATCAACATCAAGATGGAACTCCAATTTTGATATGAATGCGAACAAGTTGACCATTAGTTTGTTACTCAGCTAATAATAAGTCTCTATTCAAATCTCTCTTTAGCCATTTACCAACTTTATTTGCATTTTATTATATAACATAATAAACTCATAACGTTGTGTATGTGATCAAATCAAACTGAACTGAATAGTACATAAAGCCTATTTACTAATTTTTTCTCTCAATTGTAGCTACTTAGCATCCTTCTATTTACAATTAGGAATTGTAGATAGATATTCTTTATTTTCTGCCCAATTTCTTGGCTCCTTTTGATATATCAATGGCAGATCTTACACTCTTAAGCTGTTGTATGCAATTCTTTATCGAACAATTTGAATGTCTTTGGCTCCACCAGGTTATTGTTGCATCTGTAACATGGAAGACATTGAAAGCCATAAAATTCAGGGAGATCTTTATTCTACTCACATTCAATCCATCCTCCCGCAAGGTGTGAGTCACATCTAATAACAACCCTGTTTGTCTATTGTGCACGAGTATAGCTTTACACCCTGTTAGCACCAAACAAAGACAACCCTTTTAGTATTCCATCCACGATACAAATCATTGTAAATTCTTAATTTGAAAGGCAATTTTTTTTAAATAAGACATGATTCCATTACCTTTGCTACTCTTTTTTTTCACTAAAATGATCATTTGTATTAGAAAGCGAAAAGAAAATTTACAAACATACAATGAAAGAGTCATCCCTCAAACCCACAACATCAGTTGCCCCCAAATACACCCAACCTCACTAGATCCAACTCACATAATTATAAATAACAAATCAAAATCTGAAACGAGAACAATCAAAAGCCTCTAAATCAAGTTTACTCCTTATCAATGATGTCCAGGGTATATTTACAGTTGAAGAACCCCGTCTTGCCGCCCGATTTGCCAAGAAATCAGCCGCCTAATTATTTTCCCTATAACAATGTGATATTTCCAAGGACTACTGTCAAGAAAAAAATCAACACCTCTCCAGTGCTGCAAGAAAAATCATAGAATCTTCCTTTGCTTAATTAAAACCACAACTGCCACTGAATCACATTCTATCCATAAACGTTGAATATCTAACTTTATTGCCCACTCTATACCTTGCATCAGGGCCTCCATTTCAGCCTCAAAATCATTTTTGATACTTAAATAAGTGCTGAAATTTAACAGATCAGCTCATGATTCATCCCTAAACAAACCACCTGCCCCAGCTATACCAGGATTGCCCAACGAACAACCATCAACATTTAACTTAACCCACCCTACAGAAGGAGAGACCTAGAAAATTTCTTTAGGAGGAGAAGTATTCTTAATAGAAAATTTCAAACCCATCACTTGCGATTTAGCAAACACCACTAGAGGGACCTTTCTGCTATCAAGAACATAATCATGATAACTGAGATCAAAGGAAATCTGATGCAAAACTCAATCTTTAGACAAACGCATCTCCTCATATCGATATTTACAAGCAAACCACAGATAATATAATAGCAAGAAGCATCCATGAAACCACATATTACCCAAAGGCAACGACTTACCCTGCAGACACCACCACTTATAACTATCTTGAAGAGAAGAGGAGGGCTTCCAACGGAAACCGAACGAAGAACACAAAGCCTCCCAACAGCTGTGAGCAAAAGAGCAAATAATAAAAATATGCGAAATAACTTTGGGATCCTCTAGACACATACCACATCGTGAAACCAAAGAGATTCCTTTGGACATAACAATTGCATCAACAGGGATCTTTCCATGGAAAACCTCCAACAAAAAATCTACTAGCTAGGAAATAATTTCAATTTCCAAATCTTCTTCACCCAATCCACAACCACACCCTTTTTCCTGTGCATATCCCAGGTTGATTTCATTGAAAACTCTCCCTGAATAGTATCAATCCAATGACAAATATCTTCGTGAAAACTAGCAGGAAGGTGGATAAGACTGACAGACTCTAGAATTTCTTTTAAACGAGGAGATTGCACCCCTATAAAACACCACTGTTGATCAAGAAAGCAATCCGCCACTTTAAGGTTCAACTTGTCTGCCAAAAAGAGAGGAACCTCCAAATGAGCAGCAGCAGTAAAGTCTCCTAACCAAAGATCTTTCCAAAAATTTATTTTTGTCCCATCACCCACTGTCCATCTCTCATGAGAAGCAACAAAATGCCAAACATTTTTCAAACCAAAAAGAATTGAAGAACGAACCCTAGATTTCGCAAATTTCCCATTGATCAACTTTCCTCTCAAAAATCTTGAAAAGAGAATTTTAATATGTTTTATTTGCCAGGCCAACCGATAGAGACAAGCAAAATTGACATCTCGCAAACGACGAAGACCCAACCTGCCTTCACATTTCGGATTACACACAGATTCCCATTTGACAATAATTTTCTTTACTGACTCTATATTATCAGTCTAGATAAAGTTACGCATACATGCTTCAGCTTGCTTTATAATAGTTCTTGGCCACCAATATACTGAAAAATTATGATTAGGCATATTAGAGACAACTGAGAGAACAAGTTGCACTCTTCCTGCCATAGATAGGAGCTTCCCTTTCCAACCAAGAAGGCAACTTTTGATTTTATCAAGCACAGGCAGCAGCCTAGATCAAGTCACTTTCCCTTTAAAAATATCAACACCAAGATACTTTATAAAGAAATAAGTTGTTGCGACATGAAGAAATTTTGAAATTTTTTGCCTCCTATGAGAAGCAATTTTGCCAAGAAAGAGTTTACTTTGTCAAAGTTGAAATGTTGATCAGAGAAATCTTGGTATTTTCCAAAAAATCCACTAATACCTTGAC